>NC_090922.1:852869439-853174069 GCF_040938575.1 Ambystoma mexicanum | reverse complement strand
AGGTTTTCAGCATTTTTCCCAATATAATTATCTGATGTGTATCATTGCTATGTAATTTAACATAATTTAATATAATATCTTGGGTGCTCTGCCATTGTACCCTACTTAATCTTTTAGATGTATGATGTATCAGATGTCTAAGCGATCTGTGATATGTTCCCCCAAGTTTGCCCCATCTATTCTCACCTTGTCTGTTCATTTTCTCCTTTAAAACTCTCATTATATATTATGATTAAAAAAAATGTAATGGGTACAAGGTTTGGAATTACCTATTATTCACTGGTATTTTCCTGGGCAATCTACAACACCACACTTGTTTAGCCTGTGTGTGCCATTGCAGAAATGGGCAAGCAATATGCAAATAAGCATGGGTACATCCACCAATGTGAGAAATCCTGCTAGAAATGCTTGGCCACATCCCAGCTGTAAGAATACACAGCAACCCCAAATATGTGAGCGATGGTAGGCCCAGATGTAGTTCCCCTGCATCCTGCTCCAGAGGAAACCAAAGTTCTTCTTACTGATGAAGCCCAACAAGGCCAAAACATTTTTGGGGTTGCTTGTGCTACAGGTCGTGGCCTAGCAATTCATGGTGGACTGCTCTCATTAATGGCTAGATTACAGATGGTCGGAAGCGGCCACGTTACACGATACTCTGCGAGAGAGCGAGTAACTGCTGGTGCGGCTTGACGCGCGGACTGATGTTGGAGCGTTGGAGCGGCTGTGGGTGCTGGGTCCCTTCCTCGAACGTTGCACAGCTGGAAGCGGTGATCCGCGGTGATCCGTGAGACGCGGAACAAAGGTCGAGGCTGTGAGGACCGTGGAGGAGTTGGGGAGAGGTCCTGATCTGAACGGGATGAGGCAGAGATCTGAGTGTGAGGTGTTTGCGGCAAAGGTGAGAAATTGCGAGTGGCGAGTAGAGAGCTGAGGGATAGTGTTCTCCCTCTATCGCCTCGCAACGGCTATCCCCTCCCGCAGCCCCCCCTTCCATCCTAAACCAGCGTGGGCTGTAGTGCCCCTGGGGAAGCAATCATCGGAGGGGCGGAGTGCCCGGGTGCTATCTTACTCACCCCTCCTATTCAAACCCCCCTACACGCTTTTATTAACCTACCGGGCTTGCTACCTCTCTCCACTATGTGGCTGTAGAAGTCTTCATTCATGTTGGAATTGAGTCTAATATCTAACTTAGACTCACCCAAGCAGAACTGCAATTAAGCATACACGTTGTGCCCTCAGATTGTCAACACTGCGAAAGGCCCTCCAATAGCCGTGTTGACTATTGGAGATCTGCACAACAATATCATCAAGATCCTTTGTGTACGACTGGCCCCACCTGATTGTGAGCGCCGTATAGCACCAACTTAAGTTACTATACTGGTTATTTGATCAACAGAATTCTTTCAGTTGGCCTCTCTTTGATACTGAAGGGAACAAAGAGATTTAGTATGTTAACCGTTAAGAAGTGTTCTGCCACAAGGTATAATCTGCGGAACCAGAGAGACAGGCCCTCTACAACAGGAATGGAAAAAGGGCAAGGACACCGCTACCTGGAGGTAACATGAGTAATCGATCTAATAATTGCCAACAGCAGTCATTAGTTTTACAACGTGAAGCATCAGACAGATTATCTGCTTCCCCTAATCTTGAAGTACATTTAGACTCTCTGGAACCTGAAAACAACAGCGATCAAGGAGATGGTACTATGAGCCTGTGCGATTTGCAAGCTTCAGTTTCATCGGTACAATTTGCACTAAAAATCTTATTAAAAATGTGCGGAAAAATACTAGATGTGACCCTTGCACTCGCGTCAGGAGATATAGAAAAGAAGAACACGCAGGAGTCTGAGCCAGAGCCTATCAAGGATAACTCACATGTTGGCTCTGACGGTGGAACTTCAGACCTAAATATTACCAACAATTCGGAAATCTTCCTATCACGGAAGCAGCGACGTTTGACTAAAAAAGAACTTGAAAAAAGAAAACGACAAAGAACAACAACTATACTACCTGACTCAGTTGAGTCAGGGGAGGAAATCCCTAGATGCCTAGTAGGCAGAACACCCAAAAAGGGACAAAGGAAAGTCAAACGGAGAGCGGCACGAGCTCGTAAGCGCAATGCAGGAAAAGAAGGGAAGCTTACCAGCTGGCTTATTAGCAATAAAGCCAATATCTCAAAATCGGCAGTAGCATTAGAACCAGAATTATCTCTATATAGAGAAGATCGGGACATAAATTTGTCCCAGAATAACACAAATAATGTATCAATTGTCACAATCTTGCCAACCAATGATCCTCAGATACCACCAGCAGAACCAGCTGAGGACAAGGGTAATAGCATAGCGCTGAGAAATGGAAGAATCTGCCTGATTAAAAATCTCTACCAATCCAGTAACCATGACTGGATTACTCATTCAGCATTGATGACTCGATTGCATTCCATCCCGCAGTTGAGAGTGTTATGATCCGAGGACTTTGAATATGTTGAACCTTTGAAAGTAACGAACTCGAGTACATCGGCTTTACATTGCAAATTTTTAGCAACTGCGGAGTTACTCCTCAACTACAAAACGACTTTGAGGAAAGTGAATGTGGAAATAGATGTCGATCCCAACATTATGGACCTACAGTGGGCGACTCAGATCCCAAGGCCAACGATGGAAGAAAGGACCTTACCTCAGCTGCCTAAAGGTGATGCAATACAGATGGCAGACATACAAAAGGTCCTTAAGTGGTTAGTTGAGTCCTTGCCAGGAACAACAGTAAGCCAATGAGATCTAACCGTAATATCATGGAACTGCCGGGGTTTCAGTCACTTATTAGCACCTGATGGCTCTATCCCCTTACTAACAGGCCACACCTATATATGCCTCCAGGAGACGTGGCTCACTACCAATGTTCTCCTAAATGGATATGCCATTTATCAGGTGCTGGCCAAAAAGGGACAAAGGCAGGCCCTATGGAGGTTTACTAATTGGCATTCTACATCCACATAGATCAGTCCGCATCCATACGAATATGGAGGAGTTCATGTTAGCAGTAGAAATAGATCTCCCTAGTAAAGACAAAGTGGAACAGGTCCTGTTGGTCAATATATATAACCCACCAGAAACCTCGGACACAGAGCATATTCAGGAGGCTTGCCATGAATTATTGATCAACTGGATGACAGAATCAAAGAAAAACATGGTGATCTTCGCCGGGGACTTTAATTGCCACCTGATTGGAGAGGCGAATATAAGTAAAAATCCTTTACTGAAAGAAATTGGCAAGCTGACACACACAAGGGTAAACACAGAAGGATGGATATGGTTTAATTTTTTCAAGTCTTGGAACTTTGTAATCTTAAACGGCAGAACCATCAGTGAGTACCCGGGAAAATCCACTTGGGGCAACACTAAATCCAGTAGTACTCTGGATTACATCTATGTTAGCCCCACCATGACTACCTCGGTCACCGATATGGTGATTAATGCTTACGATTGGAGTGACCACGCCACTTTGACACTCTTATTCAATTATACGATACAGCAGACACCATGTAGCTCTATGGAAGAGTTGAAGACAAATCATGCTCTCTCCAGGATTCGGTGGTCTGATAATAATATTAAACGTGCCACAGAATACAGTTAACAATCCTAATCTATGTCGCTCCGATCTCTTGGCTATGTCCATCAGGGAGATTGAAGAGTGGATTACAGCATTCTCAAATTGTCATGCAGCAGTTAAAACTAATATGCTGGCACCAGAGGCTAAGAGTATTATTAAAATTTGACATCGAAATTAGAAACGCGAAGTGAACCCTAAGAACTGATCTGCGAAAATTATGCAAAGCCCCAATTACAATGCATAATTTTCTGGCCTTAAGTAAGAAGCTGAAAAGGGACTATAGAATATGGCTCAAGCAGAAACGATATGCAACACAATTGCTTAGATGGCAAACAACTGTCCAAATACTATGCTCTGGGAACTCCCGATCGATATGGGGACTGCTGAATACGGCTCGTGGAGACACCAATATCCCCTTAACTAATCCGATCGGTATTATCCAATGGGAGGAATTTCTGAAAACCCGGAATAGTATGAACCATGTAAAACAACAGGAGAGGACCAGCGAGGCTCGACCTATAGCCCCTTTTAAGATATCTGCTGAGTCGCTGATTACCAGGATCAAAAAGCTCAAATCATCTCGAGCCCCGGGGCCTAATGGATTAGCAAATGCCGTATTAAAAAGTAATCCAAAATATTGGGCAGAGGTCCTCGAAATACTCTTTGAAAAGATCTTGAAGGAGGGACAAATCCCAGAGTCTTGGCAGACATCAATTTTGATTCCTGTACACAAGAGAGGTGACCGTACAGATCCTGGCAATTACCGACTGCTCTCTATGCTAGACTGCACGGGTAAGCTATTCGCAGCATATTTATTACAAGAATTGCAAACATGGGCAGACAAAGAAAAGATTCTTAACCGTTTTCAATGTGGATTTAGGAGCGGATATTCCACAACACACAACCTTGCAGTAATGGACATTCTTTGCAACAAGGCTAGAACACCAGGTAACCCGCCTTTATATGCCCTGTTCATAGACTTTAAGTCCGCTTTTGACCTAGTCCCGAGGGAATTACTGTGGTCCAAGCTTGAAAACATGGGATGTCCTAAAGGACTATTATACTACCTCAAGTTATTACATTGTAACACCACAGTCGCCCTCAAATTAGATGCAAAGGGAACATGACTAAGAAGATCGCTCAAGACTGTGGTGTGAAACAAGGATGTGTCACGGCACCTATACTGTATAACTTGTTTGTCCATGACATACCAAAGGCACTATCTCTGGAAAATAACTGTCCCCCCAAGATTGGAACTACTCATTGCGTAGTCTTAGCATATGCAGATGACCTCGTTATTATGGACCATACTATTAGTGGCATACGAAGATCAGCAGAGACATTATGGTCCTATACCCAAACCAACGGCTTGGCCATTAATCTGAATAAAACTCAGATGGTAAAGTTTAGCTCTAAGAAGTCATCACGAGTCAGCTTAAACATACACAGGACATTAATCAGTTACACCCCGTATTATAGATACTTAGGCGTTGAGGTTGAGCCTAAGGGGCAATATACTATCTGTAAGCAAACCAGAATAACGAGAGCGACACAAGTCACAGCTCTTATCTACCGATTCTCTTAGACCCACGGCGGATATACCATCTGGGCACCACGCCAACTCTATCTCCAGGTATTAACTCCAATGATAACCTATGGACTTGAGGCACTGCAATCGATGGATTTAGACTGGCTCCAAATCCTTGAGGGAAAATTCTGGAAAAAGATACTTGGTCTACCGGGGTGTATCCCTATGGCTATGCTTAGACTCGAACTGGGCACCATTTCTTGGAAGTCCTTAGTACTGAGGAAAAGAGCAGAATTATATTTAAAAGTAACATCTGATACAGATAATTTACTGTTAGCCGCAATTCATTCTGAGATCAACAAAGCTTCTACACACTTATTTATGAAAAAGAATATTAATAACTATCTGGAAGCAATTGGATGGACCCAAAAACAACGGGTCTCAACTGCCGTGCTTAGAGCACTAGCCAAGAAATCTGAATTACACAACTGGATTAGCAATTTTGCACATATGGAAGATCTAAAACGCTATCAATTTGTGCAATTCATGAATTACACTTTCAAGAAACCTCTATATTATTTCAATCTATGCCCTTGTCCGCGTTTAAGACGATTCATTCTTTTGCTAAGGATCGACCGGCTACCTGTATTGGCCAAAAGTGGGATTAAGAACAACCTCGCCCCAGCCGAACGTGGCTGAAGGCTGTGCAATAACAAGATGGAAGTGGAATCAGGAAACCCGTCCTAACCAGATGCACGGCTATGACAAAAGACTATATAAGTTATTATGCAGATTTTGTCCACAACCCGGAATATCTTGGTAGCAATAAATTCTGGCAAAGAGCAACTAATGCTAAAGGAATGAAATTATATATTGCAATGTATAATGTCTGGATGATTGTCGAGAAATTACTGTGCATAAACATATAATTACTGGTGTGCTCAAGGAGGTTTATTCTGGGAATAAGATATGCTGGAAACAAAAGATTACCTAAGTATTATTAACAACTGTCTTTGGACCTGTACCTTGTGAAAAGGTAAAAGAATTAGTGTCCAGTAACCAAGGGGCCTAATGGCCCTACCTATGTATTCCTGTTTCTTGTCTCTCTTTCTCCTATGATATGTATGTATTCCTATTTTTAAATATGTGGTTATTATTACTTTTCTCTTTTTTTTATTTTGTAATATATTATATTTTATATCATGTGAAAAGCTTATGTTAAGCTATAACACATTAATAATAAAATAAAAATAAAAAATTAATGGCTAGTACCAATAATGATTTTCGTAGGACTTGTCCCCTTCTGCTTTAGTACAGGTGGGCTAAAACATTGTGTGGAAGGTTGCCAAGAGCAAAGCCAGTGGTTAAGGGTAATTCTAAACCTACTACCCATCACATTTCTGACTTTATTTGTTGATAGAAAAAAGTGTAAAAGCCACAGAATACAATAGCTAAGTAGTTCGGAGCTATACCAAATAAAAAACTGTGCATATCTTCAAGATTTGTTTTAGTAATTTAAAATTTCCAACAAAACAAAAAGCAAAATATTCTCATATATCAAACATTTGCTACCATAGTTTGTCTATTTAGAAGCACTGTTAATAACACCATTACCCAATTGAATGATATCGACCTCACTAACATGAATGACTTTTGGGCCTGTGACGATCAGCAGGGACCACTTTAATTCAGCAAGCTATCTTACCAGCAGAAATTACATATTTGACCAGTTGGCCAAGTCCATTTGCAGCACTAAAGTACAAAATGTGATACATCATAGGGGTAATGAGGATGATGAAGGATTCTGTGAAATTCACAACTTTACCCAACTCTGTACTCGGGTAGATATTTCATAGAATGTCCCTGAATTGCAGTCATGCAATATGTTTTTATTTTCCTGGGGACAACAAAACACGTCTACTCTTCGCAGTCATTCTGTAGGTCTTTTTTCTGTGAAGGTTGCAGAAGAAAGTTCCTCACAGAGCTCATGTGCCTGCACAATTTTGTATGGCTTTGAACAGGAATTGATCTCTTTGATTCTTACATTTATCTTGCCTGACACAAATACTTCTGACTACTGCTCTCTTTTTCGGTCTGTAATGAGATTTCACTCTCTGACAGATCTAGCTGTTGATTATGAAAGCTCAAACTATCTGGGATCCAATGGAGTGCTGGATATAATGGATTTCCCTGGGGGAGGTTACAATTAAGGGTCAAAGGGTAGCAGAGTAACAGCGATCTAAAGGGAGTGCAGAGGAGTTGATTTCAAGAGGGGGAGATTTAGGTTTTAGAGTAGCAATCCACATTTTGCGAAATATTCCTTTTTAAGTGTAGGGGTTTAACATCCTTCCATATGTATAGGGTGGAGGGGGCAGTCTCATCTTCATTGGTAACTTGTTTCAGAGACAGGGTGCATAGCAGAAAAATTGTTATTACCTGTTTTATTTGTCCGTTTACCATTTTTTTTTTCAAGCCTGATGTTGTTGTGGCTACTGATGTGCTGGCCTTCAGAGATAATCAGTTTCCTAGCCACACTCTTTGGTGTTTTGGTTGTGACTATTTTGTAGGTGATGCATGCTGTCTTGAACATGATGCATGCCTGAAGGAGTAGCCAGCGCAATTCCTAGATGATGATGTGGTCACATTTTCCTAATCTTGTGATGAGGCACATTACAGCATGAAGGGCAGATTTCAAAAGTGGCCGCTGTGGCATCTGGAACCCTTGTAAGTGGAGCATTGCTATTGCCCAGCTTGGAGATAACCTGGGTTTGGACAACTCTTCTGAATATTGGGACAGTGATGAAAGGCTTGACTTTGTAGAAGAGCGCAAGCTAATATAATTTTGGTTGGTTCTTCTTGCAGATGTGTGTTTTGAATGTCCAGTCACAGTTAAAGCCGAAGAACCGTGCTCTGAGTTAATCTGTAAACCTGTTCAACTTCATGTCTGTCGGCCAATTTTGAACTTGGGAATGCTTGGTGGGAGTTTCCTAGGAGAAATAATGTGGTATTTGTAGGGTTGACCATCATTTAGCCACTTGACATTCAGGGATCGATGAGGCTCAATCATTGAATGAGATGATGGATGTAATTGATGCAACTGATCTTTAATTAAAGCTGCCTGCCATGATTTTATTTTATGTGAAAATGTCCCCAGGAAAATTTAGGCGTGTAAAAATGTAGTCAGCAAAAATGTGTTTAAAAAAATGTAGTCATTCAATACAAGCAATCCAAAGTGTGAAAATGTTGCCAGTAATAAGGTTGCCAAAAAGCTATTTTTAAATACACAAAAGTGCAAGACTGACACCCTAAATATGACCCAAACCTATAACAACCTCCACAATCACCCTAACTCCATTCCTAAACCTTCCACTAACTCTAATTACAACCCTTATTCCACCTGAACTCTTACAGATCAGTGAGACTTCAGTGACTAAAGCATTTTATTTGCATGTTACCCAATACAAAATAAATAGAAAAAGAACAGTGAACCGATCTCCAACCCCATCGCCAGCTTGCTACAAAGTACATACCCCTGCCTTAATCCAAACCCTTGTTCTAATACTAGCATTACCCTAAATACAACTCTACCACTTACCCTAATGCTCACTAAAACCTTCTGAACCGTAACTAGTACCCTAGCAGCACTCCATTTTTGGCAACTAGCTGCATTTTCGGAGTACTTTTTGCTTAGCATCCTTTTCACTGCAGAGGTATTTTATCCACAACTTTTTCACTGACTACATCTTTGTTGGCTACATTTTAACTGGATACTAGGTTTTTTCTGTTGGTATTGGGGAGACGTTCTCAGAGAGGTTGTATGGAAAGGATAACGATGAAAGGGGACAGGATGGAGCAGTGGGGACCTTCACAGGTTACTCAGTTGAGATGGGATCTCTTGGGGCCCAAATAGACAAGTTTGCCTATATAGTAGGAGTCAAACTGCTACAGGACAGTTTTATTGAACCACATGCGTGTGGTGTGGTGTGGATGTTAATCAATGGTATCAAAGGCAGCAAGGAGATTGATGAGAACAAGAAACCATTTCTCCAGAATATATAGAGACTCATGGAAAACTGGGATTGTCACAATCGCTGTTTTGGATAATCATATGGGTTGAAGGACTGGAAGGGGTGGTTGATGCACATGTGTATCAGGAAACATGGCTTCTGAGCTGTACGTAAGCAGCATGATTTTCCTCTACATTCACATTGCCTTCTATTACTCTGTGCTCTACAGGGAAAGTTGGATGCACTCCAATACACTCTCCTGGTTTGCTGAAACTAGGAAGATTTCCGCTTTCCCATCCTGGAGTGTGTAGGCAGTGGCATGGCTTCCACTATACTATGCTGGGCGTGGAAGGGTATGACACTTTCAATTCTCCCGCCAAGCAGAGCAAGAGGAGTAAGATGGCATACACTACACTCTCATAGGTAGTGATTAGAGAGGCATCCTATGTTCCTTCTGAGTTTTGGGGGTGTCGGTGTTTACACTTATCTCTCCTTGCTATGGTCTGAAATAGGATTCCATTCACTCAATTGAATAGACCTGGGACATATGAACAAATAGCGGTCAAATGGACAGGTGGTCTGTAGAGCATGGAGAACATGAAAAGATTGCGAGAGGAGCTGTGAACACACTAGCAGTGTGCTGAACCCTGGACGAATGAGCAAATAGCATGGAGAAGGTGGGCTACTATCTTTCCGCAGTGTTCCCGTTTCCTTAACACTGCTCTCTTATCCTAGACTCACCATGCAGACATCAAACTGACACCAACACACACGTTGCTTTTCATACATACAAAGCTTTAATTCTGCCCCCCCCTCTTCTCCCTTGCCTTAGCAAATAATAGCACAGTGAACTTATTTCGTGAAAAATAGCACGAGTGTATGAGGACTCTTAAATAGATACCCTAAGCTCAAAACCAGAAGCTCGTGTCTTGCTCTCCTTCGGGTCAATGATGACTCTTTCTGGTTTAGTGTGTTGTCTGATCCTGCCATAATTTGTTCTCACATCACACCGACATCAAACCAGGGTTCTTCTGAAATTCTCTCGAAACGTTTCATACATAGACAATTGAAAGAGAAAAACATCACTTGATCAAACTCTGACTGCCACCTGCCCAGTGGCAACAGTAGCAATGTTTGTATTTAGTGCTGTTACTGCATGGTCTTTGTTAGTGAGCTGCATTTTTCTTTTACAAAAATTGGATACACGTTCATTACAAACCTGCATAGACAACTGGCACAGCAGATACACGTGAAGAGTTGGGTTTGCATGGACGTCTTTCATGCGCCTCTCTTCATGTTCTACCCCTAAAGTTGCGTGGCGCATGTGTGCTGAAAATGGCACGTTCGTTTATTTAACGAGGTCACATCTAATAGTTGGGTACACTATTCACACTGCAGTAATACCGTGCCACACTGAACAACTGCTTCCTTGACACACTCCACCCAAACCAGGGCGCAAGCCTATAACTAAATCGAAAAATGAACTCAGCCCCACTTTCATAAGAATGTCTAAAACCGAACGTAGAGCAGGAAGAGAAACGCTACTGCAGCAACTAATCACTGACCATAAATCATTGTGAAACGTGGAATTCAATATAAACATTGTATGCAACCTGCCTGAATAAACATGACTGTTACAAAATAAGGGCATTTTGTACCTCGCTCTGTAATCCTCTGTTTGCATTACTGCCCCATAGCTGAAAACCAAGTGTGCTTTGGGCTTTGCTTCAGTGTTGAGAAATATTGTCAACATGTTTGTGTGTCACTGCCGGGAATGAGAGCAGAGTGACATGTTCAAGATTCGCTCAGATCCACTGACTTTTGGGTTAAAAACTGAGTGTTGAGCAGTTATTGACACACGGTTGTGTGGTAATATTTGTGTTTGTCTACTCATGTAGGTAATGGAAGTTCAATTTACCTTACAATTGAAAGATGTTAAAAGATGAAACCGTACGTGGAGATTTTGCATGCATGTTTGCTTGCAGACTGTTGTACAGACAGGATATGCTAATGGTATTTTGTTGGCGAAATGTGCTTTCAAAAGCACTGCGAGTTTGCTCGGAGCTTGCTGGGGGGCGATTGTGCTTGCAGCGTAGCAGCGACTTCAAAAGCATGAACATCCCCCACCCATCATGGAACATCAAAGAGGCAAGATTGTGATTGTATGATTGTAGATTTTAAGGCCCCATGTTTTATTAAATTTATTTACAGTTAGCTTATAGTTGATCTATGAACAGACAGCATTGTTAATTGAAATCTAATACATTTCATTATCTGCACTGACAATTCAATTACTTCCTAGTGAAAGGTTTCATTTTCGGGCAGTTGTGTTACAGGTCAAAAGTCACTTCCTGATTAATTATCTCAGGGACATCGTTTTTTTTTTTAATGAATTTCCCTACCCCATTTTTAAATCGGTGCTTTTGACTGCCATCTCTTTGAGGGATGGGAGTGCCATCTCTTTCTTCCTGATACCATCTGCCAGGGCTCGTCCCTAGGGTAAACAAGTGCAACACCCTCTTATTTTGTTGCAGTGGCTGATGCTTTTGTTTGGGATTGCCCGTTAAGTCCACCAAGGCTCTTGGGACGAAAAGGGATGAAGAAACCCCCGGCTCCCACCTGCACCAAAATTCCCTCACCTAGTTTCGCCCAAATTTCACTAATACCCCAGTATGTTAAACAGAAGCAGAGCATAGCAAGCTTTAGAGAAATAAACCCATCTGACAAAAATGTGCCTGAGTCTCGTAAGTTTATAAAATTGTGCTGATGAAACAAAGGCCTTGACTTTTGGTATATTTCTCATTATGCTACGACCGGAAGAGTTCAATAACCATATGTGGTCTTGCTGCCCTCCATGTGACCCTGGGTATGATCTCCGACCAGATTATTTCTGTATTCCCTATTAGGCTGGCCAATGCCATTAAAGTCACCTTTATTTTATGTAGTAGGATGCCCCTACCCAGTTCTGTTAGGTAATTGCCCCTAAAAGAATGCGTATACGTTTAGGGGCGGGATCCTAGGACAACCTTTTTGCACAACACCCAGCAATGAGTCACATTTCATGTCTGGTGTTCCAGGCCATGTAAGCCCCTTAGGTTCCCTGAAAACCGAGAAATTGTTCACAGGAAGCATATGGGTCCTCTGCGCTGCTCTAACAATGTAAACATGTCTGATCACTAATGCACATGTTTTCTGAGAAGGAATAAGAGTCTCAGTTTAAACAAACCATTAGTTGCTAACAATGATCATCACCACACAGCCTTTAGAGGTAGAATTTGGAATTCACTTGCACGCGTATTCTTCCAGGTTGTACAGATATTACCATTCACACGCTGAACCATCCATGTTCATTGTAGTGAAGGTTTGCTGATCATGCCTGAGGGAACATATAACTTATAGCCATCTGATTTCAAACACTACATCTTTTCTATTTCCTGCTCTGCAAACCCACCCCTAAAAGCCGTTTTAGCAGCCCTCTATTCTGAAGGAGGGGGCTGCAAAGCCCTTTGCCTCCAAGCCCACTGATAACAAAATCAAACAATCACTACTCCGAATTGGTAGCCTGTCAAAGTGTATGAAGAAGCAACCTGCACCGTCAGATCTAATCTGTGTAAATTGAGCCAGCTTCACTGCTGGGCAAGGCATGTAGTCACCTACAGGGACTAATTGCAACGTGTTTACATTCCCCACTTACTACTGTCTTGACAGTGATGTTGACATCAGAGCCACTTACACCTACATCAACCTACGCGTGTGCCATAAAGCCCTACAGCATTGAGCTCGGGTTCCTCTTCTATGTAGCACAAAGCTCACTGATCTTTTGCAGATCCAAGTATGCAGTGGAGAAAGTTGTAGCAAACATCACAGCCTCAAAGAGGGTCTGCAAAGTGACTGTAAGCTGCCAAAAGCACCTTTAGTATGTCAAAATCGATTGGGGCCCTGCAATCATTTTGTCTGTTGTTCCTCTTGCAGGCAAATGGGGATGTTCATATTCCCTGCATGTTACAAAAGGAGCAGTACATGTGTATGATGTGCATACTGTTGTTTATTCGCTGCAGTGCATGGAACATGGCGGGGGGGTCAGCACTATTGCCAACAATGTCAGGTTTCTTTATGGGTCTCGGACAACTATCTGCACAGAAGACCATTTTAACACTGACTGCATGTTCAGGGAACTTGTTGGCTGCATATTAGTAATTGATTGGCACATGCATACTTATGGCCCATCCAGTGCTGTAAACCTTTGGGAGCATTTTCAGAAGCATTTATGAGTCAAATATTAAGGCAATGAGAGCAATGATGGAAATGCAAAACAAAACTCTGGGAACACACCACTTGTGAGGTGTTAGCATGACCGCATTAACAGACTGGGCAGCCCTCCATGGTGGGTAGAAATGCACCCAGCATGCAAGGTGCAGCTAATCAGACCACTCGGAACGTGGTCTAAACCTGGCCATAATTGACCACATTCTGAGAGAGCAAAGGCTGTTTCATTTCGCAATATACTCGCACATCTGCCTCCCCCTTCGCCACCTAACACCACCCACCACAGCACTCCTCTCTACTAGCGTCTCACTGCCTGCCTCACAGCAAATGCCTACATTCACCTCACCTACTACATCCTGCTTCCTGCCGCCATCCTCCTTCACCAATGCTGCCATGAAAGTTAAAATAGTCTTGATTTTATTAGCCGCATTTTTTTCTATGTGGGCCCTTCTTTGTCAGCATTGCTTTCCTTTCATGAAATGAACCTCACCCGAAACCACCCTTTTATGAAAATAACCCTTTTTTTAAAAACAGCTTTTCCACCCAGGCACTCTGGACATGCAGTAGGGGCAGTCATGGCATTGAAGCCCCTAAGCCTTTGGTGAAAGCACTTGCATTGCTCCGGCCTATCATCCTGGGCATGCAAACTGTTGCATGTCACCCCTGTAAGGGGACATGGTCTCTCCCAGAGTGTGTGTTGTGGTCACATGGTTCCCCATGTGACCAAGTCAATAAAAGGTGAGAGCTGCTTCCGGCTCGTCAGTGCGAGTGATCTTGACTCCGGTGTCGTTCCTTCACAGCACCATGCTGGTGCAGCACCAAATGCTCTGGGCCCAGGGACAGGGCCCAGCTCGAGGGCGGTGCCCCTGCTGGGCCACGCCGTCCCTGGGTGATCCCAACCCCATGTGACCATGGCTAACGACGCAACCCCGGCCTGGGTGCCCCCAGAGCCGGGGCCACGTGTGGAGCTCTGGTGATCTGGAGCAGGTGGGGTGACCCCCACTCACGACTGCGCAGCGTGATCGCTGCACCAATGAACCCCGTCGGGTGACCCCGACATGAGCATGGGGCCTGTCCGGTGACCCGGAGCAGGCCCCCAAACAAACCATAATAAGCCGTGTATGCCCCCATAGCAGCCATACAGTGTACAGGCCTGCACATGCAGTCCATCGCATTGAGAGGGTATGGTGGCCTACCACTGTGCAAGGTTTCGATTGTGGCTCAGTTATCTACCTAGAAGGACCGAGTCAGTGTGAAATTAGTTACACACGTACTATATACATAGAAATCTCACAAAATGTCATTGTGCCAGGTTTAAAACATTATGCTGGCACTGAGGAAATCTGCCTAGTAATTATTAGAATTATAATTGTTCTTTCATGACGCGCCTTATCCCAGCAAGTGGTTTGTAAGTGCTGGATTGAGATTCAAACCTCTGTTGTGCTCTGTTGTCTTGCTTCCAAGACAAACGTGTTGCCCCTGAGCTATCCTTCCTCCCCCTAGTAGTACAACACTCTCAGTCTTTACAGGTCAGTTGCTTTTACACGAGGATATATTCCTCTTTCCTGAACTTAGTTTAAGAAGGGGGAAAGTATTTCCGGGGTCTATTTTTCCACATTTTTCAAAGAACATCTTGAGAGCTTTTGGCTAAGGGTTTTTACTCTTATTTGGGGTCTCCAGATGAATATTTCCTTTGTTGCAGAGGTGGTGGTGTGAGCTGATTAAAAGGTATTTCGAATGGATTGTGTCCTCCAACGTATTCCTCATCTTAGATGTATTCGCCCAGCTTGAGCTGCTACGGAAAGTTTTTCTTAGCAGAGGGCGCCGTGCGTCGATGTCGTTGAGTCGAAGTCCCTCGAAGGCCTCCGTGGAGGGTGACGTCATCGGGTATACAAATAGCACGCATGGCGCCCGTTGGCCTCAGTTCCGTTTTTCTGCAGTACGTGTTGCTTCGGAGACTCGGCACGCCTCGATAGTTCTGTGACGCAGTTATTGTGAAGTAGATATTCACGATGTCCTCGTCGTCGACCCCGACTACTCTGCGTTCGGGAATCAAGAAATGTACATCCTCTGGTTCCAAAATGTCATTCACTTATCTGCACCGAGAATATCTGCGGTGCCTCGGTAAAGGCCACGACATGGAGGCCTGTACGAAGTGTCGGGCAATGACGGGCAACGCCTTCCAAGAGAGGAAGGGAAAACTATAGGTAGGTTGAAAACCCGACCGAAAAGCCTCAAGCGTCTAGTCGAGATCCAATGAGGAGAAATCTATTCGATGCAAAAGCATCAGTCTAGGTCCCGAAGTGGTTCACATACTCTTCATCTTCGACGAAAAAATTAAAAAAAAGACGCCGCCGGTCCCATTCCACATCGTCTTCAGACGATTACCCATAGAGAATGAAATGCCCCACAAAACATTCTTCCTCCGAAGAATGGGAAGCATTTAGAATTAAAATGATGGAGGTTTTTGAAAAGGCTATGACTCGGTCCGCGCCTTCCTTGGAAGCCGGCCGGGAGCGTTACCTTTCCCACACTCACGCGCCCTTGAGCCCGGGTGATCGAAGGAGAAAAGATCGGGAACCTTCCAGGACCCCGAGTGAAAAAGATCGCTTGAGTCGAGTCGACCGCTCAAGGCCACCAACGCCGTCTGGAACCCGACACACCTCAAAGGGCGAGCCTTCGAAGAGCGCCTCGATGCCCTCAAAGCCAGCCCCGTCGACGACTACTATTTCATCGGCGCCATCAACGCCTTTTTCGATGTCGACCCCGAAGCCCTCACGCCGAATGTTTAAAAGGCTCCAATTCAGCCAGAAACTGTCAAAATAGCAGCAAAAGAAAAAGCTGCAAAGACTGTAAAGACTTCAGTCTACTGCAACACCTCCTCCTGAAAAAATGTATAGACCTCTAACAAGGAAAGAATATTTTAAATCCTTAACTTCAATTTTTGAAAGACAAGAGAGGTCGGAGGAGGAGGAGGTTCCTTTTGGCCTAGAGTATGGCAGCCCTAATGTCCAAGAATGTCTGATTTCTGAGGAAAGCAGAATGAGGGATCTGGTGGAAACCTTGCATAATGCAAGTGGAATTGACACTTCACCTGAGACAGTTTTGGCAGGCCAAAACCAGGGGAACATGCCAGTCCCTCATACAGGCAGCTGATGACAAAGGTGGTCGATTATTTAGGATGGGCTAAACCACCAACTCAGTTTATCCAGGATGATCTGACTGATATATTGGATCATGGCCCCACTGAAGATCCAATTTTACCCCTCCATGTTGCCTTACAAAAAAGGGTGGCCAAAAATTGGGAGACCTCCGGACTCAATTCCTCCTGTGAATAAGTCCCTCACTTCAAAATACTGCCCTTCCAGTAGCGACCCCGGCTATCTGTCCAAACACCCTACTCCTGAGAGTCTGGTGGTCCAGGAAGCCACAGCTTCATATAAGGTGGCGTACCCTTCCATCGCTCCGGATAGGGACGACAAGCGTGTGGATGGTTGGGCAGGCAAGGTATTTTCAGCTGGGAGTATGGTGTTAAAATCGGCCAACTCCACATGTGCCTTGGCAACATTTTAATACACTCTGTGGGAGTGCATTGCAATGGCGGCGGAGCACATACCAGAAGGGGAAGAAAGGGAAGGATTCCTAGCCATCGTTAGAGATGGAAAGGTGGCCATGTGTAAAGACCGGAGGGGGTGTCTGTACTTCTGCTCTCTATATGGCAGAGCACAGTTTCTCTATTATTGCTATGTAGTCGAGCAATCAAGGCCTAGCGTCTCAGGAGGTGATGCAGGCTGGTTCTTAAGTACAGTGTAGTCCCCAAGCCCCCACAAAGGAATGTCCACACACTTCATTAGTTAAAACACATTCTATATATAATTAATGTTCAAGGTTATGTACAATATCACGATAACTCACTTTGTACTCGGTTATCTACCATGGCAAATATACAGTTCTACGTGGTACCACTCTTACTGTTAGATCTCATTAAAGTGCATCAACTGTACGGTTAATTGTCACACAAATCAGTTCGTAAAGGAAACCAACAATAGATATAAGAGGAAAGCAGTTGGTTAGAACAATGGGCAGAATACTGGCCCTGCTACCTAGACACAGCTCTGTAAGGAGATCCCCCCCCCAACCTGGGCAACCTGTAAAGTAAAGATATATCACAAGCCCAGTCCATATATTGATCACAAGAGACTTTCAATAGTTCAGCAACCCCAAACTACCTGGCGTTGTACTGTTCCTCGTCGGGAATTGACGGCCCTTCTTGAGAGCCATCCCTTTAAGGCAGGAGTCACGGGTCGTCAAACGTCCGGCGAAGAGCAGGATGAACTACGGCTGTAAAGTGGCAGTTTCTTTCCTAGCGGTGCTCGTTGACGGGGAAGCGTAAATGTCCTGCAAGGAAGAGGAATGCAGGGCACCTCGGTGTCGCTAGTTCTGGACCGCAAAGAGTTTGAAGAACTGTGGCCCAGCAAGGGCGTCGAGTCGTCAGCGTCTCTGTGGTCTTTGGGTGGCAGGAAACCCACCGGCGGATACTCCTTGGCGCGTTGACGGCCTGGCCTTCTCCGGCGGGATAAGGCGGGCAGCGGTGCGGACGAGCATGTCCATGAATCAAAAGTTCTTAGGTAACGGGAGCACGGCAGCTCTGGTCGGCGACGGCGGTCGTCGACGGTGGCAGACAACAGTCTGGGCGCTTCTCTTTGGGATTCCGTGGCAGTCCCCGTCTCCGGTCGGCAGCCTGTCGTAGGTCTGCCTACCAGGGAGCTTTGGCAAAGATCAGCTGGTCCCTCGTAGCTCGGGAAGAGGACACCTTACCAGGTCCTCTTTGGGTCAGTCCTTGGAGACACAGCAGCTTTCAGTTTGATGAAGAAAGGCAAGAGCAATTCTTCTCTTCCAGCAGGGCTTCAATGTTAAGCTTCAGTTTCAACTCCAGTTTCTCTTCAGCTTCTGAACACGAATTCTAGCAGTGAGAGGCCCCCAAATATACTAGCTGATCTCCCATTCATTCTGCTGGGTCACACTCGGGCAACCAATCGGTCAGAAGGGCATTCATGCAGGCAGCCAATCGGGTGCATAGTGCGTTCAGGCCAGACACTCACAACAAGTTAGGTGTATTGGGACACATACCCAGCCATTCAACACTCCACACTGCATTCATATCAGTTTCGGGCAGGCTGTCTCAGTCATTGTGGCAAGCACCAGAAACTAGACACCCACAACAAGAAGTGCATATTCGTCACACACTCCATTCACCCAGGTCCCACCCACAGGACGTACCGACAACATACAGTCACTGGGAAGGCTCCAGCCAGTCTGGCCTGGACTTCACAACAACACCATATATGGAACTTTTACCCAACAGCCAGTCAGGGGGAAGGGGCAGAGTCAGGGCTTCCCGCGACTTTGGGAAAACAAGGTAACAGGGAATAGAAAGCAAGAGGTCACGGGCTATCTTGTTTCCTATCAGGAATCAACTGATTCTAGAGGCAGGGCCGGGGTATCCAAAAATGGAGGATACTCAAGGCACCTGTCAAATTCAGCATGGAGCTGTCACCAGCCCATACCCTGCTTTGTGGGCCACACACAGGTGCTCAAAAACATACACTAGCAGCACAGGGTTGTACCCCCCACCCATGGGTGCCATGAAGGTATCCCATGGGTCTGTACACCAAACCAAAAGAGAGCTGCACCGCCAGGAGTCCCACATGAACTCCTCTGCGGAAAACACGACAGAACACATGATTAAAAGCAGTAAAGGACAAGGATACGGAGGCTCTGTACCTCTGATGCATTTCCAGCATCACACCATGCAGGAATCCCATCAGTCTGGATTGGACACTGCAGATAGTGTGAGCAGGTCCATGGGCACTAGCACAGTGATGCACAGATTTGTGTGGTTGCGAAGGTCGGGTTTCGCACCAGACGAGCAAAACCGTCTTTTCAACATGCCCTTTGATGGGTCTAACCTTTTTGGCAACAAGGCTGACTAGAGCCTTGAGAGTTTGCAGACCTCAAAAGCGGCTGCCAAATCTTTAGGAGCTGCTATTAGGCAACCTAAGCCTTTTCGTGCATCAAGACAATCTTGGAGGGGACAATCCTATTATTACTACTCCTCATATGCAAAGGTGAGAGGAATGGGCAGTCAAAGAGGCCAGAGAAAAGCCAGTAGTGGTGGACGAGGAAAATGTGCAAAGCTAGCCCCAGCTGCAGCCTCTTTACCATATGCGGCCACAGCAACCGCCACAAAACCACTTTGAGGACTTACATCACAAGATACCTGTGGGAGGCAGGCTGTCCCAGCATCTGCAAGAATGGCAAGCCATTACTTCAGATGTTTGGGCTCTGGAAATAATAGCCCAAGGTTACTGCCTCACTTTTCTAATGCAACCTCAAAGCAATCCACCAGGGAGACACTCTTTGAAGTTTACAGAACCGCTCCTACCGCAGGAAGTCTTAACCCTGCTGGGGAAAGGTGCTATATAACCAGTACCTGTAGCGGAGAAGAACAAGGAATGTTACTCCCCATATTTTTTGATTCCTAAAAAGGACAGAGGACTGAGACCCTTCTTGGATTTAAGAGGCTTGAACAAGCTCCTCAGGAAGGACCAGTTCAAGATGGCCACTCTTTCTCAGATCCTTCAGGCCGTTCAACTTCAGGATTGGTCGGTGGAATTGGACCTCCAGGATGCTTATTTTCATGTGCCAATCCATCTCAAGCACAGAAAATACCTGAGGTTAGTAGTTGACGACTCGCACTGTCAGTTTCGAGTCCTACCATTCGGGTTGACCTCTGTCCGAGGGTCTTCAGCAAGTTGATGGTAGTGGTGGCAGTGCACCTCAGGAGAGGGGGGATTCACGTCTACCCCTACCTGGACGATTGGTTGATCAGGGCGCGTTCTGCCGAACAAGCCCTGGTTCATCTGAAAGTCACCTACCACTTCCTTCAGACTGGGCTTCTCCCTCAATTTCAAGAAATCACAAATGACACCTTCCCAACAGCTCCAGTACATAGGGGCTGTATTAGATAGACACATCCTTGGGAAAGAGCTCGCCTCTCAAGTCGAGGGCTCAATACATTCTTCAGATGGTTTCCAAATTCCCAAATGCCCAAAATCTCCAGACCTACGACTTCTTAAGGTTGGTTGGCCTAATGGCACCCTGCATTTTCCTAGTGCCAGAAGCACGCCTGAGGATGAGATCTCTTCAATGGGCTCTAAAGACTCAATGGTCCCAGTTCTCAGGACAAATGACAGATCTCCTTCAGATTCCGAACAAGGTTCGGCAGGATCTTCTGTGGTGGACTTGCACAGAGAACATCCTAAACATAGAACATTTTTGGCAACCATGGCCGGAGATTACAGTAGTGACGGACGCCTTACTCGTGGGGTAGGGAGCTCATGCCAACAATCTGACAATCAGCGGTCGTTGGTCTCTTTTGGAGTCCAAACTACACATCAACCTTTTAGAGCCGAGAGCAATACGACTAGCGCTGAAGGCTTTTCTGCCATCTGTCAAGGGAAAAAATGTCCAGATAATGTTGGACAACACAGTGGCCATGCATTACCTAAACAAAAGAGGGGATGTAGGGTCACTACCTCTGTGCAAAGAGGCAATGCGGCTCTGGTATTGGGCAATTCAAGAAGGAATCTCCTTAACGGCAGTTCATCTAGTCGGGGAGGAGAATATGACGGTGGACGCTCTGAGCAGGCAAAGTACGGTGTCCCACGAGTGGGAACTGGCTCAGGAAGTCCTTCAGGAGATCTTCACCCTTTGGGGCACCCCTCAAGTACACTTGTTTGCGACTGGAATCAACCGGAATTCCGAAAAGTATTGCTCAAGGGAATTTCCCCCGAGAGGAGCCCTAGGGGACTCTTTCGTGGTAGAGTGGAACTTCCCACTGCTATACACGTTCCCTCTGATTCCCGTCATTCCTCAAGTCATCAGGAGATTGAGACGGTTCGGAAACCGCATGATCCTAATTGGGCCAGGAGAACGTGGTACCCGGACCCTCTAGACCTGTCCATCTGCCCTCCATTACGTCTTCCTCAGAGAGAGGACCTTCTCTCACAAATGGAGGGCCAGGTTCTCCATCCAGAGGTCAGGACTCTCAACCTTCATGCTTGGTATCTGAAAGGCTGCGATACAAGGATTGCGACCTTCCAGATGATGTCATGGAGGTGTTGCTTTCGGCAAGAAGTCCAGCAACAAAATCTCTATCGTTGCAACTGGAAGAAGTTTTGCAACTGGTGCAGGGAAAAGAATGCTGACCCTTTTCTGTGTTCTATCCCAGAAGTGTTGTTTTTCCTCTTGTCCCTGGCACATAAAGGCCTCAATGTTGGGACCATTGAAGGTTATCTTGCAGCACTTTCCATTTTCAAGTGCTCTTCGGAAGAATGTTCCTACTTTAAAATTCCTTTGATAATACAATTCTTAAAGGGACTCACCAATGTGTTCCCTCCTTCTTCTTTCCAATTCCCAGTTTGGGACCTTAATCTGGTTCTAAAGTTTTTAATGTGTGCCCCTTTTGAACCCTTGCACACTTGTCCATTAAGATTACTAACGTTGAAAACCGTTTTCTTGGTTGCATTAACATCTGCACGGAGAGTGAGTGAATTGCAGGCACTGTCTTCTGGGCCACCCTATACTGTGTTCCACAGGGACAGAGTTGTATTGAGGGTTAAACCCTCATTCTTACCTAAATTTGTGTCTGATTCCCATTTAAATCAGAAAATTATTCTGCCCGCGTTCTATCCTCCACCTCATCCCAGTAAGGAGGAGGAATGATTGCACAGACTGGACCCGAGAAGAGCTCTAAGCTTTTACATTTCGAGGCTCTCCAAGCTTAGAGTAGATAATCATCTTTTAATTGGCTACACCGGAAGGGAATTGGGTCAATTGGTGTCGAAACAAACGCTATCACGTTGGATTGTGCTTTGCATTTCAGAATGCTACAGATTGGCGGGTAAAGATCCACCAGAAGGCTTGAGAGCCCATTTTACCAGAGGGATAGCCTCTTCGACAGCCCTTCTAAGAGGTGTTTCCATAAAATCTATTTGTGAAGCAGCAACTTGGTCATCGCTGCACACTTTTTCCAAATTCTATAATCTGGATACTTCCCACTATAAAGAGCTTGCTTTTGGAAAAGCAGTGTTATATTCGGCTATATAACATTAAAAATCTACTCCCTCCTCCAGAGAGCTTTTTGCACTGCTTTGGGAGTCTATATAAGATGAGGAATACGTTGGAGGACACAATCCATTCGAAGAACAAGTTACTTACCAACTGGTAACGTTCTTTCGACTGGATGTTCCTCCAACATATTCCTCATCGCCCTCCCATCCTATCCCTCTGTAGATTTTCCGGTGTTATTACCACTTCAACTCTCGCAAGGCTGACACCTGGCTACCTACACTATCTATACAGCAGAGCAAGAGGGGAAAAACAGAACTGAGGCCAACGGGCACCACGCATGCTACTTGTATACCCGATGACTTCACCCTCGACAGAGGCCTTCGAGGGACATCGACTCGACGACATCGGCGCCCTCTGCTAAGAAAAACATTTCTGAAGCAGCTAAAGCTTGGCGAATACATCTAAGTTGAGGAATACGTTGGAGGAACATCCAGTCGAAAGAACGTTACCAGTTGGTAAGTTACTTGTTCATCTTGCCAACAAGTTATCGATAGTGCCTTACATGTACTGCTCTGTTTGACAGACAAGTCATTTTAAAGATAAATTTGGCTTACATGGGGAATCAATGTACTTAGAAGAATGGAGACATGAGATGGTCAAAGCAGCAGGTACTAAATATAAGTAAATCTGGCCTCCGCATGCCAAAGGTGATTGTTACATGATTTCCAAAGGTCTTCCAGGAGGACGTTGTCATAGACTACTGCCTGCACCATAGTTCAAAGGTCCGTTTTTCGTGTGTTTCAACATATGAAGCTGATACTCTTTTAAGCTATTCCTATTATGGAGAACAATGTAAAGTTTTCTGCCTGACAAATGATAGAGAGATTTTGAACTGTATAGTATCTTTCATGAGATCTCCTGAGATGGTTGACACCCAGATCTGTACCGAGATTCTAAAAGGAGAATCAGGAAGAAATAATAATTATATTTTCGAGGGGGGGGGTAGGTTTTAGGGATGGAGGAGCACACAGTACTGTACAGTTATCATGCATTTGAAGAGGCAGGCAATGTCAACATCAGTTGATATTTTGAAGTATATTTAGGTATTATCTAAATGGTGGTGAAGCTACTTATGTTGCTGATATTATGCAAAGTCTATATGTAAGGATGAAAGAGCATGGGTAGGGTTGGTATGTTGGGGTAGTCCTTCGACATTGGTGGAATTGGAAGTACACTATCTTGACTCACAAGGTCTTTTGTAGAAGAAGAAAAGATCCAACTAAGCAGAGAGCCATCAAGTCTAACTAGATCTTTCGAGTGGAAAGGA
The DNA here is from genome assembly GCF_040938575.1 of Ambystoma mexicanum. NCBI lineage: Eukaryota > Metazoa > Chordata > Amphibia > Caudata > Ambystomatidae > Ambystoma > Ambystoma mexicanum. Next base: position 853,150,201 of record NC_090922.1, on the reverse strand, counting down.
GCATCAGGTGTCCCAATGTTTTGAATGCTGCTGAGCAGTCTAACTGTATGAGGGGGCAAGCCCCTCCTGTGACCAGGATGAAGAGCGCATTGTTAATTTAGGCAGTACTGTGGTAAATACATATCTGGGTAACCATATAAGAGATAGTAGTTATTCATGATGCCACAGTCCTCTGTGGATTTGTTTTGCAGTGAATGTGGGGGCAAGTGACCTGGTCTGGGTTTAACAATCAGGGAAAACTCCTTGTTTTAGAGGAGTTTTGGAGACGTTTAGCCAAGTGCCACTGATGCCCTGGTTCCTGCAATGCAAGCATGCAAGGGTCTGATAAGACTGGTGGGTTAAAAGAACGTATGCAGGTCAAAAAGGAGGTAGTGGAGAATTGGTTTTATGTGCTTCTATGTTCTGGGATGTTGCCATAGTGGATAGTTTAGAAGACAATAAATGCATTAAATGTTCAATGACTGAGATTTATCCTGAAATGAATTCTGCAAATTAGCGAGCTTGACCAAATAGCTCCTTCAAAACACAGAAGCCTCACACCTAGCACCAAATGTCATGGTGCAACAATGCACTTCTCTCCGTCCAACAGTAAGCCAGATGCCTCAAGAGAACCTGGTAAATGATCCCATGCCCCTTCAACGAAGACACCACCCAAAGACTGCTGCTCCAAATATAAGATGGCCCTGTCCAGGGATTACGCGCCCATAACCACCAAGAAACTCCAATCCACCCCCAATTGCACACAGAATCTTGTTATCAGAAAACCACACTCCAAACCAGCAGCCCCAGCCCATCCACCTCAGTATGCAACTCCATCATGGACTACTTCAAATATAAAACATCACACAAGCTATCCCCTTTGCAGTCCAATTACACACCACCCACACCAGAACCTTACAAAACATGGAACACATTCCACTTCATTGACCCAAATACCCGCATCAGCCTAACAGCCAAAACCAAACCAGCACACTTCCTTTTCAACGTATGGCCAGCCTTATGCTGCCTCAAACTATCACCACCGTGGCTCCACATTAGGTCCATATCACCAATTTATGCCTATCAAATGCTGAAATTCCCGCTACGTGCAAAATAGGACAAACCTCCCCTCTTCAAGGAAACCATTCCTTGACATCACACTCCCTAAACACAACTATTCCATCTCAATCCTGCTAAACAGCACCAGAATCATGGAATAGTTTGTCACAAGCCAACACCAACAACACATCACCACTTATCTTTCACCTCTGCCCTTTTGAAATTTGTAAGGCACTCTGAGTCCCTCAGGGTACCTTACAAAGAGCTTTGTGATGAAACTCATGATGTCAACACTGCTCCCTGGGGGGAGACCCTTTCCATGAGGCCAGGGAGGTGAGGCCGCTATCCGATAGTCCCCCTGGCAGTGGTACTCAGCGGGTGATTCTCATTGGGAGGGATCCCCCCTCTGGGAAACTGGGAGGACATCAGAGGCCAACATGGTACAACACACATTCACCCACCTTTTATTCCTCTCCTTCTTTGTCTTCCCCTGATCCTATAAATTCCTCTATGTATCTCTGTTATAGCAGTGATAGCACTGCTGGGACAAGGAAGAGTAGGACTGACTCTACTGCGTCATTTCCTCAAAGTACCGGTACAAAGAAGATGCATGGAAACCTAACCAACTTCTCTGATAACCAGAGTGAATGGTCTAGTTGTCCAGTCAGAGGTAGCTTAAATATGGAAGAGGTCGTCCACGAAGGTCCCGTGAGCAGAGGTCCTTGCCCACACCAGGAAGAGCTGAGACTACGGCTGCTGACCAGGACGATACAGGGAGAGTTCCAGAGTCCCTACCTACTTTGCTGAAGTGCGATGTCACAAAAATGAGCAAGATTGAAAGCCCGGCCGCAGTAGAGCACTGCACGACACAGGTGTGAGGAATTTGACCATCTGCACTGGGAAAGTGCGCCCGCCTGGGCGTTTTGATTTTTTGATGATTGAAAGTGAATGATGGGAGATCAACCTCTGAGGACTGTATGAGGCCATTCCGCACACAGTCCATCTGCTTCCCGCACAAAACGCATAGTCACATGTACTCCAGGAAGACACAGCCTACAGGCGCCGTTCCCCTGTGCCGGGCGGATAGCTCAGTGGCAACGTACTCGCCTTGGAAGTAAGATGACACGAAGCAACACATATTTGATCCCCACATCCACCCTTAGAAACCTCTGGGTATTTAAGTGCGTTATAAATATGCAACTAAGACAACAAACCAAAAAAATCTGTAACAGCGCCTCGATGCCCCCAGGCTGTGTGAGCGCTTTAAAAAAAATGCAAATATTCAGCTGGAATGTGACAGTCCCGGGTACATCAAAGTATCTCAAGGAGGGGGAAGGCACACCTTCCTCCAGCATGGGCAGCCTAATTTAAATATCAAAGGCTCCATGGATCTGCATTCCTTTTGTCCTCCGGCTGGTGGCAGTACATACTAACAAGTTAATTGAAGAAAGTCTAGAGGAGAGACTTGGTTGCCGGATGAGCCAACAGGAAGGAGGGACTAACACCCCTTTGGTATGCAATGTGTCAACTTGAAGCTAGTTCCCACCTCTCTGTATGAAAGGCAGTGAATGTCCTGTCTGGGTCCAGCAGTTAGAGCAGACCCCTTTCAGAGGGGAGATTTATATGGTTTGGGGGAGACAGGAAGTCTGCTCCCAACACAAACTTCAAGGGAACCCTGCGCTTTAATCAAGAGTTACAGAGGGCTCAGTTAACGAGCTAGACACTTTGATCTACAACAGACAGGGAGATGGGTGGGACTTAGGTATATGTTGTCACCCCCTTGTCTGCCCTGTTGCAGAGCACTCTGGTCCTGACCTCATGCATAACAGAAGATTGTTGGTGGGGACTCATGATTGGTTCATTAAGGTAGGCTAAGCCTGCACCAATCACTGGGGCCCATTTGGCTTTAAAAGAGGGCTGAACCCCTCATTTAGCAGATCATCTGAAGACATTGAAAGGAGTAAGAAGAAGGACTCATTTGGACCCGAGCTGAAGGTACAGTCTACCTTACATCTTCTGCCAATGAAGGAAGGCCAGGAGTTCCAAGAGGGATGCAAGATCCTGCCCCTTAACATCTCCCAGGGAACAGAGGGAGATACCAGACTCAGAGGACCCGTCCAGCAGTTCCAGAACTGGTACCCAGCCAGCAAACAGCATGCCCTGCTAGGTTCTGCCAGCAAGCTTCCTGGTTGGGAAGTGCCGGAGAGCCTCTGGACAAAGGACAAAGCCGTTGCCTGCAATCACTCTCCTGAGCTTTTGCCCGTCTGCCTTGAAAGGACCCGAGTCCTGCGAAAAAGCTAGGAGGAGTGCCACACAAGCATCATCCAGCATCTATCTTTTAAGGACATTTTTGAGACAGTCAAGCCCGTGAAATGCCTCCGGCTGCACCGCTGACTGTTGTCACGCCGCAGTCACAAGAGCCGTACAAGCCACCTCGACCAGCAATCGAGATCCGCCAACCAGCACAGAGACAACAATTCATGGCCCTAAGGCGCCACGCCGGACAGCCTGCAGACATCCGTCCAGCCTCGCTTGCCGAACTGCCTGCCGCCTGGTACCCGCAGCTGTCATCTGCCACTATCTCTGTCTCAACGGTTGTGAAGTGCCCTGGTACCGCCTCAATGCTGTTTAGCACCAAGAACTTCTTCAGCACCAGGTACATTGTGGTTTTGCCCTCCTGGTCCTTCTCCAAAGGCCCCTAGAGACAGTTATGACCCTTTGCCCCTTTGGTGCTGGTACCGATAACCTTGAACAGTAAGACTGATTACTTTGCCAACTACCCTCTTGTCAGTATACAGAGTGCATCCCTTTCCTTGGTGAAATTGTCTGTCTTCTGTGTTCCTTTACAAGGTGGGTTGTATTTTGTAGTGTGCTAGAACTCTCTGTTGTAGAATAAAAAAGTACATATTTTTATACAACCTTGACTGGATAGTCCCTTTTATCATTGTGTAATAATTGTATTTTCACTGTTTTGCAACTAACCAACAATCCACGACCTTGCAGAAATAAGCCTGGCGTTCAGTCCATGTTACCAAAATTGGACAAGGAGGTAAGGAGGTCTTATATTTCACTTGTGTTCCAATCTGTTTGGATCCCTTTCGGTATACTAGAAGTGTGGGGTTGATTGATTGTTAAGAAACCAAAATTCATCCCTGGAATACTGGTTCCCCCGGAAGTTGATTTGTCACAACAGGCGAGCAGGTACGTGCTGCGTGGCTCCACAGGAGAGTGGAAGGGCCTAGAATACCAGCGTGAGAACAGGAAACAGCTGAGAAGAGCTGCAGGAATACAAACAGAGACCTACAAAGGAGGGGAAGGACCGGGAGCCCTGAGAAAAGGCGCGGGGGCTGCCCGGGAACCTCTGAGACACTTAAGAAACTGCTGTAAAGTGGTCTGGGACTCACACTTGAAAAGCCAATATGAAGGTGTTTGGGGCCTGCATTTAGGAAACCAATGCGAAGAGGTCTTGGACCAACATTTAAGAAGCCTGATTACAGGGATCTGGGACCCACAGATAGGAAATCAATTCAAGGGGGTCTGGGACCTGTATATGAGTAGCAGAAAAAGGGGTCTGGGACCCATATTTGGCAGGAGAGTACACCAGGACTGTCTAGTGAACATCAAGAGGAAGCATGAGAAGGGGTCTGGGACCCACACATAAGAAAGACAGCCCGTGGCAGGAGAGCATGCCAGGACTGTACAGTGAACTCCCAGGAGAAGCCTAAGAAAGGCCTTGGGAAGGGAGACATTCCCCCAAACTTAGGGAATTGTCAAGAGAATCCTGAGAAAGGCCTGGGGAATGGAGACATTCCCCCAACCATATTGACTTCAAGAAAAGCCTGAGAAAGACCTGGGGAAGGGTGACATCCCCCCAACCACTGTAGACTGCCAAGAGAAGCCTGAGAACAGCCAGAAGAAGGGATAGATGTCCCCTACCTTGCAAACCATACCTTCCAGAAGACTCATTCTTCTGGACCCTATAGAGACAAATCCGTTTGTGTTTCTATAAGGGTGAGTGTTAGAAGTAGGATTTTGCCACTGGACGTGGACCATTCTGACATTTCCTTATTTTTCTTTTGAGGCAGAGAACCCCCTCTTAGTAGGGTTAGATAGGTTTCTTTCTTTCTTTCTTTCTTTCTTTCTTTCTTTCTTTCTTTCTTTCTTTCTTTCTTTCTTTCTTTCTTTCTTTCTTTCTTTCCAGAATAAAACTATTTGCCCGAAGGCATGCCTTCTGTGTGTCAGTCTCCTCTTTCCACACCCTCACAGCTTGCTCTGAATAAAAATGTTAATGAAATAAAATAGTAAAAGGTTGCATTACAGTATGGAGGAGGGTGGGCATCGCTTTGGGTGGTTAAGTACAATATACATCTATGACGGGGCTTATGTTGCATTGCTTGTGTAATATTGCTTTTAACATGTCCCCTCATTAAGCATATGTAGAAGGTGTTTGAGCGTGTCTTTTTCCTGAATTTTTTCAGGGGATTCTTAAGGAGTTAAGATATGTGGAGAGCCAGGATAATAACGATTGCCCACGCTAATAGCTCAGGAAAGTCTTCATTCTATTAAAGACAAGGAGGCGAGCATTATACTTTATCTTTCTTTAATACTGCCATATCAGCATTTCAAAACATTAACTTTTAACTTTTTTGTCTTGGTTTTTCTTACATGTTACTTGGAAAAAAGCAAAGCAGGAAGTTACAAGTTTCGTATCTCAACTGAATCAATTAGGTTTCAGAAACCACGCTTCCCATAATCCTGAGGCCCTTTGTAGTCCTGACCTCTACCCCCACACCAATCACTGGCCAGATAGGGGTATAAACACTGACTCCCCTAGGTCCATTCCTCTTTCTTTTGCCATCAGAGTTCTAGAAGTACAGAGAGTCCACAAAATGTTAAACACAATCCATAAGGCCTGCTCTTGATCCGCAGCTGGCATGACTGATCGGTCCAACGGGACAACTTGCCAGAAGATCCTCGGTGTATACCCTGACTTGCTCATGTCGCCTTCTGATCGTCTCCTATGAGAACAGAAAAAATATGAGGGCGGGAATGAACTACAAATGGAACACAATGCATGACAGCGTTCATTCGCTCAGTCATGTCTCATTTGTTTCATTCATTTGGTTGGGATATAATGCTCGCCTCCTTGTCTTTAATAGAATGAAGACTTTCCTGAGCTATTAGCGTGGGCAATCTTTATTCTATGACAAGACAGGAGGCTCGCATTATGCTTGTTCAAAGCTTGCTATCACTCTATTCGGTATATCAGATACTGGCTTGAAGTAAAAGGTCTTAAAGGTGGATTCAGAAGACCAATCTGCAGATTTCATAATATCTTGTAGGGATACTCCTGTCACAAACACTCTAGAAGCCATTGCTCCCCTAGCGGAATGTGCACCAAATAAGGATAAGTCTATCCCTGCCCATTGCATGACCTCCCTCACCCATCTCGCAATGGTCGCTGTCGCTACTGCGTGGTGAGGCTTCCTACGCGCTATAAGCAACTGGGTTACGCCGCGCGGTCTAATCTGAGCTGTTGCTGCTTCATAATCTTTGATACATTGCGCTACGCATAACTTCTTATTCTCTGCAAAATATGGGTAGGAAATTACTCTGGAATCGGTCTTTGTTCTTTTCGCGATAGTAAACGCTACTCCTTCTGGATAAAATATCTTTCTATCGATTTCCAATGCTTTCTCGTCTGATACTCTCCGGCACGCTACTAGACATAGAAGCATAGCTAATTTGCCTGATAATTGTAACCGGGATAAAGCTTCATTTTCTGGCCACCTAAGGAATAACTGAAAAACGTCTCTAACGTCCCATAAAACCGCATACTTTGGCTCTGGCGGTCTTCTCAATTTTATACCTTTTGAGGAGCCAAAAGATTGCTGGGTGCTCTCCTACTGGATTATTTTCTATTTTATTGTGCCCTGCTGAAATTGCGGATCTGTAGACCCCTATCGTACTGTAAGCAGAACCCTCCTGGAATTTTGAAGCCAAAAAGTTTAGGATGTTCACTAAAGGTGCTGAAATGGGATCCAGACTGTGTTCTGAACACCACTGCGCCCAACTGTTCCAAGCCGTGTTATAGCTCCTAACGGTGGAAGGCGCCCAGGAATCTCGGATACAATCTGCAGCGAGGTCTGAAATTCCTGGCAAGTTCCATCTTCTCCTGAAACCCTACAGGCAATCAGCTGCAAGGAACCCGCTTCTATGAGCGGGTGAACCCGTCGGGTCGAGTAGAAGGCCCTGGATGCTCGGAACTATCCTCGGAAAATCCGTAGAAAGTTCCATCGCTACTGGAAACCAGGCCTGCGCCCTCCAACAGGGTAGCAACATCACCACTTCCGCTTTGTCTCTACAGAGCTAGAGCTCTTGTGATCATTGCGAATGGCGGGAAGGCAAAGTGGACTGCTCCGTTGCATGGATGTAGAAAAGCGTCTGTACCCGCTGCTCCTGGATCTATCCTCCAATTGAAATATTTCTGCGTCTGCGCATTCAGTTTGGACGCAAACAGATCTATGTCTAGGGGTCCCCATATGTCTTGGAGACGCTTGAAAATTAGAGGGTGCAGCTTCCAATCGCTGGAGTCTACAAGATACCGAGAGTTCCAGTCTGCTATACTGTTCTGGCTCCCTGGAAGATATTCTGCAGTCACCGCAATGTCGTTCTGAAGGCAATAATACCAGAAATCTTTCGCTAATTCCGCTAGCATTCTGTATCTTGTTCCCCCTAATTTGTTGATGTAGCGGACTGCTGAGATGTTGTCCATCTTGAGCAATACGCAACATCTTATTTTGTCCTTCGTGAACACTCTAACTGCGAAGGAGCCTGCTAGAAGTTCTAGACAATTTATGTGGAGATTCAACTCTTCGCCGGACCATTTCCCGCCTGTCTGGGTTTGTTTGCACCTGGCTCCCCAACCTGACCTGCTTGTGTATGACTTGATGGTCAGTTCTGGAACATCTCCAAAAATCGCTCGTCCGTTCCAGGCTTCCATGTTCTCTAGTCACCACCGTAGCTCTGTCATGGCTTCTTGGTCTAGGTTCACTAGCTGATGATATCTCAGGCCTCCGCAGAGATGTTTGATCTTGAGCCTCTGTAATGCTCGATAAAGTAACGGGCCCGGGAAGATGGCCTGAATGGAAGCTGCAAGCAGACCTACTATTCTGGCCAGATTCCGAAGCGAAATTACCCGCTTTGCAATCACTGTCCTGAGCTCCTTCTTTATCGCTCTCACTTTGTGACCTGGAAGCTCTAAAGTCGCTTTCACGGTATCTATGGTGAAGCCTAAAAATTCCAATCTCTGAACTGGCGCTAATTGGGACTTCTCTAAATTGACTAAGAATCCATGATAGGAACTTGAAAATCCACTGCACATCTCTCGTGAGGGTCTCTTTGCTGGATCCCATCACCAGGATATCATCCAGATAAATAATCATACGAATACCTCTCTACCTGATAGCTGCAACTACTGGCTTCATCACTTTCATGAACGCCCAAGGTGCTGACGCCAGCCCGAACGGCAAGCATGCAAATCGCCAAATCTCTCCTTCCCATCGGAACTGGAGATACTTCCGAAAGGTAGTTGCTATCGGAATCGCTAGATAAGCGTCTTTGAGGTCTAGACGGGCTAGCCAATCTCCCGAACGAAATAGGTCTCAGAGGAGATGTATGCCCTCCATCTTGAAATGGTTGTAACGAGCCAACTGTTCAATTCTTTTAGATTTATGACTGGACGAATCTTTTCCCCTCTGCGCACCAGGAATATATTGCTGAGGAAAACCTGACCTTCTATGCTCTCGCGCTCTATTGCATTTTTCTCTACTAATTTGCTTAACTCGCTGTGTAAAAGCGCTTTCTCTTCTTGTGGCATGCAAATGGGGACAGGTTCTCTGTATTGCTTTGGGATGTCTATTACATCTAGGTGAAGGCCCGCTACTGCTTGTAAAACCCAAGCATCGCTTGACAAAGCTTGCCATTCTCTCAGAAAACGGAGAGTTCTGCCTCCGATAGGAACAATTGGTGTACTCACCGCCTGTTGCGCCGGGCTGACGGAAAGAACCGCGGCCTCTTGGATGTCTTCCCCTGGCCGGGAAAAAGGTGTCCTGCTGACGCTTTTCCCAATATTGAGTGCGTGGACCTTGAGGCCTTCTTTGATAGCTGTAGCGACCGGACGAACGACCTCTGACTCGTCCGGTCCCAGTAAAAACACGCCCGGAAAATATCTTCTTTATAGAGCTCTGAGCTCTCTCGAGGGCTGAGTAAGTGCCAACAAATTGAGACATTTCCTTTGCGAAGGCCTCCCCGAAAAGAAGGCCTTTGGCGCCCTCACCTGCTTCATACGTGGCTAGATCGCTGAGCTTACTGTCGATCTTTAGGAGGATGCCTCTTCTACGCTCTGAAGAGAGTGCACAGTTGGCGTTACCCAACAAGCACACTGCCCTTTGAGCCCAGTTACCTAGGGCGTGAATGTCTACTGGGGTACCAGTATCTTTTGATTTTTCTACAAGGTCCATAATCTTTGCCAGTGGACCTGCGAAGTCCAAGAGCTTATCTTGACACCCTTTCCACGCACGATCGATGCCTTTCCTAACGTCTCCTGCTGTTTTGGTCACAAAAGTGACAATTTTTGGGTCTAATTCTGGTGTATCTGCCAGCTTCCCGGGCAGTTCAGGCCGTGGACATTCTGATCGCATGCGGGATGGAACTTCTCTGTCCAGCGGCTTCCTGATGTGTTGTGACATGTATAATGCCACTCTGGGTGAGGGCACCCACTCAGAAGACTTTGGGTGTCTAATGGACTCTGGGTCAAACGTATCGATTACGTTGTCTTCTTCCTCGGGAAGAGTTTGAGGAATTGGTTGAGGGAACTCTTCTTCCTCGCCGCCTTTGTCGTCGGGGGCGTATCTCTCTTCATATTACCCTGAATTGTCCACCCCTGGGGCAGGGGGTCTGATGTGGCCATCTGCTAATGTTGCTAGAAAGGCTTCTTTCAATCTGGCGACTGGGTCGCTTTCACTTTGGGGAACAGAGTCAACCCTATCTTTTGTGCCCGAGGGGGTCAATGAGTCTGCGCTCTTCCGGGCTTTATTACCTCCCTTACTTTCAACCCTCTTCTGAGGGTGTCCAGCTGACGTCCCCTCCCCAGGGCTGTCAGCCCGTCTCTTCCTGGCCGCCAGCTGTTCCTGCTGCTCAGCCATGCATGTTTCGAGCATTTCCAACCTTTCAGTCAAAGGTTGCACCCCTTGGGAGACTGCTTGAGAAAGTGAATCTCCCAGTACCCTCTTGAAGCTGAGGGATAAATCTGTGTCTTGCCAAGTGGGTTCTTCCCACTCTTGTTCACTCCACTCTGGTGTGGTGGATTGGGAATCGCTCGGGTGCGATGAGTGAGCCATTGAATAATGTTAGCAGCTCTAACTTCTCGGGGTCAGCTGAAAATTAAGGCTCTGAATCAGAGTTTACCTCCTGTGCACTCTGTGCCTTCTAGCCTATCTGTGAAACTGTTTCACGTTCTCTGCAGATCCAGCAGATGCCACCAAGAAATGTCTTTTCTCCTTTTTATTTTTTTTTGTTTTTTGTTTTTTTTTCTCGAAAATTTCTCCAAGGTACTGACTCCCCCGACCCTCCGCTCGGTTTCGCTATGTGTATGCGCGAAAAGCGAGCATGCCGGGAATGTTATGAGGAACGTGGAGCATGCCGGGAATGTTATGAGGCTGAACCTGCTTCGCTGGGTCCTAAAGCCCTGCATGTTCGGCGGCGCGAGTCGCTTCCGCGCACACGCGTATAATGTAGGCTGCCGCAGGGTTCCAGAGCCTTCGCGAGCAAAGACTCGGCATACCCCGGAGGAGAACGGGGCGGCTGCCAGAAGCGAGCGGCTTTGCCTGCGGCTCCACCCCGCCTCTCCTCACTCCCGTTCCTGTTAGAATTGAAATAAAAGTATGACAGGGGAAACCACTGGTAATACGCGAGCACGCGCCTTCTACACAACGGTACAAACGCTGTAAAATAAGCTCTCGACAGCCATCAATCAAACACCTGTTAGTCTATCAGCTCACTATCATTGATGATAACTACATTTAGTGACTATATTATAATAGGCAACGATAATCCAAGAACATAAACATGAGACATAACACTTATCTCAGTATGGCAGCAAAAAGAAAGAGGAATGTACCTAGGGGAGTCAGTGTTTATACCCCTATCTGGCCGCTGATTGGTGTGGGGGGTAGAGGTCAGGACTACAAAGGGCCTCAGGATTATGGGAAGCTTGGTTTCTGAAACATAGTTGATTCAGTTGAGATATGAAACTTGTAACTTCCTGCTTTGTTTTTTTCCAAGTAACATGTAAGAAAAACCAAGACAAAAGTTAAAAGTTAAAGTTTTGAAATGCTGATATGGCAGTATTAAAGAAAGATAAAGGATAATGCGAGCCTCCTGTCTTGTCATAGAATGATTGTTTCAACTTTATTTTATTTTCAGTGTTAGTGGGACTAATTCATACAAGACGCCAAATAGTTTGTCATGTTAGCAGGACACAAGCGATTCCACATCATTATTTTTGTTTGTTCGCTGTATGTGAGTGGAGATTAATAAGTGACATTTTGCAAGCCCAGTGTCCTTGAGGAGTCATCCCCATATGTTCTGTCTTTTAGGCTGAATACTAACACTCCTCCTTTCAATAACTATGGTGACTAGCAGTTTACTAAGAGAGAATGTATCATCTTTAGTCAGTTTGCGTTTCCATTGATTGCATCAAGAACTGGTGTTGGGAGTTTTTATTTTGCACGTCTTATGTTCTTAGGTATTAATAGGATTGCTTGGTGCAACGTTTTGCAAAATCAATGTAATTCGGGAAGGTCATCAAGTCATTAACAAAGAGTGAAGGTCTAACACAATGGCGGATAATTATTTCCTCTACAAAAATGCTAAAATCTGAGACAATGATTCGGTAGGGATGTGCTGTGTGCAGTGTTCAACAAAAAGAAACTGAGTTTCCTTAGGGGACTGTTGGATGGTATTGTGTGTAAGTATGCCATCTTCCACGGTAAAGATTCACAAACTACGGCACAAATGCTCTCCTTGATGCCAAAAGATGATAAGCAGGATAGAATCATTAACATAGCCAATATATTGGCATATTCTTAGTCCCGAAGTAATGCTATATGAGCAGAAGAGACCACTTTTTTGTTAGGGGCTTGTGGGATGTGCCCTGTAGTACATAGGCACAAGAAGAAGTCCCCAAAGCAAGCTACCTATTGATGTCAACATATAGGTTTTAGATTTAGACTGATATGAGGCAACTGTAAGTAAAGATCTTGTGTGGAAACATATATCACAAGATATGCGCAGGAACCAGTGTCACAAAAAATATAATACATTTTATTTTAGGTGCATACTAAAAAACAAGGACGTCAATGGTCCATTTCTAAAAAAGGGCCAACGTGTAACAACATATAACAGTGAATCAAACACTGTATTCAAAAAACAAATGGATCTCTACACAACTGTTAAATCTCAACAAAGCCCATTGCTAGCTTTTGGTGGTGTTAGTAGAACAAGGTGACTTCCAATCATAAGCATTTATCATTGATGATTTTTGAAAGGAACCCTCGTACACAATGTGTCGACAGAAGTGACTCTGTTTCCAGCCTTAGAATATACAACCACAAGGTGATTCGAGTCCACTGTTGTAACCTTGACGCCTAATGGTCCAGCTAAGGCTTTCGTCAGGACACACAGAAGGACACCTGGTGTTTAGATGTCGTACTTTCATAGAGGATGCTTTGTGTTAAACAGTGTATCTAAACAAAAACACAACAAAATCCAACAGTTAAAAACTGGTTCAGTGACAGATTGTAATTATAATGTTGCCTCATTTTTTTCTAATATTTCTAAACATTCGAATAGTTTCAAAAATGTGCATCACGAGTATATAATTGTTCAATAATTTATATACCATTTATTTAAATATTTGGATATCACTGATTGATCCTTGTGTCTTACTTATTGCACTAGCCAAAAAATGGTTCACTGGTTGTATTCAAAAACCCTTTTATATATACTCAGAGGAAAACTACGGAAGGACAGTGAAAAGAGAATGCATGTTTACTCCATTTTGCATGCTATCCGCAATCATACCTTAATTTCTTTGGGCAAAGGCTCACAACGGTACAGGCGATGTATGTCATCAGTGTAATCGATACGCTCATGTAGGTGAGTAAGTGCGTCGTGGTCCCACTTGTATATTTAGGACCATATGGCACTACATTGGAAACAACGTTAGAAGGAGCTGGTAAGTGCATGGTTAACCTTTAACAATCATTATTCTAATTTTAACAAGGCCATGTTTTCGTACCTTTTGATTTCTTCGGAACCACTGTAGCTATGTTTGCCCCGAAGTATTATCGTGTCAACATGCTTCTCTTAGTAGAAACACCTTGGACAAACTTCTTGGCCGGGTGTTCGTATTATTGGAGTACTCTATGATCTTTAAAGAATAGGTAGTACGTTAGAGCGGTGAGTTTTAAAAGCATCTCTCTCTGCGTGTCACCAATGATTGTTGCATAAAGGGAGTTCTTACTTGTATGTCAGCGCGGCTGCGGCATATCAGGATCCGGATGCGAGTGCAGATAGTTGCTGCTTGGTCACATGATGTGACTAATGTAGCCAACGTGTGACGCCGTGACGTCATCGCGTAATGGTGTTTGCAACGGCCCCTTCAGAGACCAAAGAGGTGACCATTTTGAGGTGTCACAACGGCCCATGTGTGGATATGGATCATATTGTGTATTAGTCTATCAATTCTAAGACCGAGTATCCTACATTTCATGTGTCAATGTGAAATGGTTCTTATGGATTTGTGTATCACCGTCTGTGTGTTCAAAGATACAGTGAGATGGATAACACAGACGAAAGAAAAACAACATCTTTCATTATTGTATCAATTTACTACGTTGGACGAATACTATATAGCTGAAAAGTATAAAAGACCTCTTCCCATAAGTCTGGAGTCGGTCTTGGAGTGAGACTGAATGGGGAGGTACATAGCTGTGACTGTCATTACTTTCCAGTACTGTAGGTGGAACCTAGATAATGCTAATTTATGGATAAATAAACTCCACTCGATGTACAGGTTTAAACCACACTTGACAGAGTCAAGTTTATGGATCCATTTTTGTTCGAGCTTGCGCAGTTTGAGATCCCTATCTGACTCTGCAGTCACACAATTATTCCTAAAGGATTCAAGAGATAGTGTAAGTCTCACAAGTAAACCGGGAAACTTCATATTAATAACACTATGTACCTTTATAGGCCAAGAGAGGTAGAAGCAGCCAATTATTCCCTCAGATTAATTCAGCTAGACACATTGCACATTATCAAAAGACTCTGAATATGCTTAAGGTGAAATAGCAAAATACCTCTTCACATCTAATGAGAAAATATGTGGCCAGAAAAAAAGGTCTGACTGTCAGTGTGAAATCCATGCCACGTGATGCTCACCTGTTTGTGGGGAAATACGAGCTGACGCATAATAAATATGGGCAAAATTGTCATTATTTGCAGATGACATTTCATTATATGGAATGTTGCAATAAGGCATTTTTGGAATATGGTGGCTTCCTTATTACCTAGGGATCTCGGATAAAATTAAGCATCACACACAGTTGAGAAAAACGATTGTTTAGATGTTTCATTTTATTTAATTGAGGACAAAATAACTATCAAAATCCACCAAAAAAACCTGCTGCGAATGCATATAACCTTGGAAGTGTATCAGATGCAAGATACGCAGCAGCAAGGAGAACATATTTACAAGCCAAAACAGCACAGTTGATGTAAAGATTCCTTTAAAGATGAAAATATTCAAGCCATGTCCTGCCAACGGGTTTGCAGCACATGCACAGGGGGTTGTGAATGAAGCAAGACCTTTGGTTTTCTATGTATTGCACTCTGAAGACATACAATAAATTAATACATGAACTGTCAAGTATACCTCATTTCTTGGCTTCATAAATCTCTAACATCTAGCTGAAACAGCCTCTGCCTCATAATTATTCTACAACTAATACATTTTTCAAAACACCAAGGGATGGAACTGTCGTTCAGTTGTTTCTGGACAAAAAGGGCACACCATCTGGGCTTTCATATCCACATGACGAGACAATGTAGACAAGCTTGCGTTTAAGCCCACACAATTAAAACTCAGCCTTGTGAGGAGGAATCTATCTTTTAGGAAGATACTTCAAATCAGATAATGCTGAGGTCGTATGGGGGACCACATAGTTATTAATGACATGTGTAATGGTTTGTTTAGTTTTAGATTCCACTCTTTATTGAAGATAGTCTCGAACTCGCCACAAATTATTTTTTATCATGAGTTTGTCCAGTCTGATGTCACAAAAAGAAGAGCTAGAAACTTGGACGTTAGATACTTTTTGATTAACACATCTCAACCATGGAATTCTCATCCCCCTTTCAGATTTAACCAAATTGGCAAGAGCACATTTGTTAGCTTTGCATCAAGGTTTTTCGTTATTCTTATGAATAAAGTGACTGGGTGCACGATTTATCTGATCTTCTAAGTGACATAGCCCCAACACCTTGTGTACAACTAATGCTGCTGCTGACTTTAGTAGTGATAATAGCCATTTGCAAAAGTTGTTCTGAGCTCTCAGTAGCTCGTCAGCATTTTGAGAACTCCACAATACCATACAGTGCTACAGATCCACCCTTAACTCCATAAACATAATGCATCATCTGTAACGACTGTGCTTTACATTTAGCTGCAAAAGATAACATCGCTTCGATGGCTTGTTTCATTTTAGTTGCTTGTTTCTCAACATGTGCTGAGACAGATTCACTGTAAAGCAGACTCCCAAATAATATGACTGTACTCTTTCTATTGAATGTCCATTAACGATGAATTTTCTCATTTGTGATGTAGTCGTTTACCTCCCGAATATTAATACTGCACATTTTGCTGGAACAACTGAGAAATCCCTCGCTTCCAAGTAGTCGGTGTATGAATTAATCAGCTTTTGTAATGAATTGGCGGTCCCTTCTAAAAGGACACTATTGTATGCATAGAATAGGGATTTCGAAAACCATTCGAATAAGATAGGGCTAGTCAGTCTCTGTTCTCCGTTCTATCTAACTACTGCTCTGCTGCTGCCATGAAGATGTGCTCATGAAACTGGAACTCATATGGGACCCCAATTCGGCCAGAGTCTTCCACAGACAGTTTTCATGAACATAGGCTGCAGCCGGGTCCATAAATCTCACATATAGATATCCCGCCTTATGAATATGGATCAGACTGCAAGTAAATACACATTTAGAGTCTTCAGGTCTGCCCCCAGGTGGCCCTAAAGCCTAACTGATTAGTATCTAAGACTACTTTATCATCAATGTCGCTGAAGAAGGGTATTCCTGAAAATCTCGAATACATTGTTTGGTGGCAGTATCGGTCTGTAATTAGCCAGTTTTGATTTATTTCCTATCTTGTGTTTGGAACAAATAATCGATTTCTTTAAGTTCTTTGGGTAATGTTTTATTTCTACAAACAAGTATTTTAAATACCCTTGATAGTAACGGAGCACAGATGACCTGGAAAGTAAAAAATACATCAGATGTCAAATAATCAGGGCATGCACCTTTGCCCGCTTTCACTGTGGATATTGATTTTTGTATTTCTTTTACATCAAACTGAAGATTATAGGATGCGAAGATGCAAACAATCTTAATAAAATCTTCTGTGATGCGTGTAGTGTGAACATTATCAAGTGAGTCAAAATGACTGCCCCATACACACACCACAAAATCCATTTGACAATGTCTTTAATGGTTAGGCCAGTGTGTTACAAGTTCACAAAAAATGTTGGAGTTATTATCTTCCGCTTCCTCTATCGATTCTGCCCAGGCCATGTGTGTTAATTCGACTTTTCTGTATTTCATCACCTCTTTATATTGTTTATATTGTTTCCTGCTAAAAGGAATAGCACCTGTTTTGTACCCACCGCATTTTAATGCCAACATAGGTCCTTTCTTGCTTGTTTTACTTTCTTTATTCCTTTCTTCCGTGCCTTTCCCACACTCCCTGCCATTCCAAACACCAGGCCAGGGGGGCACGATGGCGAGCCATTCACCCTAACACCACTCCTTCCCTGAACCCCACCTCCGACCTGCCAGCGCTAACCCTGCCCGCTCCACTCACTATCATACCTGGCACACCCCGCCCTGCAATTACCCAACCCCCCGCCTTGCCCTCATACCCATGCCACCTTCCCCCCGACCGCACCCTTTCCCCTCCCTAAAAACTGCACGCCTAACCCTAGCAAGAACCGAAGCTGCTTCCCTCTCCCCCTCTCACCCCCCTACCTTCTCCCACACACCAATCGCAACAAAGAAACTAAAGAGGAAATGTTCCTGGTCCCCCTCAATCTCTCAGCACTCCTCGCCTCCCCTGTCTCGACCCACCACCTCATTCCCACAATCTCCTCCTTCCCCCGTGGCTTCTCCCTTCCTGAAACCCCTCTCCCTCGATTTCTCATCAACTGCAACTGAAACTCCTAACCGCCCACACCCCACCTTCAAATCCCCCAACCCAAACCCGATCATCCTATCACACGCATCCACCCAACCCTGCCCGAAGCCTGCCAAATTTTCTGCTCGCCCACTATTCCCATCTAGCATCACCCACCCTACCCCTCTCCCTCCGCCACCGCCCCATCCCGCTCCGGCACCGAGACCAACCTTGCCTGCCAATGTGAACTGTATCCTATTTAACGCCCGATCCGTAGCAAAAAACAGACACTGCATCTTTGACCTCCTCGCCTCTGTCAAACCAGACCTGGTTTTCATCACTGAAACCTGGTTCTCTGACGACTTCGGCCCAATCGCTAATGAAGCCTTTCCCCCTGACTACTCCCTCATCCCACTGAACCTTCCGTCCAGAGGAGGGGGTGTAGCATTCGTCTTCAAGTGTCTCTTCCGCGCCTCAATCATCGACAACCAACCCTCCATTCCGTCTTGCGAATCTCTCCTCGTTAAACTATCTCTCTCCCTGTCGCTCTCACACAGCTTCCTAATAATCTACAGGCCCCCTGGCTACGATAGACAATTCGCTAACAACCTCTGCGATTCTATCGCCACCCTCCAACTAAACCATCCCAACCTCACCCTTCTTGGAGACTTCAACATATGGCTCGACATCCCCACCAACCCTACGACACACTCCCTGGTTGACGGTTTAGATGCAATTAATCTCCAACCCCACATAAACGGCCCGACTCACTATAAAGGACACACTCTTGATGCCATCATTAGCTCCAACACCCTGATTCATTTAAAGCCCCCCACCCCTATCATCTGGTCTGATCACTTCATTCTCTCGTTCGCCATCCGCTCACCCGACCCCCTTCCCGTACTCGTATCTGAACCTCCGAATCTACGCAAATGCTGGAAAAAACTAATAATCACCCCAGACCTAGCCGAGGCACTCCTCCAGTCTCCACCACCTACCTGCCGTCTCAACAACCAACTAACCCCTGAGGCCTTTGATTCATGGCTCAACGCATCTCTGATGCGGCTCACCCCCCCGTGCAAACCATCAACCTGCCGTGGCCTTTTCCCCAGATGGTTCACTCTTGAGTTGAAGACCATTCAACGACAATACAAATACCTAGAACGCAAATGGCAGAAAGACAAAACCCACGAGAGCAGGGCCACCGTGGCCCAACACCTGTATTGGTACAAGGCCGAAATCCGGAAAGCAAAAAAAGCCCACTACAACACCCGAATCCTAAACTGCAAAAACCCAAGCAAAGAACTCCACAAAATCATCTCCGAATTCACCAATCCAGCTTGTACCACAACCGTCCCGACCCCGTCACAATCTCTGTGCGACTCACTCTCCCTCCACTTTTACACCACGGCTATCGAAAGGACAAAAACTCTAACTACCAAACTGGCTCTCCTACATCCACCAGGAAATCCTCCGCCCGTACCGACCAGCCCCTCAGCTGCGACCTCTACACAACCAACCTTCGAATCCTTTAGTCCAATATCACCAGAACAATTTCTCAAACTTCTATCTGCCCGCAAACCATCTGGATCACCACTGGACCCTTGCCCATCCACAACCCTTAAATAAATTTTTGCTTCCACCTGCGCAGAAGAACACGCAAGAGCTATCATAAATGCCTCCCTTTCTTCTGGTATCTTTCCCAACGCATTCAAAATGGTACACGTCAAACCTCTAATAAAAAAAACCTTTGCTCGCCCTTTCGAGCCCAAAAACTACCGCCCCATCTCAAACACCAGGTTCCTTGCCAAACTCATTGACCGAACCGCCTACTCTCAACTAAATGCATTTGTCGAAGCCAACAATCTCCTAGACCCCGCCCAATCAGGTTTCAGAACACGTCACGGAACTGAAACCACCCTAACCTCGGTCTGGGATGACCTTAAAATGTCGGCAGACTCCGCGGGATGTGCCACACTAATCCTTTTCGACCTATCGGCCGCCTTTGACACGATCAATCACTCAATCCTCCTAGACTGCCTCCACTCCCTAGGAATTCGTGGAACCGCTCTTAAATCGATAGCTTCATTCCTCAAAGACAGGCACCAAATAACAACACTCTCCAGCTATACCTCCCAAGCCCGACCAGTCAACACGGGAGTCCCACAAGGAGCATGTCTATCCGCCCTCCTGTTCAATCTCTACCTGATCACCCTCCCACCAATAATTCGTTCACACAACATCCTGTGTTACAACTACGCCGACGACACTCAACTAATTCTAAAACTCCTGAACTCGAAACCCAACTCCCGACCGGACCTGGCATCCTGCCTCCTTAACATAGAACTCTGGATGACCCAAAGCCACCTCTTGTTAAACCCCTCCAAAACGGAAATCATGGTTTGCGGCAACTCCGATCTTCTTACGCACCCACTACCCTGGCCACCCGCCATGGTCAACTCACCGACACCCTCCAACTCAGTGAAAAATCTTGGATGCACCCTGGACTCTGACCTAACACTCTCTCGCCAAGTCAACAATGTCTCAAAGTCCTGCCACTACCACCTTAAAACCCTTAGGCGCATCTTTCCATATCTCTCATTTCCCAACAGACTCTCCGCGGTACAATCAATTGTTATATCAAGACTGGACTACGCAAACCCCCTATACCTCGGAATCCACGCCTACCAACTGAATAAATTCCAAAGAGCACAAAACGCGGTGGCCAAAATGCTACTTGCGCTCGGTCCAAGAGACCACATCTCCCCAGCCCTTAAGACACTGCACTGGCTCCCTGTAGCCCGTAGGGTGGCTTTCAAAACCTTATGCCTCTACCATCGAGCACTGCATAAAACTGGACCTCAATATCTTCAAGACAAGCTAATACCTTATCATCCCACTCGCACCCTAAAATCAAGCTCAGCCGGCCTCCTAGTAATTCCTAAGACAAACTCAGTCAGGTTAGGCGGATCATCATTCTCAGCCCTGGCCCCAACCCTGTGGAACTCCCACCCCACATCCGCCTAACTGAGGATTTAGCGTCCTTCCGCAAACTACTGAAAACCTGGCTCTTCCCCTAAAACCAACCGGTTTTCCAAACTAACAGCATCACAATGACACCAACCCAACAAACTACCTGATGCAAGAAATTGACAGCTAATAAACTCGAATGTAAACTAGAAAGACAAACAGAACGAGTACTGTAGATCAAAACAGTGAAGTGGATAATATGAATAAATCATTGGGAAAGTAAGGAGATCTAAACTGATGAAATGGACATAATGAATGAGGAGGGAACGAAGTGAATGGAGTGGATGAAATAGTTTAGAATGGATGAATCGTATAGAACAGATGAATGCACTAAGTGGAAGAGTGCATGAGTGGAAGAACAGACGACTAGATAGATCAAATGAGTATGGAGATCGGATGAGTGTATAGAATAGATGAACATACTAAAGCCGATGAATGTGCAGAGTGGTTGGGTGTGTAGAACGGACGAGCGCGTAGAGTTGATGAGTACGTAAATACAGAGAAGCAAATAGAACGAAGGAGTACCTAGAACTGATGACTATACTGAACGGACGAACTTATAGACCGGATGAACGTTTAGACCGGATGAGCGTGTAAGAGTGAATGAGCGTGTAGAGAGGATGAGTGTGCAGAACAGGTGAGTGTGCTGAGCGGATGAGTTTGCAAAGCGGCTGAGTGTGGGGGGCGGCTGAGTGTGGGGGGCGGCTGAGTGTGGGGGGGCGGCTGAGTGTGGGGGGCGGCTGAGTGTGGGGGGCGGCTGAGTACGTGGAGCGGATGAGTACGTGGAGCAGATCAGTGTGTTGAGCGGATAAATACATAGAGCGGATGAGTACGTAGAGCGGACGAGTAGTATGTTGAGCGGATGAGTATGTGGACCGGATGAGCGTGTAGATCGAATGAGTGTAGATTGGATGAGCGTACAGAGCGGATGAATGTACAGAGCGGAGGAGTGCATGCGCAGGGAAGACAGGAGCGCATGCGTATGGAATACAGGAGTGCATGCTTTGGGCACACTGGAGAACGAGGGATAGACTAGAGCACGCAAGGTGGACTAGAGTGCGTGAGTGTCGAGCAGACCGGAGTGTGTAGGGCAATCTTGAACGCCTGAAATGAATAAAAGTGCATAGAATGGACTTGATCGCATAGAATTGCGTGATGTACATAATATGCTTTGGAATGCAGGGAACATTTGAAAGAGCATATATCATACCACACCCCACGCTTACTCTTCTTTACACCACCACTCAACTAGAACACAGAGATACTATGATGA
Organism: Ambystoma mexicanum; assembly: GCF_040938575.1. NCBI lineage: Eukaryota > Metazoa > Chordata > Amphibia > Caudata > Ambystomatidae > Ambystoma > Ambystoma mexicanum. The sequence continues at coordinate 853,128,332 of NC_090922.1, read as the reverse complement.
CATTCGGTATAACTGTTCTCGTATCAACATCTCCCGCTCACTCCCCATCACTCTAGGTAAACACTGCTGGTTTCACACCCCCCAGCCAGGCGTTCTCCTCAGCCCTAACGCAGCCACACTCGGTCTGGATAAATCCTGCCAGAGCGAACACATACTCCTGATCTCTCAACCACCACACCTACCGCTAAGAAGCAGCTACTACACGAATTCCGCACCAGCTGCACACATACCTGGTGCGCACACGCACCTTTGGACTCTCTCTACTGACTCGTTCCCAAGGGCTTTCAACCTACCAGCGCCTTCAGACCATACCAATGGTATATAAGGTGCTATATAAGGTGCTATATAAATGCAAAATAACAAAACATAACTTAGATAGCAGCACAAGGCATTCACTTTGGTAAATGTCAACTAGTGGCAGGGTTCATCTGTTTCCCCATTCAGTATGTCAAGATGGATTAAACTCTGACCTGGTGGGCAGAAATTTAGGAGGCCACCCTCGGTTTAGTGAAACTGGGGAACCTTCTGGACAAGCAAGACCAATCTAGGTACCTTGGTAGGTGGTCTAGACTAAGTCTCAGGAGGGGTGAGAGTGATCAGAAGCCCACACTGAGCACACAGCAACGAACCATAAATTACTCTTAGACAAGTGTATATAAAAAATATCTATACATTTATCGTCGGCCGGACTAATAGATACAAGTAAACTTTAGTTATATCAAAAACAGTCATCACATAAAGTCCTTATACTAGATAATATATATACATTACATTTCCTAATGCAGCACAGCAGTAAAACACATCCACAACCTGTAAAGAGAGGGTTTAGTTGACACACTCGGAGCATTAGACAATTTTTCAAAGTCGTTCCCTAACTTTCAAGTCCAGTCCTAAGAAGAGGGGATCCTTGAGCTCAGCAGTACAGTTGTGCGTAAAGATGCATAATCGTTCAGGCAAAGCAAAAAGTGGGTCTTCTTGGGAGGGCTGTAGCAAGTCAAGCAGGGGCTTGAGGCAATGAAGAATTGGTTCCCACTGTTTGAGTAGGCTCTGCCCTTGGCAGCAGAGCAGTTTTCAAAAGGTGAGAATAGCTTCGGAGCGCAAGCTAAGCTAGCCAAGATTGAATACCTTTTAAGGGATATTTGTGTGTAAAAGTGATTTGTTGTGCCAAGGGGCCACCGGTAAGTGATGCAAGTACTCGCTGACCATTGGCACAGTCCAGACCAAACTTTGCCAGTTTACTCGAGGCTGCTAGTAGGTTTGAGTCCTGCAGTTTCACAGTGCTCCGGCTCTCAGCGGCTGCGGGATAGAACGGTCATCTGTGATGGGACAGTTGCCTTTTCTCAGCTTCTGAAGGAGGTATGAAGAGAATTCCAGTTCAGCAGGCTTTAGGGCACAGGAGAGCAGAACAGCAAGGCACCTACAGCGAACGTCACCCGCAGGTGGTGACGTGGGAATCACAAATGTGGGCAGCGTTACTCACTCTCCTAATTCGGGAACCAGAGGAGATAGGCCAGCGAAATTGGGTGGAAGGGTGCACAGGACCAAAATCAAGTGATGACCGAAATCTCGGGTTTCAACTTGAGATGGCAGCGGTTATGTGGGATACCCTGTGGTAGAGCTGGTCAATTCACTGGATGACCCAGTAACACATCAGAGGAGGCTCATTAGGTGGGTAAGCAGGGGGCGCCGAGAGTAGCTGTTCCCACTACTCCAAATGGGTGAAACGCCTTGGCAGGCCTTATTGATCGATGAAGAAAACAGGGTTCCAACAGGACAAAAGTGGGGGAAGGGTGCCAAAACCTTCCAACACGTCTCCGGCGGTTTCACAAGTCTGTTTCTTCAGGCAGGATACTTGGCTCAGTGATTGACCTGGAATGGGTGCAGAACCCCTTCTCTTATCCGAGATTAGCTTTGTGCCAAATCGAGGACTTCCAATCGAAGATCTGCTCTCATGCAGGCAGCCCTGTCATGGACCAATCACGGTCAAGACATCCTGGCACTAGTAGTGTGAATTGGGACCAGACAGTCCAAACCCGCTTCCTGGGCATACACCTGGGCAGAAGCCTGTGCAAGAGATCAGTTTTCGTGGGAGGCTGCATGCCCAAATAAGGGAAACCTGGGTTACTCGAACTGGATGAAGGCAAGGGACAAAATGGCCATGGGGCAGAATAAAAGAGTTTGTGACTCGGCCATTTTTCGGACCTGGCCAGTCTTGAACCAAATGCGGTAAATGTGATATGATTCTGTTAAAAGAAGTAAAACACTATAAAAAGTAACTGCTGCCACCAGTACAACCCAGGGCAAACTCATACAATCACCAAAAAATCCTTTGAGGGTGTCTAGGGCCATAAAACAAAAAGGACCCCAGCGCACAGTACTGGAAGGTACATTGTGCACTGTTAAAATGGTACCAAGAAATGGCAACATAATCAGAGACTAAGGGAAACATAGTTTCCAAGAACAGACAGTCTGAAGGATGTCAGTTTCCCCATAACAAGTGAGCAAAAGCCCAGGGGAGCGCAGCTCAAGGCTTTGATCCACTGGCAAAATGTCAGGATAGGATAGCCAAACAAAAGCAATTTTTGGCGGGTCCACAAATGGAGGGAAAATTCCACATTGATGAAGCCTTTCCTAACAGTAGCCCCTCCTAGACCAAGGACATGGGGAATTAATCCACCCCTGGATGATCCTCGTGTTCAGGTCGGTTAAACATTCTGGACAGCCTATCAACATTGCTATGTTGGACACCTGGCCTGCGCTCAATGGTGAAGTCAATCTCTTGCAGGCTTATGGACTGCCTGAGCAACTTTGCATTCTCTCCCTTCATGTTCATTAGCCACTTTAAGGGCTTATGGTCAGTTTGCACAGTGAAGTGGATCCCATAGAGGTTGTACTGCTTGTACTTTACTGGGTACAGCATGAATCCTCCCTCCACCTCCTACTTCATGTCCAAGGTAGAACACAGATCCTTGACCTATCTGGACACTTGGTGTCCTTTATGGTTAGATGGGCCTTCTGAAGAGCCTGTAACACAATTCTAAGGTGCTCCACTTGTTCCTCCCAGGTGGCACTGAAGACTGCTATATCATCCAGATATGCTAAGCAGAATTCATCCTTACCATTTAGAACATGGTTCACAAGCCTCTGAAAAGTGGCAGGTGCATTTTCAACCCAAAGGGCATTACACTGAACTGGTAAATGCCTTCTGGAGTTGAAAATGCTGTCTTCTCCTTGGCATGCTCTGCTAGGGCTATTTGCCATTACCCTTGTCGGGGGGAATTCTCCCGGGGTCGGCTGGGCCGTCCGCGGACCTCCGGGCTGGGAGGCCCCAACTCCTCCCGCGTATCCCAAAAATTAGTATGAGACACACACAAGGAGCAAGGTGGTTCTGCAGTTTATTGAACAACGGCACGGATGGGTCTAGGATCGTACGCGTCTGTCCTGACTCTCGGAATTCGTGGGGCTCGCAGGCCCCTTTTTGCCTCAGTATGACGCGCTACTTGCGTCACCTGGGAAAGTTAGCAAAAAACATATCGCCACTCTGGATTGGTTCCTCGAGTGGTAGGGTTAGTATAGCATACGTATAGAGAACGCTGTTGGTGGTTAAGGGTCAGTCAGGTGGTATACTTGGGTTGTCCCTTCTATTAGATACATGAAAATTGTTACACGAAGACCCCTGATGATTGGCTAATATTAATGGCATCAGTGATGAGTGCCCCATGTTCTGATTGGTCCACTCGCGAGCCCCCCAGCCTGGGACCATCGTTGTTCCCAGCTCGCGGTGTACCTGTCATTTGCAACAATATGTAACTATGTGTTTATGCAGACAATGCGTGGATTTGCTCATATGCCCGAGAGCAGACTATTCCCACCGCTGTAGGTGTCCATTGGGTCATTTCATTGTTGCAGCCTGTGTCTCAAACGTGGGACCTAGACGACTTCTTCCTCCTGGGTCTGGCACCCTGTCCGGTTCGGTTTGGTCACGTGAGGAGAGACCATGGTTGAGGCAGAATTCTGCACATTTAATGTTGTATTTTCCATTGTGTGTCTGGCTTAGTTTGCAGGTGTGACCTTGGCTTGGGCTTGTGGCATGCGAGTTGCAACATTGCCCCCATGGCTGTCAGTTCTCGCTGGGCTCATTCTGCAGGGTCAGCAATTGTACTCTTGTTCGTTCAATGTTCGTGGAGGCTCTTGCTTGCGGCCTACTTGGGCCTGGTGCATAGGTGGGGATGTTTAATGCACGGCACTTTAAGTTACGGTATCATATTGCTTCATATCCAGTATCATGTCTTCGTTGCATTTTTCATCACACTGCATGGGTTAGGAGAAGCGTCAGCAAGCATTTTAGATGAGTGCTTTGTGCGTCTTGCGTTTCTGCATTTTGAAAAACCTATGTGAAAAATAATAAAGATGCGCGTCAGTGGGTGTGTCCGTCACCTACGTCATAGCACTGAATATGTTCTTCGTGTGGATTGGTGTGGGGGTGTCCAGTGTGTATGGTTGCACGGGTGTTCTGACCGTTGGCTAGGTCGTCGTGGCATCTCTAACGATGTGTTTATTTACTGTTGAATGGTTCAGTCGAGTTCATCCATGCCGCAGGTGTCGGCTTGAGCAGGGCAGGCTGGTGGGCAGGCTGGTGGGCACATCCGTATGTTCCTGTACCAGGGTATTTGGTCGTCTGGTAGATAGGCAAATTCATCTCGTGGCGGGTGTCTGGGTCGCGATCCTCTAGGCCAGGGGCGCGAGGGGATTGGGGGGGGAGTCTTTTGTCCCATTCTCCCACTTCAGTCCCCCCTCTGGTCGACTTGTCGACCACAAACATATCTTTTTCCTTATCTCCTCTTACTCTCCCTATTTTAGTTACTCCTCCCAGGTGTCCATAGTGGTTGACATGGTCTTCAAATGACCAATACATATACACACAGCTTCCTCCAGGTGTGCAGTATACCCATTTCCCGATGTAGCTCCTTGGGTTTCTTGGGTTTTCGAGCTTCACGGATGGCGGGTCCAGGTGGTTGGTGATGATCTGTTTGCGCAGTTTTTCTCTTTCTTTTATTATTGTGTCTGTGTGCTGGCCATCATCAGTCGGCATCAAGGGATGCATACCAACCATATTCGATCATTTCGTCTGTAGTGCGTGCTTTCCGGGCTTTCCAGAACCTTATTATGATCAGTGCAGCTCCAGCCAGTATTATACATCCAACTATAATCTTCAGTCCGTCCGACAGCCATGATGGCATCCATGACCATAACAATGAAAACCAGCTGTCACCCTTCTTCACTCCTTTACTTTCTTCCATCATTTTGGAGTGCATCTGGGCCAGTTGTGATAGAGCTTCGGTGAGTGTACCATTGTCAGCATCGTTAGCAGGAATAAATGTGCAGCATGATTGTCCTATCTTTGCGCAAACTCCTCCTTCCATTGCTGTAAGGAGATCTAATACGTATCTGTTCTGTAGTGCTACCATCCTCACTGCTCGCAGTTCCTCTTTTATTATGTTCAATCCATTTACTGTAGAATTAATTGTCATCAGCTCCCATCGGGTTATCTGGAGCCATTTTGCGTTTGCGTAAGCTTGTAGTCCCGCATGTATTATTGACGAGAAAAACATTGCTGCTCTGCTGAATAGTCTGTGTTCTGGTGGGATTGAAGTGAGTGCTGTTTCCGACCTTCCCCATAGGTAATTTCCTGTCAGGGGTTCTCCTTGTCTCTTTTTTCTATTCAGGACATTATTGCTGTTGTTGTTTTCGTTGTCTGACCCCCTCTGAGATTGTACAGATCTCTTCTTCCTCTTGTTTCCTTCATCCATTTTAGGGAAGTTCGCCATGTTCACATGTTTCTTGGGCACCACTAGTGATGGTACATTAATGTGTACCATTGTGTATATCCCGTTCCACAGAGGGGGCAGTGTGTGGTATTCCGCAGGCCCAGTAGTGGTCCATTAATACTGCTGTTCCTGTCCCCACCTCTGGTAGCTCTAACACGCTGGCACAGTTGGTGTTCTATCCCACGTCCACTTCTCCTCTATTTTGGTAGCTTAGCTTAGGTGCAGACAGCGGCAGTATGCTCATTGGGTCTTCATCCTTCTCCATCCACGTCAGCATGGGTACGTACTTGCCCCAAATCGTCCAACATCTGTTATTGTGTTCATCAATAGTGGTAATATTTTCTCTTGTTACCATGTTGCTGCCAACCACTCCTATGTCCCATTTGTTGTTCATGTACACCTTCCCTGTTATTGTTACCAGTGGTCTTTCCCAACATCCTTGTGTACCAGGAATTTCAGTGGCATACCAGTCACATGGTAGGTATTGTAGTGTTACTTTTTTCGTTTCTCCCTTTTCAGGACCACTTGTCATGTATCTGAATGCTTCAGCATGCAAACTGCTCTTATGGTAACTCAAATAAGACGAAGTTGTTTTCGTATGGATATGTGTCTCGCGTTTTCCACACCAGTCTCACCACCGTCCCTTGAAATCTCCCTCTCGTTTGGAATAGTGCCAGGTATATTATACATCGTGCTGTCTTTATCTATTTCTGTGGCAACGAATGTTCGAGAAGCGCTCATGGCGTATGGGATCAATGAGCAGACATAGCAGCTGTCTTCTGTTGTCTGCTTACCGATTTGGGTCATGTGCTGGTACCACATGTTGTTCGAGACGTGTGCTGAATCTGTTATGTAATTATCAATGCCTTTATTATCTGAGTATGTGCTGCGTTTAACTCTATTTCCCTTATGTGGAGGTTTGCTAGTACGACCTGACGTAACACCTGTTGCAGCCGTGGGTGGGGGTACATTAGGTTTGGGTGCAGCCAAAATATTGATAGCATAACTTTTCTGCCATACAGAGGCATCCAAAAAACCAATGATCATCAAAACCCCTATCATCTTTATTACAAAGGCTAGTCTCACCGGCATTTGCTCTTACCTTGCTGCAGTCCGGCAGCTTATTCTTGCGACGTTAAAGTTGCCCGCCTGAAAATTCTTAATACGCTTGTTATTATTGTTAGGGAGGGCTTGATAACAACAACTATCAAGTAGTCGTTCAGTGCCCAGGCGAAGAGCTGTTCCCACGCCAATCTAAGCGATCTGTCTCTTAGGGCAGGTAAGTGTTGGTGAAGATGGGGCATTGATTGTTCTATGGCCAAGATAAATGCGGTGTAGTAAACACGTATCCTCCTTCTTTTTAGGTACTTTGGCCTTTTTATGTGATATACAAATTGGTGTGATAGGGCTTCAGGGTAATTATCATCTGAGGGTAGCATCTACTCCTGGGCAATGTACGCTGTTAGTTATCTTATTTTCTTAGCAATACAATAATACACGGTACCTGTATGTTTTCTTTTTCTTTCTCGCACATGCAAGTGTTTACATGTGTATATGTGCAAAACAATGTCCTTCAATTGGGTGGTGGCTGTAGTGGGTAGGGGGTTTGTGGGCAGAGGGTTTGGGGCTCAACTGGCGGAAGGAAGTCTCTTTACTCTTTGATCGTGTGACCATGGGGTGGGCGGTATGGGAATTACCAGTTTCTATTTCAGTACTTGTCTCTGGGGATTCTGGGGGGTGGCAGGGTATGGAGACACTGAGGTCGTCAGCTGTGGTAGACGTCTCTTTCTCCGTAGGTGACGCTGTCGCTGCTCTTCCGATGGCCCCGTCGGTGACGCTAGGGCGGGTCTGGAGTTTGCAGATCTTCACGTCGTGTAGGTGATTCCAAGCACGCTTATTCTGCAACTTTACTGCTCTCGTAGATGCCTCCTCTACCAGGTGGGGTCCAGTGAAGCGTGGGCTGTTCCACTTTCGATTGAAATTGCGGAGTAGCACGTGGTCACCTTTAGCAATTTTGCACAGTGTTTCCTTTTCCAATTCTTTGTCCGCGTCTTGTTGATAACTCTTAGACCCGCCCCGCGTCCGCTCGAGCTGTTGAGACACAAACACTACACTAGTAATCAAAGAAGACACATATTGGTACATTTCATCACCAAGAACGGTTGCAGTGTTTTCATAGTCTGTGAATGCTCTTGATGTTGGCATTAGAGGAAGGCGCATTTGACGTCCGGTCACCACCTCGTGAGGAGTGAGGTGGTGGTTGGAGCCTGGTCTATTCCTCAGCTCAAATAGAGCTAGCGGAAGGCAATACAACCAACTCTTCTTTGTTGTTTGCTGTATCTTTGCAATTGCCTCCTTCAGTAGGCCATTCAGGCGTTCGCATATACCGTTGGCCTGCGGGTGATATGCACACGCAAATTTATGCTTGATGTTCAGTAAGGACGTGATGTGCTGAAACATTTCCTTAGCGAAGTGCGGGCCGTTATCTGACCGCAGTACTTCGCACACTCCCCACCTGGGGAAAACCTCCCTCACTAGAAATTTAGCTGCTCTGAATGCATCTGGATGTGAGCAGGGTCCTGCCTCAATCCACCTGGAAAATGGGCATACCACTACAATCATATACCTATTTCCTTGACATACGTTGATCATATCAACGTAATCAATATGGATGTGCAGGAAGGGTCCCTCTGGCCGGGGTATAGTACCTTTTATCACTTGCAGCGTGTGACCGGCCGTAAACTGTTGACATGTGAGACAATTGCTGATAAAATTTGTCACATGGGACTTTAACTCGGGGCAGAACCAGTCTTCCCTAATTCGTGCTGCAATAACTTCCTTGCCTGTATCAGCTGGGTGATGGAGTTGGCTCAGGGCGGTGTTCAATAGTGCCAATGGCATTACCATCTTTCCAGTGTTACCCTGATGCCATAGTGCGTCAGTTGGCGACATTGTACATCCTCTTTTTACCCATATTTCTTTTTCTGCCATTGGTGCAGCCGCTTGTAACTCCATTATCTGTGTGGCTGGGAGATGAGTGTACCCTTCTCTCATCAACATCTCTTTAGCTATCCCCCTCCCTCTCCCTCTCTCTGACTCTGGGGGGGTTCCATATGTCACCAAAATAAGCAGCATACTTTGCATGTGCGTCTGCTGCTGCATTTCCTTTTGAGATATGATCTTCTCCATTAGTGTGTGCGAGACATTTGACCAAAGCTAGTTCTTGGGGATCATTTATTACTTCAATTAATAAGAGAGCATGTTGCACTGGGGTGCAGTCAGCTCTCCTAAACCCTCTTCTCCATTTTGTCAATCCCGAGTGGACAGTAGACGTGACATATGCGCTATCAGAATATATAGTTACTCTTTTGTCAAAGCTTTCCTTCAACGCCAAGATCAGTGCAACCAATTCTGCTGCTTGAGCAGAGTAATGTTGTGGTAATTGTACACATTTCACCGCCACACACACCAATTCCTCTGACATTTTTACAACTGCTGCCCCAGTTCTCCTTATCCCATCACTCTGGTCTATTGTTGATGACCCATGAATGAACAAGAGCTCTCCTCCATTTAGCGCATCCTCTTCAACTTTTCTAGTACATGAGTAAATTTCAGTAGTCTGCGTACAATCATGAGCATAGTCGCCTTCCTCAATAACTTCCGCTATAAACCTTGCAGGATTAACTGTGCTGCATCTAACAATGGATAATTCTGGTCTAGATAAGATGATCTCATAACCTGACGCCCTCTGCGTGGTTAGTGTGGACTTAGGCTTGTTCAATATTGCAAATAGTGCATGCTCCACAAATAGCGTGGTTGGGCACCCCATTGTAATAGATGATGATTTGTCTACCGCGAAGGCAGCTGCAGCGAGACCTTGTTCGCAAGGGAAATGACCTAACATAACAGGATCCAAGTGACCGCTATAAAATGCTACTGGCTTGTATCCCATGCTTGTTTTTTGAGCCAGCACTGCTTTCATTACTGCTGAGTCGCAATGTGAAAATATAAAGAATTGTCGTTCATAATCTTGGGTGGCCAGTACCGGAGCAGTTGATATTGCGTCTTTCAATTCATCAAAGGCCTCTTTCATTTCCATTGTCCACCCCAATTTTTTCTCCCCTTTGTTAGCTTCTCTCAATGCTTCAAGTAGGGGTCCTATGTATGAGCTGTAATCAAATACCCATGCTCTACAGTAGTTGCACAATCCCAGGAACTGCTGCAGCTCCCTCACTGTTTGTGGCAATGGCGTTTTTGATATAGCCTGTGCTCTTTGTGGTGCAAATTTTCTTCCGTGTTGGGATATCAGCTGACCTGTTCCTGACAGTACTGTAACTTTTCTTTGTCTACCTTGTAACCCTTTTCAGCCAATATTGTCAGCATCTTCAATGAGTCCTCCCTGCATCTTTTTTCGCTTGTGCTGCAAATTATGTCGTCAACATATTGCAACACTGTACTTTCCAACTCAATGTTTCCCAAGTCCATCTGTATTACTCTGTTGAAAATTGAGGGTGACTCGCAGTACCCTTGTGGCAATATGGTGTGTTTCCATTTTGTGTTTCTGTACGTGAAGCTTGTCAGAGCTTGTGAATCTGGATGCAGGGGTATTGAGAAAAAGGCATTTTTGAGGTCAATCACTGTAAATCATGATGCCTCTGCTGGAATTCCACACAATATTCTGGCCGGGTTTGCTGCTATGGGGTAACTGCTTCCACTATGTTGTTCAAGGGACTGAGGTCCTGGATGAAACGCCAAGACCCTCCTTTAGCTTTGCGCACTGGATATACGGCTGTGTTACATGGTGATTCTGATGGTACCAATATGCCATTATTTATAAGGGCCGTTATTGTTTCATATATGCCCTCATTTGCCTCTTTTGATAGTGGGTATTGCTTCACGCTAGGGAGTATTGCACATTTTTCCAATTTTATTCTTACTCCCCCGATACTTTTTATACACCCCACGTCATAGGGACTAGTAGTCCACAATGATGTTGGAACTTTTGCCATATCCTCCTCAAAAAAGGGAACTGGGGTGGATGTGGGTGCTTCAAGTGCCATTGCAATTTTCTGTGCCACTTGTTTGTATGTCACTCTTAGCCATATATCCACACTCATCATAAATACCATTTCACTCTCTTCCTTTTCTTCTGAAAAGAGCTCCTCGTCTGACACCTGGGTGAGCCTGCATCCCTCAGCTAGTGCTATCACTGCCCTCCATGCTCTTCCTTCCCTTTCTTGGGCATGTATTGCGATGTAATCGGCAGTCGCTATAATGCTCTCCATGCTCACTGAAATCACCTTTCCTTCTGGTTCATTGGCTGGTGTTTCTGGTCTAAACAAATAGGCTGTTGGCCTCCTCCAGATCTTTCCTTCTGTTCCTGGCATCCATGCGAATGCCATGTCTGTTCCGTACTGGAACAGTTCGCCATCTACTGGCTCAGCCCTAATCACTGTCTGTCCACAGTATGCTTGCATAATTTGCTGTGCAGTGAGCATGTTTATTCCAGGAGTGGAACAAATTATGCCGTCCTCCGTGAAGGAGATTGTCATATTCAACCTGCTCATTATGTCTCTCCCGAGTATGTTTACTGGTGAGTCCCTTGAATATAAAAGCGGGACGGACATGTCATAATCCCCTATCGATAAGGGGATGTTATCAGTAAAGGGAACCAACCCTCTAGCCCCAGAGAATCCTTGGGTGTTCATGGCCTCACCTGACATCTTAAATTTACCTTCCCTTATGCAAGATCGGGTTGCCCCGGTGTCAACAAGGAATGATAATTTTTTGTCACCTATCGTTACCTCTATGCGTGGTTCCTCCGCACTATTAGGTGTTACCGACAGGATGGGACACACCAAGGCCGTCTGTGGGCTGTCCTATTGTAGGTATAATGATTGACCACTTCCTGTGTAAGGGTTGTGTCCCAGGACTGTCACCCTTCCCAGTTGTGTTTGCTGTAGCTGTGTATTGGTAGAGGTTACTTTATGGTCTTGAATTTGAGCGGGTTGCTGTACTTGAGGTTGTTGTGTTATCGCTACCTGTTGTTGTGGTAGTGAATATGTCTGTGGCTGTTGTTGTGTTACTAGTTGTTGCTGCACATTTCCCGGTTGCAGTGCCTGCTGTTGTTGGTGGCCCTGCTGTTCCCTTGTAGGCCCTTGTTGTCCCTGTTCTCCCCATGCTGGTGTGCCGGGTCTCATTCTACATGTGCGTGACATGTGTCCTAATAATCCACAAATCCAACATACCGGTGGTTCCCTGGTCTGCCATGGGAAACTCCCTGAATTGTCTTGGTATACTGGTTGCCCAGTGGGGTAGAAACTTCTGAATCCTCCCCCTTGCTGTTGTGTGTTATAGCCATATCCCCTCCACCTCATCATTCCTCCCCTTCCCCTGTTGTAATTATAATATCCAGCTCCTGATGTTGAGTATCCTCCTCCCATGTTAGTCGTGTATGGTGGGGGTGGTGGCAGCTGTTGTGCTACAATCTGTGGTGATTGTATTTGGGATGGGTCTTGTGCAGCCACTACTTGCGTGGGGTTTGGTGTCATTGTTGTAGGTGTAGTTAATAGTGCACCTTCCATCGTGTATTTAGTAAGTTTTTTTCTGCACCAATTTAGCCTCTTCCGCTTTTCTATCCTCTTCCTTTTGTTTCATCTTTTCTTGCCATGTCCTACAATGATGTACTATCGTCAGTTGTATTTCTGGCCATGCTTTTGCTTCCATCCCCAGTACTTTCTTCAATTGTTTCTGCACTGCTTCTGGGAGCCCTTGTATTAGTATATGATAGAATATTGCTGGTGTTTTGTCCCATTGCTCTCTAGTTTCCATACGCCACTTCTCTTGAATTTCCTGGATATAATCAACAGGATCTTCGTTCTCACGCATCTTGCGTGATGTAATCGCTCCTATGTCTGATGTGTCTGGGTATTGTACCCTCAGTGCTTGCCATAGTGCATGTCTGCAGTTTGCGAATGGCGCCCCGTCGTGTGATGTGTTTGTTATTGTGACCCCGGGGAAGCCTGCTCTCTTCCAGATGTCATCTGCTGCATCCCCCAATATTGATATTAGGAGGCCCTTTACATCTCCTACTGCCAGTTTCTGTCCCGCGGTGTGTTTTTCCATTTCATATATCCATTTCCCCGCACCTCCACTTAATGATGGGAGCCTGCACTTTATATTCTACTTGTCTGCATGCTTCCAAGGGACGTATTGTGGTCTAACCCCTCCCCTCTCCAAAAGTGGCATTAGGTTGTGTCCTGCCTGACCCCCTGAGTTCCCCAGAGTCGAGTCCGTGTACCCCTCCTCTTCTTCCGTGTCGTCTACATCGTCTGTTGTGTCCATATTTCCCCTACTCGTAACTGTTTCTTCTCCATCTCTTCCCCTTTTATCATTTCCTTTATTTAATGTGGGCGTGTGTATTCGTTCTTCCTTCCTACGTCCAGGGAGATCTCTTAGCCTGCCTGCATAGGGTGTGTGTTCGTGAGGGGCGGGTGCGGGTGTAGGTGGGCATGTTGCACGGGATGAGTGTGGGGTGGTGGAGCATGTTGGACGGGATGATGAGGGTGTAGCTGCACGTGTGCCTTCCCGCCATTCCTTGCTCTTCCCCCTCACTTCCCCCCAGTTCTTCCTTTCTTCTGCAGGCCCATGGTGATTCCCTGTTAGTCCGGGTGATGTACAATTTATCTAAGCTTTCCCTTTCCCTATTTCTTCCTTCCTTCTCCATTCCTTCTTCTTCCTCGCTACAAAATTCATCCAGGAGCGACAACCCCCAATCTGTCTTTCCCCCCCTAATCGTTACTGTTTTTAAATCTATTAAATCCGTTCCTCCCGGTTCTTCTTTACCAATTGCTCCCCTTTGTGCTGATGTTGTTGCTACTTCTGTGTCTCTGCGTACATATCTCCTTACTTCACTCTCCCCTCTCCTATCTTCTCTTTCCCCTTCTTTTTTCTCCACTATCTCTCTACCCATTTCCTCTCTTTTCTTTATTAATTCCTCCATTACTTCACTACTCATCTTTTCCAATATCCTTTCCTCTTCTCTCTTCCTTTCCCATCTCTCTCTTTCCCGCTCTAATATGCTTTCTATCATCCTCCCTTCTTCGTATTTCTTGGTCGTTTCTGATAGTATTTTCCTCTTCCATATTTCCATTTCTTTTTCTTTCTCTTCTTCCTCTCTTTTCTTGTCGCGCTGTGCTGCTCGGGATACCCTTTCTGCTACTGCCTTTACCCTTTCAGCTTCTCTCTTTCGCTCTTCAGTTCGTTCCCTCATTTTTTCCAACTCATTCTTACTTTATTTCCTTTCCCGTGCTCTCTCTTTCCTCCCTCTCAAGCTGCTTGATCAGGGCATTTTGTTCATTCCTTAATTCTGCTAATCATTCCTCCAAAATCTCTTCTTTTTCGCGTAACAGCTCTTCCTCCTTTCTTTTCCCCCCTTCCCCTTTCATCTCGCTCTTGCTCTCATTATCCTCGTCCATTTTCCTTACTACCTCCTTCTCTTCTCCTGTTAATGAACCTCGTAATTTTAATAATACCTGCGCAGCTACCCACTCATCATGTCCTATTGCTGCAATTTGTTCTTCGCTAGTCTTCCCCTCCCCTGCGGGCATCTTCATATAAGTTGACCCCGCCGTACTTGTCTGCTCCCCTCCCGTGTAGCCACCTGTAGCTGTATATGGTGGTGGGCTGTATGCCGGGTTCGAGTACCCCTCAGCCGCCCTTAATTGTTCTCTCACTATTTCTCGTAGTTCCGTTAAAGGATATAACCCCCCTTCCTCTTTTTTTACTACCTTTGCTAGGGGCATGTCGTCGCCCTGTTCCTTTTTTATTTCTTTTTCGTTTAGGTTGCTACTCTTTTCTCCTCCCTCTTGTCCGTTCCCCGTGCACTGTGTGCCTTCACTCTCTTTTTCCCCATTCTCTTCTTCCTCCTCAATCTTCTTCGCCTCCTTTGTTTCCCCCACAGTGAACATTCCGTTTGGTCCTGGTCGGGACCCCTGGAACATTCTCCATAAGTTAAACACCTCCATGTGGTGTGTCAACTTCTTCCCCTTGTATGTGTTATGTAGATGGGTTAATAGTGAGTGTTGGATGTATGGGTCGAAACTGCCATTAGGCGGCCATGGTGTTGTCATTTTGTTGTCCGTCCCCTGTGTCCATTCTATGCTGTATTTGATCAGTTTCTCCCTATAGGGTGACAGTGTTTTACATATATGCTGTAGCGGGGTAGTGAGGGTGTTCCCCCACCCTCCCGATCCTGTCCCGTATGACATAGTAGCACTGAGTTGTTATCCTCCCTCTATATGGTAGCGGTTATCTTGCTAATAATGAACGCTATACAATTTCAGATGTTTTACCTGGCCCTGTAATTTTGGGGACTTGCGATTGTCTGCTAAAAGAAAATAGTAAAATATATCATTTGCATTTATATATTCTTTTCTCTCTTTTCTTCCTTCCCCTAACACCGTTACGGCCCCCTACGGCCGAGGTGCACGTAGCCCCCCTGCGCTGCGTGCCCTGTGTGACGTTCTTATACAGCCGTCCCACTTTATTTCACCCCTCCTCCTCTTTCTTCACTTGTCGTGGCCGGTGTTCTCCGTGCGCGGCCACGTCCCTCTCTTCACCTTGCCCCTATCTAATCGTTACCGTTTATCTCCGTCTCCACTCCCTTACCATTATTCTCTTCCCCACCACTCTTCCAACAATGCCTTGTGCTCGAGATATCCTATGAAAGCCCTACTGGTGACGTCACCGACCTCTTCCAAAACTACCGGTAAGTTCTTTTACATGTTTTTAAAAGTTTGAAATAAGTTTGCAATCTACCCCCGTTAACCCCACAGCTGTCCTCTTGTCACGCCTGGAACAAGGTAATCAACAATATAATCAGACTGCGCACGCTGCGTCGCCTCGCGTGTGATACGCCCCTCGACAGGAGGGCTTAACCAGCCAATTATCTTCCGTATTAGGCAACTAGCTAGCTACCGCCTACAGGGAAACGTCATCTATCTATCGAGTTTTCTGCTTGATCAATAGGGATCCTCATCTATTCATTGATCAATAATCACCAATTCGTAGGAAACCGCACACACATACACACCCTTACAGGTGGTTGCGACCTAGGCCAATCAGTGTCTACGAGCGGCCGCACGTGATGTTTTCATGCTCCGCCCCCTCCTTCATAACGTAGCGGACTGCTCTCGCACTTGTCCAGCTACAATTCACTTCACCGTCAACACTAATTTATCAAACCTTCGCCGCGCACCTGTGTAACACCTCCCACCTCCCGTATTCTATTCCTCCCCCGTCCCTCACAATTTCACATTGCTTGTTGGGTGTGGCATACTCACCAAGTTCTCTTGATGCGGGGCTGCTCGACTGCGTGCACCCCTCCAAGCGGCTCACCACCTCCCCTCGTCTGGACACTCGCCAACCGCGGGCGGGATACTTCTCAACCGGCTCCCGAAGGCCAATCTCCGGATTGCCCTGTCCGGTCTTCTCGCAGTTCCGCGATGGTCCTGTAGTCCTCAAAAAGGGGGCAGCGGCAGAGGGGGCCGCGCCGCCGGGCCTCCTCGCAACGAGAGCACTCGGAAAAATAAAAATGCTGATCTTAAACAGATCTCAGCAGTGTCTCCAACTTGTCGGGGGGAATTCTCCTGGGGTCGGCTGGGCCGTCCGCGGACCTCCGGGCTGGGAGGCCCCAACTCCTCCCGCGTATCCCAAAAATGAGTATGACACACACAAGGAGCAAGGTGGTTCTGCTGTTTATTGAACAATGGCAGGGATGGGTCTAGGATCGTATGCGTCCGTCCTGACTCTCGAAATTCGTGGGGCTCGCAGGCCCCTTTTTGCCTCAGTATGACGCGCTACTTGTGTCACCTGGGAAAGTTAGCAAAAAACATATCGCCACTCTGGATTGGTTCCTCGAGTGGTAGAGTTAGTATAGCATACGTATAGAGAACGCTGTTAGTGGTTAAGGGTCAGTCAGGTGGTATACTTGGGTTGTCCCTTCTATTAGATACATGAAAATTGTTACACGAAGACCCCTGATGATTGGCTAATATTAATGGCATCAGTGATGAGTGCCCCATGTTCTGATTGGTCCACTCGCGAGCCCCCTAGCCTGGGACCATCGTTGTTCCCAGCTCGCGGTGTACCTGTCATTTGCAACAATATGTAACTATGTGTTTATGCAGACAATGCGTGGATTTGCTCATATGCCTGAGAGCAGACTTTTCCCACCGTTGTAGGTGTCCATTGGGTCATTTCATTGTTGCAGCCTGTGTCTCAAACGTGGGACCTAGGCGACTTCTCCCTCCTGGGTCTGGCACCCTGTCAGGTTCGGCTTGGTCACATGAGGAGAGACCGTGGTTGAGGCAGAATTCTGCACATTTAATGTTGTATTTTCCATTGTGTGTCTGGCTTAGTTTGCAGGTGTGACCTTGGCTTCGGCTTGTGGCATGCGAGTTGCAACATTGCCCCCTTGGCTGTCAGTTCTCGCTGGGCTCATTCTGCAGGGTCAGCAATTGTACTCTTGTTCGTTCAATGTTCGTGGAGGCTCTTGCTTGCGGCCTACTTGGGCCTGGTGCATAGGTGGGGATGTTTAATGCACGGCACTTTAAGTTACGGTATCATATTGCTTCATATCCAGTATCATGACTTCGTTGCATTTTTCATCACAATGCATGGGTTAGGAGACGCGTCAGCAAGCATTTTAGATGAGTGCTTTGTGCGTCTTGCGTTTCTGCATTTTGAAAAACCTATGTGAAAAATAATAAAGATGTGCGTCAGTGGGTGTGTCCGTCACCTACGTCATAGCACTGAATATGTTTTTCGTGTGGATTGGTGTGGGGGTGTCCAGTGTGCATGGTTGCACGGGTGTTCTGACCGTTGGCTAGGTCGTCATGGCATCTCTAACGATGTGTTTATTTACTGTTGAATGGTTCAGTTGAGTTCATCCATGCCGCAGGTGTCGGCTTGAGCAGGGCAGGCTGGTGGGCAGGCTGGTGGGCACATCCGTATGTTCCTGTACCAGGGTATTTGGTTGTCTGGTAGATAGGCAAATTCATCTTGTGGCGGGTGTCTGGGTCGCGATCCTCTAAGCCAGGGGCGTGAGGCGATTGGGGGGAGTCTTTTGTCCCATTCTCCCACTTCACCCTTCTGTGAAGTCAAATGTGCTTAGGTACTTGGAGGCACCCAAAGTATCCACCAGCTCATCAGTTCTATGTAGGGGGTGAGCATCTACACAGAACCTGAGTTCAGAGGTACCAGCGTTTGGCACTAGAACCACGGTACTGGACCACGGAGTGCTGGAAGGCTCAATCACTCCCAGATCCAACATCTTGTTGACCTCAGCCTTGATGTAGGACTCGCCTTATCTGACATTCTCTAACCCCTACTTTTGGTAGTTACACTCTCCAGTGTCTATCTCATGTTTGCACCAAGGTGTCAAACCTGGAGTCAGTGAGAACAAGGAGGAAAACTTTTTCACTTACTTCCCTTTGCTAGTCAGAAGTCAGGTGAGGGACCACTTGGACACCCTTGATGGAGCCATCTGAAGGACCAATATTGAATAAGTCAGGGGGAGGTTCTGATTCCTCCTCTTTCATATCTAATGCCAGCAGCAGTGCTGCAATAGCAACCATGGGGATGAAAGCCTTCAGTCTATTTATGTGAAACACTTTTGGGACCTGTCCAGGCCTTCTAAGATCTACCAAATAGTTAACCTCACCCAGCTGCTCCACAACTGTGTAATGGCTTAACCATTTATCACGTAGGGTTTGAGGCCTTATTGGGTTCATGATCAGGACTTCTTGGCCTAGGCTAAAGTGAACAATTGAAGCTTTCTTGTCATACCAATGCTTGACCAAAGCTTGACCAGCCTTCAGCTTGTCACTGGCCTGAGCCAACAGGAGGGCCATTCTCTTCCTTAACCCGAACACATAGTCTATTACGCTGGTAGTTACAAGAGGAGTGGGGAGCTCCCACCAATCCTTGGCTATGGCCAGTGGTCCCCTTACAGGGTGACCAGAAAGAAGCTCAAAGGGGCTCGAGCCAATTCCCCTCTTGAGGCACCTTTCTGTAAGCAAAGAGTAAGCATGGTAACAGGAGATCCCATTTTCTCCTTTGGGGTTCTTCGGGAGGCCCAGTCATGCTCTTGAGAGTTCTATTAAACCTCTCAACTAAGCCATGTGTTTGTGGATGATAAGCAGATGAAAACGTATAAGCAACCCCACATTCCGTCCTACTTGGACATAAAGTTGCTGTATCTTGTCAGACACAACTTCTTTAGGGAAGCCAATCTTAGTAAATATGCCAAGTAAAGCTTTAGAAACTGTCTTGGCAGTCACTGTCTTCAATGGGATGGTTTCAGGATACCTGGTGGCATGGTCGACCAGCACCAGGATAAACGTATTGCCAGAGGATATCTAAGGGTCAAGGGGACCAACTATGTCGATCCCTACCCTCTCAAAGGGCATTGCCACAACAGGGAGTGGCACCAATGAAACTTGGATTGTTGAGGCACTTTTTCCAGCGATCTGGCAAGTGACACAAGTCCTGGAATGGCCTTCTACCTGCACCCCCATCTTGGGCCAGTAGAAATGCATGGATAACCTTTGCTTGGTTCTCTTGAACCCAAGGTAACCAGCAAGGGGGACTTCATGCGCCAGTTGCCAGAGGAAGAGTCTGACTTGAAGGGGGACCACCAACCTCCTATGGTCTCCTTCAGTAGACTCTATGGGCTCACTGTGCAGGAGCCCACCTTCCAAATAAATCCTATGCTTCCCAGGAGGTTCACCCTCAAGCTGGGAGAAGGCCTGTCTCCTTAGGCCTTCTAACAATGGGCACTCACAATGGCCCTTACTAAACTCTTCCCTATCGGGACCACCTTCAAACAACAAACTTTGGAGTTCAGTATGGTCATGGCGGATGAGTATTTCAGGCAGCACCTCTTCCTCATCAGGTTCTTGGCCAACTACCTCGACCTCCGTGATAGGTGAGTTTGTGGGAATATTCTCTTTCCCTCTTTTTGGTTTTGTGACTCTTTGTCTTTGGTTTCCCCTTTGGCTTTGGTGCAGCCTTGGACTTGC
This sequence comes from Ambystoma mexicanum, assembly GCF_040938575.1. Taxonomy (NCBI): domain Eukaryota; kingdom Metazoa; phylum Chordata; class Amphibia; order Caudata; family Ambystomatidae; genus Ambystoma; species Ambystoma mexicanum. Next base: position 853,108,420 of record NC_090922.1, on the reverse strand, counting down.
CCAGGGCAGCTCTTGTTTGCGACCTTGTGCAGGGTCTCTCTGCAGTATCCCCCACAAGACCTAAGTCTCTGAGGTCATTACGCAGCAGGATCTTTCCAGGGACTTGCCTCTGTATGCTCACAGGAATCCTCAATACTGTACCGTTGATAGATTTACAGGCATTACTGGGAACTTGAGGGCGGGGCCATCAGCTAACTTGGTGGGCATCAGGGTAGCCCTGGCAAGCTCTTACTGGTTGACCAGTGTGACATCCTCCACAGTTCTGCTGACTCCACTGTCCCTAAGGGCAGGAGTGTCTACTCCATTGATGAGCACACTGTCTTTAAAGTAGTGCTTGGTGTTGTCAGGAATCCTAGCATAAGCTTCTGAAACTCCCACAAATGGAAAAACTACACATTGATGAAATCTTTCTGAACACAGTACACTTGTAAAGGCTCATTATATTCCTGTCTAGATAGGGACATTTTCCTTACTAAGTTCTTACAGAGAAACACCCAATCCCCAGAGAGAGGGTACCACTGTGATACATTACATCCCTTGATGCTGCCTGAGCACTTGGCCACTTAGGCAGTAGTTGTTCAAGCACTGGAATAATTCCGGCTCCTTGCTCGAGATTTGGAATTCTCTTTAATTCTTTTCGAGTTATACTTGCGGGTTTGACCATCAAGAGCATATAATACCGGAAGTCAGTTGTAATATTGTATTAATTGTTTCTCCTGATGAAGACGTTGGCCTAATTGTTTTCAAACGTCGAAACCAGTGGAGAAGAACATCCGGGGATGGGAATTGTCATTTTCTGTTGAATGCACCCACTCCGTGGAATAGAACACATCTTGGACAATTATTGTGTTGATACACATTCAATGTGGATGAAATGAAATGATAAAGACTATGTGGGGCTAACTAATGAAGTGCTACTACATATATATTGCACCAATAGTTTGGTTCAATTTTTATTGTGATTGAATGAGGCTGATTGACATGAGTTGCAAATGATGGTTTGATTGTTGAGGAATGATGGTTGTTGTTTTATAATCTGGTGTATTATTATCTCCTGCAATATTTATGTAATTTAATGTGTGCAATCATTGATGATTAATTCATTGTGGAAAATAATGTATTTTAGCAAATACATTTTGATACCTTTTATAAATTAAAAAACAACCTTAAATATTGTTTCATGCCAGCAAGCCACTTCTTTGCTGGCCACCGACTGGCGAAAAGAAGATGGACATGGTTAAAAAGAGCGGTCTCGAGGCATGTCAACATTCCATTTAAAGAATTGCAGCAGTGCTCACCCACACATACCACAGATGAGTGTGCAGAGCTCCAAGAGCTGCCTAACTAGAAAGGCAACAGCAGCAGGGAAGAGCGCACCATTAAACAATGCACAAGCATGCATCCACAGGTGCACAGATATAGGAAGGCTACGGGGCCACCTGTTGCCTACACTGCTTTAACTCCATCTCCAGAATTGGTGGTTCTCTGGATACCCTTTTTCATGCCGAAGGTATTCGAATTACAATATCACAACTCATGCTGAAAAATATTTATTTCAAGGTCCACCTCATAAATCTACTATATGAGAGGTAAAGATTAAAATAGATTAAACAAATACTCTTCTTCAGGAAGGTAAACCTACTGGTTCTCCCAGAGAGCCTTATCCAGCGAAACTGTATTTAGTTAAATCACGAGTTGTGGTATCCTGGCAGTAAATCTGCCAGAAAACCGCTGAACACAATTACCGTTTCTGGCACTTGGTCCAGCGGTATTACCGCCGGATTATAAATTGCGTTGGCAGTGTAAGTCCCCATTTTCTTTAGTCTATAGGACTCAATGTGGCATTTACGACGCAATTACTGCAGCAGTTTATTGTGCCACAGTAATTCCAACAAAAATGGGCAGAAGGGAGGCAGATTTACCTTCAGCTCAGAGCTGGAGGTGAATCCTCCAACTTTCCCCCAAAACCTTGAAAATCAAAATGTTGAATGACAAATGTCGAAAAAAAAAGTCGAATCATTTCTTTTTTTATTTATAGTTATTTTTTGGCTCTCGTATGTAAAAAAAAAAAAAGGTAAAAACAAAATTTCAAAAAAGGGGGTTGGGGGGGAACCCCCCCATTTCGAATAAAAAACGTTATAAAAAAAATGCAACTTTTTTTTTTTTCAACCCTTTTTTTTCGATATTTTGACTTTCGACATTTTGATTTTCGAGGTTTTGACTATGAACCTCTTTGTAGACTGCTATTATGCCCCAAAGCTCGTAACATGTGGTTTTTCCTCTACTTTGGAGCCAGCAGATCCTAATGTCGGTCCCCTAATTGCCCATCCCCCTTTTCCCAGGAAATTATCGGAGAGAGTTTTTAATAAACAACATCATTTATGATATATGCATCATCTGCACCTAAAACAGGTGAGTTCTAGACTTGGAACAGAGTCTGCATTTGCTCAGGGTTGTATGACCTAGGCGTGGTGGATGTTGATGGCTTTGCAGTTCTTATTTCATTGGATTGATTTTTGGCTGCTTTCAACACCATCAACCACATCAACTTTCTATTCCGCCTGCACAAGTCTTGTGTCCACACTTCATTAATGAAATGTGCCTATTCGTTTCTTGTCAGAAGCACCCAATTGATGGACATAGCTCCTTGAAATCATCCACCAGGCTCTTTTGGCCTCTCCTTAGTTGTATATCCTAATGACAATCGGATTCCCACAGAGACTTGAGGAGAGTCTGGCTCCAGCTGGCTCAATGTTCAGACAACTTATGGAGACTGCCACGTGGTCGGTCGGTGCACAGGACATGTCCTGAATTGTAATCCTACAAAGTGCGAAGTGTTCATTGTTGGTCCTAATCACTATCTATAAAATGACTATCGTTGGCTTCTGCCCTATACTCTTTTCTACAGGACAGAGAACTGTCCCCATGAGTTCTCTTATGTCTGCAATAATTAAAGGAATAGTTCACTCTAAAATTGTATTGTCCCAAATGATGGGCAATAATCAAAAACGTATATTAAACATCTTTTTAAAGAAAGTTCCTTTGTAAACTTTTGAGCAAACAAGGCTCAAAGTGTTTACATGGGAGCATTTCTCTCTAAAGAAGAACATCACATCTGTATGTCTATTAGGTTCACTCACATACTGCCAGTTAAAAACCGAATTGGATGTAAAATGACTCCTTGTTCATGCGTATCATCTGATTGGCCTCCTCCTTCTCCAAAAGACACTGACCGAGCATATCCAAACACATAGGTTCCATTCTGACCTCAGAGTACCATCTGTGCCCCATATTGCCAATCCCTCCCTAGCTGGTTGCTCCTTTTCTTGCTTTGAATCCAAACTGTGATGCTCGCTTCCTCTTTACTTGAGACGGCGTGAGACAGCGTGATGACCATCAAACTGTTTTTATATAAAAACCTAAGACCTGGCTATTCCTGAAATAAAAATTCCCTTTGCGAAAATGTTTAACTGGACTGGTAGTGACTTCTCTGAAGTTCCAAGATGCTTATGGGTACACGTTTGTGCTTTGCAAACACTTTACAACACTCAAACTTAAACCAAAGCGCTAGAAGGCATCTGAAGGACCGAATATTGGAGCACACAATAACCGCTCAGACATCAAGGTGCCAGGCCTTTTCAGTTTAACGGTACCAGTTGGACCACCCCATTACAATGTGTACTAACTTGCAATTCTCATTGATACTACTAAAAAGCTCATTGACGTAACATAACATTAGAGCCATAGCATGGCAGAACCCTGGAAAGCACATGCAAGAGCTGAGCTAGAGTGGCTAACCTGCAGTAGAATGCACGCAGCACAACTATACTCAATTGGAGGCCATAGAAATCTCAATTTATGGCAACCAGAATGTTGCTGGGTACAGAATACAAGCACCTCAAACCTGGGACTTAATCCAGACACAGAAATTGCTATTTGGTATGAAACCTGAAATTAGTGGCACACAAAGGTTGAAATAATGATTGCCTTAAATATGGCATGGATTATGCAAAGACTGGATTGAAAAGTTGTTTAAAAAAATAAGGCACTCTCGAGAAGCAGTGCTGGAAATGGAAAATAAGTACTCTGGGGGAACGCTCCTACTCCTTGTGGGGAGGAGGGAAATGGGGCCGAGGGTTGGGGCCCCAAGCCAGGCCACATAACTCAATAGCTCTTCATGAAACCCAATCCTGGTGATTTTCATAAAAGCAAAGGGCATTTTGGGAATATATGATTTAACACCATTTTTAAATTCAAACCTGTTTGTAATAGTGATTCAGCAAAAAACTCTTAAAAACGAGTAATGTAAGTTGCTTTTTTTATTGGCCACCATACTCGCCCTAACAAAAACTGTCTTTAATTTGGAATACATATACACCATTTTGTTCAATTTTGCAGCTGGCCCTGAGGCTTTGTCTGTTTCTGCAGTCTTGTCACGTGCCAGTCTTCTCTATGTGTGTGTGAGACTTGGCTTACGAGTTTTTTGTGCCAGTACCCGAACCTCTGAGTTCTGGCAGAGCTGTAGCCAAACACACTTTTCTGGAGCTCTGCTCTGTCGTGCTCTGTCGAGAAGTGCAGAATTAGTTGTTTGAATAATGCAGTAAGCTGAATAATGCAGTAAGCGGCACAATTATATTGTCTTACGTAAAATTTTAAGAGCTTTAAGTTGGTTCGTATTAAACTACAATTCTCAAACATGTAGGCACTATCATTTCTAGCTATATTAACTTGTATAACTTACGGATCGGGTAGTATAGCTCAGTGGTAACGTGCTCGTCTTGGAAGCAAGACGATGCAGAGCTTCGAATCCTCTTCGTTAGTAAGCGCCTTATAAAAAAACAAATTATTATAATTATAATGTCACGCCTCACTGTTATCAATTGTTGATTTTCTGTGGAATTTTTGTAATGGCGGCGTGAATACGTAAGGGACAGTGCATGTGTCGCCATCACTAAAAAAAACGCAGATTGTGCATTAGAAGTTTGACGATAGAAAGTTTAATTCGATGTCTTTTCGTTGTCAGCTTTTCTTCCTGTTATAACTGATTTTTTTTCGTGCATCTTCTGACGCTCAAGTCCTGTTAAACAGTGGTTCATTTATTCGCACATTCTCAAAACTGAAACAAGTGCGCAATCTGCTGGGCTTAATGTGTACCTGCAGCTAATTCAATGCTGGATTTATACTGCTTCATGACCATCCTTTTCTGAACGTGCGTTTTAGTATGCAGTTTAATCTTGATTTTAAAAAGGAGAGACTGTTGCTTGACTCTCTTAAACCCAGATTTTGTGGTTCACACAATGTCCTTCTTTACGCGACTGTGTACCGCATCCTGGGGAGGGGCTGGCATCATTGGGCCTGGGGGGCAAGTGTACTTTCCTGGCCCATATTGCTATGGTCCAAGCAGCCCCCAGTGCAGCGGCCACAACTTCCAGAACATATGTTAATACCAAAGCTCTGGTCCTAACCAAAAAAAAAACGTGGGGGCGTCTGACAATCATTGGGAAGTGACAACAGGGAATGGCAAAGTAAACAATGCACATTTAATTTAGGCTCGTCTTTCACGACTGAAAAACCACACACAACAAAAAAAATGTGGTAAGAGAGCAGATGTTCATATCACCTTGCTACCTAAGCATAACATGTAAGCACCTTTCAAATCTGAGAACCTGTAACACAACACGTCCTGTATTTTAAGAATTTCAATGAGACATTTTGCAGCTCCACAACCAATAATTGCTTTGGTCTTGTCGTTAAATGTCTCGTTTCAGAGGTGCAAGGCCAGGATTTGATACCAGACTGTAGCCTGTTATTATTTTTTTATTTCTAAACGGTGAACGGATGCCGGACACCTGCGTGGTCCCTCGACTTGTGCCCTGCTCAATACCAAGCTTTTCCCCACTCAAACATTCTAAAAATATATATATATATTAGACATTACTGACATTACTTTCCTTGTATTCAACATATTTTTCATTTATGTTTGTGGTTTCTTAGAGACCCGGACCCTTGGAAATTCTCCCACTTATCAACTTAGTAACATTATTTCAACAGCATAATATAATTGGGGAAATGGGAAAGCTGGGATTTGAGCCCAGCTTTCCATGTGTTACAGTTGATAATGTGACAGCAGGCTACATCTCATTGCATTGTGAAACCTAGGCATTTTTCCCCCTATACAGGACTCTCAGACCTAGGTGTCTTTTATCCCATATTCAATTGCATTGTTAAGTATTCATAATTGCATTGTGAAACCTGGGCCTTTTCTACCCTATACAGGACTCTCAGACTTAGGTGTGTTTTTTCTCTGGTATTCAGTTGCATTGTAAAGTATTCATAATTGCATTGTGAAACCTAGGCCTTTTCCCCCTATACAGGACTCTCAGACTTAATGTTTTTTCTCCAGTGTTTCAATTGCACTGTGACAGTAGTGCCGTTCTGGGGTTGCCTCCTAGCAAAGCATTCATCTAGCAAACTTTCTACCCTTATCTTAGCTCTTGTTGCCTTGTCCAATTGTCTACCTTTCTGGCCTCTCTCTTATCTGCTTGTGCCCCGCTCTGTGTCCTTCCCTAGTGTTCTCCCCACCACCCCTTCCTCTTCTCTCCTCTCCCTACCTACTCTGTGGTGATCTCTGTCTCTCCTATTTTTTCTAACTGCTTCTCTATCGACTATCTTGGTCTCCCTAATAAATCTGGTAGGAATAAGTTCAAAAAGGATATCCTGGTCCCCAACCCAGGCCCCCCTATTGCTGATACCTATACCAGTACTTCCTCCAGGTAAACCCTCACCGACATGCTCTTTGTCGTTCCCTCGCCAGACCTATGGACTATACATATGGTGTCTTTGCTCTCTCCTTTCTCTCCCATTTATGGTGGCACCCGGTGGGAGGCCCTCCTGGCTTCCTTCCACTCCTCATCATTAATGTTTACTTTAATGGTACCGTATTGGTCCAAGGCCCTCAAGCCAAACTCCTCCTCTTTGATAGATGCTTCCTGTGCCTCATCAATTTCCTTTCTTCTCCTGTTGTCCTCTCTCTACCCTCCACAGTTTCCTTGCCTCCCCCTGCTGTCTCCTATTTGGCTACCTTACCCTTTCCTCCTTCCTCTTCTGCCCCCCCTCGGGCTTCTTCTACCCCTCCGCAGGGTGTACCTATGCCACTCTAAACTCTCGCTCAGCTGTCAAACACTCTGACATCTGCCGCCTCCTGGAGGAACTTGACCTTGATGTCCTCGGTCTCACTGAGACATGGTTCACGGCCAGCTCTGTCACAAGCTTTGACATTCTCCTCCAGATGGCTACAAGATCCTCTCTGCGCCCAGGTCCAACCGTTCCACAGTGGGTGTAGCCCTGATCTTCCCTGAGTGGATTCCTGCCACTGTCACTCCTATGCAGGCCTACACATCTTTCGAATGCCTCGTCTGCAGTCTCTCTCTCTCTCTCCTGGCCATTCCCTTAGTGTGGCCATCAGATCTCCTACTTCCGCTCTGAATGGGCGGACCTCACTTCTTCCCTCCTGGTCTCGAACACTGAACTCCTCCTTCTCAGAGACTTTAACATCCACTAGGATGCTTCCTGTCCTTCCTCTGGGCTCTTTTGTGACCTCTGTGACTCTCTCTCACTCTCTAATCTGCCCTCTGGCCCGACTCACACTCTGGATATTCTGATCTCTTCAGACCTTCCCCTCTCTGTCCCTCTCACCACTCCTCTCTCCTGGAGTGATCACTTTCTCCTGTCCTCCCAGCTCACTCTCTCTAACCCTATGGTCAAGCCAACTCCACCACTGCCACCTACCTTCTCGGTCATCGGACCCATGAAGCGTGTGTCAGTTGAGGCTTTCGCCGCCAATTTCTCCCCCCCCTCCCTCCCTTGGCTGACTCACACCCTGACACAGCCCTTTCCATTCCCCACTTTGCTATATCTGATACACTCGCTTCTCTTGCTCCTGTCATGAGGATCCGCTTAAAGCCCAAAGCCAAGTGCAACTCTTGGTATAACTCAGACCTCGTCACCCTTAAACGCAAGTGCAGGGTGGTTGAGAGGAAATGGCGTGCTTCCGGTACGTCCTATGACAAACTGGCCTGTCGCCTGCTCAAAGGCAATATGGCTCTCTGTCTTCACCAAGGAGAGAGCCCACATCCAAGCCTGCATCTCTGCAGCATCCAACAACTCGGCAGAACTCTTTTAAATCTGCAAGGAGCTGGCCAATCCTGCTGCAGTCTCTACCTCTCCTGTCCCCTCCCAGGCCCTCTGCACAGACCTGGCTTCTCATTTAATCTCTAAAACGCAAGACATCCTGTCCTCTCTCTCTCTCTTCCTCGCCCCCTCCTCCCTCTTCTCCCTGCTCTTCCTCTGACCCTTCTTCAGCCACATATCCTCCCTCCTTCTCTGCCTTTCCCCTGTTCTCCTCAGACAAGGTTTCAAGCCAAGTCCGATCTATGAAAGTCTCATCAAAACCTTGTTCACCCCTGTTCCTCCAAAACCATCAAGGACCACATTGCCACCCTGGCTCCTGCTCTGGCTGACTTCTGTAACCACTCCTTCACCACTGGAGTCTTCCCTTCCCCCCTGAAGCACTCCCTTGTGCACCCTCTTTTTGAGAAACCCTCTGCCGAATGTTCGTGCCCGGCTAACTATCGCTCTCCATCACTCCTTTCCTGGGCAAACTCCAGGAAAAGTGGGCCATCTCCCAGGTTAATCTTCACACTAAATCTGTTGGTTGCCTCCATGACCTTCAGTCTGGCTTCAGAGCTGCCAGAAGCACGGAAACTGCTCTCCTGAACATCCAGTATCGGGTAATACTATGCCCACCAAAAATATCGCCATGTATATGGTCGTCGGGAAACGGCCATAGGCAATATTTCTAGTGGGGATAATATTTGGGGTTATTGGGATCAAGAGTTGCAGGGGTGTCCCCTGCTCCCTTTAAAATAATATGGGTGTTGCGGGGGTGTCCCCGCAGGTTCCATGCCTTAATATCACTGCAAAAATATGGCAATATTTTTGTATGGAAATAGTTTTGCATGGATATTAACACATGGAACCGAACATCCATGAAGACCTGCTCTCCAACCTTGATTCCAACACTCCCTGTGTTCTCATCTTACTTGATCTCTTTTCTGCCTTCGACACGGTTAACCAGGCCATCCTGCTCAACCGTCTGTGTGATAACCTGGGTATCACTGATCAGGCCCCTGACTTGGCTGACTTCTTTCCTCTCCAATCGACCCTCCCAGGTCCAACTCGGTCCTTCCTCTCCTCTATCTCTATCTCCACCTGTGGTGGCCCCCCAGAGGTCTAACCTCTCTCCCTGGCTGTTCAACAGATACCTGACACTTCTTGCTCACCCATTGCCGCACTCTGCCCCAACTTTCAGGGCTATGAGGATGACAATCAACTGATTTTCAGGCTCCCTTCCGCCACCTCCTCTCCTTCTCTCATCTCTGATTGTCTGTCTCCTATCCAGGAGTGGTGTGCCGCCAACAATTTCTGCCTTAATGCTAGTAAGACCAAGATTCTCCTCATCGGCACACCTGCTCCCTTCTTTCCTGACACTCTCAGGCCGGCCTGTCTTGGCCCTCTTCATCCTCCCACCTGTGATGCTGAAAGCCTCGGGGTCATCTTCAACCCCACACTCTCCTTCTCTTCTCACATCTCTGACGTTTCTAAGAAGTTACACTACCAGCTGCACCTCCTGAGAGGCATTCTTCCTTTCCTCTCCTTCCCCCAGAAGCTCACTGCCTCTAGAGTTCTGGTTCTCTCTAGGCTGGACTACTGCAACAGCCTCTTTCTAAATGTGCCTGCCTCTACTCTCCACCACTTAACCCTGCAACTCATCTAAAACAGGACTGCAAGACTTGTCCTTGGCCTCAAGCCCAGGGACAGTATCTCTCCAGGACTGAAATTCCTGCACTGGCTCCCAGTGGTCGTGAGGATTCAGTTCAAAACCCTCTGCATTGTCCACAAGGGCTTATGGGGCCTGGGGCCTCAATACCTTCAACTCTTTCTTCCTAAATATCTTCCTTCTCGAGCTCTTCGCTCATTCGCCTCCAACTCCCTCAGGGTCCGTCGCTTCTGCAAGCAACAAGTTGATGGTAGATCTTTTTCTTCGCTGGGGCCTCCCACTGGAACAGCCTCCCTGCCTCTTTGAAACTTGAGGAGAACTATCTCCGGTTCCGGAAGCACCTCAAGACCTTCCTCTTTGCTTCTGCTTTCTCTCCTCCTCTCCCCTGCTGATCTCCTTGTTGAAACTGAATTTGCACTGGTTACCTGGCCACCCTCTGGTTCGTGCCCATGTTCCCTCCTCACCAGTTGCACACCTGCACTGCCCCCTGGCAACCCTTGCACTCGAGGTCTGTGTCTGTATCCCTACAACCCCCTACCAGCACTTGACGCCTGTTGTCTGCACCTACCCTTGCACTTGCCACCAGCTGGCCACACTTTTTAATTTATTTATTGTCTTTATTTATTTTACTGTTTTCTATGTACTGCACTGCTCCTTTCCCCCTGCACTTTTCCCTTCCCCCATCCCCATGCACTTGCGCGATCTCATTGTCACGTGGCCTAGTAAGATCATTGTCCCTGTCTTCCCTCTGCCCACCCCCTTGCCTCGTCGCGCCTTGAAACACTTGTGTATAGGCACGTTGTAAATGCCATAGCATATCATATCCTCCCACCACATCTCATCTTTAGTTTAGGAATAATGTAAAGAGATGGGACAGCTAGATAAGCCATTGGTAGAGCAGAGCCATTGCTGATACAGGGGGGTCTGGCTTGCTCGCAGAGTCAAACATGAGCTGTAGTGACACAAAAAACATACCTGGCTTTCTGCCTCCCCAGCTCAAAACACAAAACCCATACTGGCATCTTGTGTACCCACCCCCTACAACATAAGACGCTCACTTGCCATCCTGCCTCCTTAGCCATATGCTTAACATAAATTGTTAAATTGATTTATAGAATAACACTATAGAGTATAAACCCATATGAGTGGGGCTTTCGCTCTAGATAGTTAAGAACAATAAAGCACAATGATGAAAAGTGATTTGCTCAGGATCACAAAATGTATGAAGTGTGGACGGTGGGATGTGAGCCCTGTCTTCCTGGTTCCACAGATTACAATTCAGAAAGAAGGGGTGGCTTCATCTTCTCATATTCCATCTTCAATATTAGAAACAAAATAAATGCTTTCTGCAAACTTCTTATTCAAGGGTTAAACTAATATACCTTTCAATACATCTGGTTTGTTTCAAAGCACCAACATAGCTGCAAGGGACAAGTCTATTTATTGTCTGTATCCTGAGGCAAATATATATGAGAAACAGTCCAAGATTATAATTATAATGAAAATGTACTATAATTATAATCTCAGTCTGTACAATTGTGTGTACGTTCAAATCACCAAGTCACACAATAAAGCAATCTGAAGAAATATAAGAGTAGTAAATGAAACATATGTTCAAAAAGCAAATATACATCAATTAGTCAGAAAAAGGAAAGGGGGTCAAGCCAGTCCTGCAATCAGGTGAATTAGCATGTTAGAGTATAGCCAATGTGTTTCGTGTAGGTATATTTTAGAATATAGGCACTGTACTGAATCTAGGTACATTTTAGAGTATAGCCACTGTGTTGAATCTAGATGCATTTTAGAATATAGGCACTGTGTTGAATTTAGGTACATTTTAGAGTATAGCCTCTGTATTGAATCTAGGCACATTTTAGAGTATAGCCATTGTTGAATGTAGGTGTATTTTAGAATATAGCCACCGTGTTGAATCTAGGTACGTTTTAGAGAACCCCACTTAGCTGCATTTTGAATATAGCCACTGTCCCTTATTTTGCTGCATTTTGAGTGTAGCCACTGTCCTTTGTCTAGCTGCATTTTGAGTATAGCCACTGCTTCCTAACTAACTGCATAATTATAGTATAGCCACGGTGTCATGATTAGCTGCATTGTAGAGTATAGCCACTGTGTTATATTTAGCTGCATTTCTGAGTATAGGCAGTGTTTCAAATGTAATCTTCACACCACTAACCAACCCTACTAAAAGGTTACAAGTTCCTGCATACTCGCCCTCAAACACAAAAACAAAACACTCACATACCTCTATCTCCAGCAGAAACCCAAACCCAGCATAATTCGCACACAGAGCAACACCCAGCTAAACCCAACACACTACAGAAAATGAACCCAACTACACACGAATCATCGCACACACACTCATACAACAAATACCACTTGACCCTTACCAACTAAACACAAACCCGGCACACAGTGGCTGTTTTTTTATGAACAGAAGCTACCAACAGCACATCAAAGCTCTCTAGCACTTTATCTCTCCATCCTACTAACTAAGCCCTCCCAGCTTTCCTTCCATTTCAGATCCGTCAGAGCGCCTAGTGACCATAAAAATGGCAGTGGTGCGCGGTATAAATCACAATACCATAACATAACATAACATGTAGGTCAGACATAGATCTCAGCAACAGTCAACCTGCTGACCTACCATTTCAAATGTGTACCTCTGTCTCATTTAGCCTATTTTCCTTACCCATCATCTTCCAGTGTCCTTCGCTTGCACCACAATCTCAATGCCTGTGCGTCTTCCAATTAACTTTCAGACTTCCGTTCCCCTTTTGTTCCATCCTTTAACTATTAACCCAGTCACCTTGCCTTACCCGCACGCACCTCCTTCCCTTTCACACATTATTAAGTCACCAATTCCTTGTCACTCACGCCCTTTAATTGCCCATCACACCAAGCATATTGCTTGCTCTCATCACATTCTGTTGCCCTTGTTTACAGTTAGGCAGTAGACCACCTTGATTTGACAGTCATTCTCTGCCAAACATGACAAGACGCCGTGGTGTGGGTCTTGCTGAAAATTGCAGGTACAGTGCCTGCACTTGGATAATGCAGAATGAAAGACAGCAAGTGGACTTTCTTGTGTGCTCCCAAGTTACACATTCTTGGAAAGTCGGCTGCATATTTCAACTCAGGGAAGCAGAGAGAACTCCAAGGGGAATACACCTTGGACCTGGAGATAAAGCGGAGCCTATTATACTTACATGTTTTTTCAAATAATGTGCGTGTATGTTTTTTCAAATAAGGTGCATCTGTGTCTGCTTCAGTTTCTGTGACTGGGTTAATGTGTTTGAGTGTATTTGTGTCAGTAAAGTATGTGTGGAAGGATGCATCTGTGTTCATGTGACTGTGTATCTATATATCTGAATCTGGTGTTGATTTGCATGTGCGGGTTTTGTTGGGTGCATAACAGAAGAGTGTTCTGGACAAGACAATGAAAAACTATCAGAGTTGGGTGGTAACAGTAAAATCTTTGGTATTTGGCAACTACCATTGATTTTACTGCCCACCCAATTCAGGGTTTAATCAAATACCATATCTGGTATTCCATGCTAGTACCAGCAGTAGTATTTTTGGCAGACTTTATGCTGAAAATCAACCTATTTTTACCTCCACGTTGATACTGAAAATGGCTGAAAAGAAAATGTTCAAAAATGTTTTTCAAAACCGCCATCAGATTTGGTATTTCTGAAATAGCACTGTAGGTATTCCAGAAATGCCACCTCTGCTAGTGGTAAACTGAGTAATACCATTGTACTCTAATGGTACTCTTGTTCAGAGGAGAATTGCCTAGCATTTCGGTGCTGGATTGTACTTGCGGGTGAGATAGATACTGATATGCAGATGATTAGTTCTCCTCTGTGAAGGGTGCTGTGAGCTAAAACCTTGTTGTAGACCCTCCTGAACACAGTATTTGTCCCATGTTCGTTCTCAGTAGAGGGGCTCGCAAACTCCTTTTCAATTTTGTAAGACTTGGGGTTTCACCCTAAGTAACCAATGGTAATCCAAACGTGGACCCCTTGCTCACTGTGCATTAAAGAGGCTCAGCTTCACTTCACTGAGGAGGCCCAACAGGACCGAAACACATGTCTGGGGTTTCTGATGGAACACTTCTTCAGAGGAGAATTGCCTACCATTCTGGTGCTGGACTGCCCTTGTGAGTGGGAAAAAGATTGATATGCAAATGTATATTTCTCCACTGTGAAGGGTGCTCCCATACTCCTTTTAAATGTTGTAAAACTTGGTGTTTTACCCTAAGTAACCAATGGTAATCCAGACGGGGCCCCCTTGCTCGCTGTACCTTAGAGAGGTGCCGCTTCGCCTCACTGATGAGGCCCAACAAGGCCAAAACAATGTATGGAGTTGCTGATGGTACTCTTGTTCAGAGGTAAATTGCGTAGTATTTCGGTTCTGGACTGCTCTTGTGGGTGGGACAAAGACTGATATGCAAATGGATACTTCTACTCTGAGTGGAAGAAATTCCAATAAGCAGGGTATTTGTCTCATGTTCCATTCTCAGTAGAGGTGCTCCACACTCCTTTTCAATACCATGATAGGAGATGGTAACTTTATTCAACTGTTCTTAAAGAGCTGCCCAGCTCTGAATGACCTGCTTAATTTGTAGTCTTCTAATAAATAATTCCTGGATATTACATCCTTCTATGTGTGTTTTTCAGCTTTGTCCAAAAGAAAGTACCACAATTGGTCCAACAGCCTTTTCTATAACCACTATATAAATAACACTAATAGGTGCTATTAAGGATGCTATAAAACTCTTTTTTTCTGAACACACTGATGATCCGGAAATTCACCATAATATAGGGGAAGCATTTGCACAGAATCGACTGAGTGCACACTCTAATAAGGAATGGACCTTTCTACTTCCTTGGCAAGTAGGAGTTGTGATAAGCAGCTTCAGATTGTAATAGAACAATTGTGTATGGGGAGCAGTGGTGCCAACATTATCATCCAGGGTCACAGAATCTGTTATTTAAATGAATACATTGTCACTGGGGTAGTGTGAACATTCCACTGCAGCCTAGACTCCTCTCCCTCTCACCCACTGTAGAGGCCCATGTGTTGGGCACCATCCAGGCACATCTACTTCATTGCTGAAATCAAGATGAATGCCTTGCACCATTTACACGGAATCTGAGCAGGCTTTGCAGCACCCGGTTCCTTTGCGGAAGGCTAAATTCTGAAGGATTTTGTACATGTTAAGCTCTGGCCCAAGGGGCAACAGCTCAGGCAACTTGGGGGGGCAATTGTTACTTTGCCCTCTTGCCAGTCCGCCCCTGACCACTGCCCTGTATTCTGGTGCCCTTCTGCAGAGTGCAGTGCAGGGACCTTTAACTGCTCTGACTCAGCTCTCAAAGCGATTAGCAAGGGGAGATATTGTACCTGCCTGTGATGTGACTTCCTGCTATTATCTCTGTGATTGAGCAGCTTGTACAGATAACACAGTCATTATGAGAACCTTCTTTATTCAATACAACGTGGGAACTGCTATGAAAAGCACAAGCCTCTTTCTGCGCATGTCTCCCTTCTTTCTCCTCACGGAGCAGACGTCTATCGTCTCCTGCTGTCAATCCTTAACCCTGTCATGGCCAGGCTGCATGGACATGATATCTCCCCCGGACAACACAAAGTACCTTGGACCCTTCTCACTTTCAGTGCACTTAGATTTTGAAGGAGGCGTGCTGGTTTCTTGATGCTTTTCGCAGGTCGAGAGAAAATGTTCCACTGGTCATTCATCTCAGCAGTTTCCACCCTTGCTGTGAGATCCTCCCAATGTTGCTCTTCACCCCTATCATCTGTATTCTCTGCACTATATCTCTTGGAGTGTGATACGTTTCATGTTACCACACTATTGGGCGTTTTCGCTGTCACCATGCATCCTTTTACTTGAGGTACTGTCAAAGGTCGTAGATCAAAATTCGAGTCTGACTTCCCCTCTTGTTTGTGCCAAACTAGCACAATATCTCCTGGGTCACGCCTAGAAACACTTGAGTACAGGCGCGTTATAAATGACTTATCATATCATATCATATGGATCGGCAGGTTGCATTTCTCCTGTGATCAGCATATGCTTTCATGCTGACCTTTTGGTGAAAATCAGCAGCTGATACTTCTCGATGTACTTGATCATCTTCAATTGGGAGGCTCAGCAACCTTGTCTTCACTTTCCTTCCAAATATGAGCTTCGCTGTAGTCTCTCAACATATTACACATTGCTTGATTTAGCAACATCGAGCTTAGCTCATTTTGCTGTACCACTTTCATGAGGCTATCCATGAACCAATCAGCCATGCCATTGACCTGAGGCTATAGGGGAGTTATTTTCCTGTAATTAAACCCCATGTGACTCATGAAGTGGACAAATTCCTTTCCACTGAATGAGGGTCCATTGTTAGACATGAGAACCTCCGGGATGCTTCATGCTGCAAATATAGTGTCTAGTTCAGTGAACACAGCACCTGCCACTGTGGATGAGACCACCTGCACAATGAGGAATTGGGAATATTCATCCATTATCACAAGTAGATATTTGCCCTCTATCATGGGGCTAAAGAAGTCTACAGCCACACTGCTCCAGTTCATGTCCCACAGCTCCGACATTTAGAGTGGTGCTGGTCGTTCTAGTCTTTGAGTGCGTTGACACAGGTGACAGTATTATATCATGCGTTCCACAATAGCAACCAGCCCAGGAAACCACCTGGCCTCCCTAATTTGGCATTGGTTGCATCTAACCCTCAGTGTCCTTCATGCACTATGTCAACAATGTTATGTTGAAGTATGGATGGTATTACTATGCAGGTACCTATTATTACAAGTCCTTCCACTGACACTGAAAGTTCATCTTTGACTTATTGTTAGGCACACAGGTTAGTCACTGACTAACTGTGACCCCCTGAATCTCTGAGAAGACTTCTCCAGAGTGAGTTCCCCATCTTCTGGACGCAATGAGTTCCTGCACCATCAGTAGAGTGTGTTAGACGATAAGAGGTATCGACCTAGGTCCATTTGTTGATGTGTGTGTGAGAAAGTTGATGTATTCTTCCACAATGGCCGAGACCTGGGTTGTATCCAGGACAGGAAGTCTGGACATGAAATCTTCCGGGTTGTACTCCTTACCAGCTTGTGAACAATGCTAAAGTCATACTCCTGCAGGGAACGACCCCACCATTCTGTTCTAGTCAGTATTTTACATCGCAGATTCCCATATGTGCTAAGTATTGCCTGGTGATCAGTTACAATCGTGAAGGGTTTGTCAACTAGAAACATGTGGATGTGTTTACATGCCTGTACCACTACTAGACCTTTTTCCGGCCGCGAGTAGTGCCTCTCTATCTCAGATAGGCTCTTGCAGGCATAGGTGATCATAGCTGGCATCTTCAATCACCTCTGTAGTGTGAGTCTGGTCAAAGTACTCCATGTGATCCGCTGACACGATGTCTTCCTTTGTTTGTTTGTTAAAATGCTCTATCACAATGGGAGGACCACTGAAAAGGCACACCTTGGTTGATCAGTTCCTGCAGCGGTGTTCCAGTGGTGGCAAAGTCCTTGATGCACCTGCTGCAGTATCTGGCCATTCCCAAAACCAAACGGACATCACCAATGTCATTGGGAGCAGATATTTCTGTGATAGTTTTCACCTTCCCTTGATCAGGTTGGATTCCCTTTTGGGAGAAAATGTACCCAAAGAATTTCAGATTTGATTGTGAAATGCACATTTCTCCAGATTGAGGGTCAATGCACTGCATATCTGTGAGAGTAATTGGTCATTCTGTTCTAGTGACAACCTGAATATTAATATGCCGTCACTGTAGTTAAAACAGTTTCCAGTATGCCATGTTACTTTGAGGATGCTTTCTTGGAATATCTCTGCAGCCGAGGAGATGCCAAAGCCCAGGCCCTTATAATGAAACCTGACCATATTCATGGAAAATGTAGTGATGTACCTTGATTTCGGGTCTAGTCCTCTTTGATGATGCACTTAATTTAGGTCTAACATTTGGACGAATTGTGCATAGTGGAGCAGGCTTATCATTTCATCCAGGTGCATACAAGGATGCCTCTCTCTTTCACTTTGTCTCATGTCCACACAGATGCGTATCTGGTTTGTTGTATTTTTTGCAACTTACACAATGTGTGAAAACCCTGGAGTGGGACCTGCTGCTGGCTCAATGATGTAATTGGACAGCAAACAATGTATCTCCTTCTCCACCAGTGGCTGGAGGTGAATCAGTATCCTTTGAAGCTTTGAACGTGTTGCGCTACCGGTGTGAATTGATTCATCCACTTGCAGCACTACTGGATCACCTTTAAGGCGTCCTGCACTTTGGAAAAGAGAAGAAATCTGCTGTACTCTGGTGCGCGATGGTTGCATGTCGTAAATCACCACTGCGATGTTCATTGCTATTGCTGACGATCTCCCTAGCAGATTACTCCTACGGACTTCTCTTTGTAGGACATGAACGTCTTATGACAAATGTGTTTTTTTATATTTTAGAGTGGTCCTAAACTTGCCATGATTCATCACTGGGTCCTTTGTTGTCCATTGAAAAACTCTCAGTTCAGATGGCATTAGGATTGGGGGTTCGCTCATCTTCTTGAACTTAGACACACACATAATGTTCAATGCTGCTCCTGTATCTCTAGTGAACTTTGCAGCATGATCTCCCACCAGCATGTCTACGTCAGGCGACCAGCTCACGCCTTACCGGTATGGAACTGCATACATTCGCTAAATGGTTTTCCCTGTCACAATTGCTACATTTTTGCCCTTTCGCTGGACACTTCACATTATCTTCATGTGGGAATGGCAGGCCACATCTGTAGCATCATCTCCGTGACGGATACCTCCTCGCTGGTGGAAAAGTACTGTCCTGTTCTTCAGCGAATGTGATATTTGATAGAGCTGTTCACTTGTAGGTTCTTTAACTGTTTCCATTTTCTTGGCTTGCGCTTCTGCTCTTGCATCGGTTCGGGTCATCATGAGAATGTTCACTTGCTGCAATTGTTCCATCAGCAGCTCTTTCTGATAGGCATCTGCCTATGATCTGAAGTCGGATGGCTTCCTCATTTGTGAATTCATGAAAGTCACAGTGCACTACCAGCTTGCAGAGCCGTGTGGTAAAGGTATCTATAGACTCTCCGGGGACTGACAAGCAGTGTTAATGTGTGCCTTTCATGATCAATGTTTCTTTAAGGATTGAAGTAGTAACTCAGAGCTTCTTTCAGCACCTGGTATGAATCAATTTGATCCGTTGGGAAAGTGGGGATGAGATCCTCAACTTCATCACCTACCAGATTAATCAGAAGACACCTGGCAAATTTCTCTAATGAGTCTTTGTTGTAAGCTTCCAAGCAGTTCTCAAAGCCTTAACCAATGCTCTCATCGTTGGCCCAGTGCCTGCAGCCAGACATGTCAAGCAGTGTTGGGTGGCGAAATGCAGCGGCTTTGGTTGGTTCAGTGATGGCAGCTTCACTGTCTGACATTGTGAAAGTACATCCTGAATTCATTTTCAACAGGGCTTTCCCACAGTGCAATATCTGGGAGTAGGGTCGTTGGCATGGATATTTACGTAGGTGGAGGTTCTGCCTTTCAGAAGTGCATCTAAGCAACCGAACAGCTCTACATATTTAAATCTTCTCTCACTTCTAGTAGTTGCTAAGGAATCCCATTCTCGTCACTATTGTGTTGCGGGGTTCCTGCTATTATCTCTGTGAATGGGCAGATTTTACAGATAACAGAGTCGTTGTGAATGGGGACCTTCTTTATTCAATACAACACGGGAACTGCTGTGAACAAAGCCCCTTTCTGTGCATGTCTCCCTTCTCTCTCCTCATGCAGCAGGCATCTATTATCTGCTGCTGTCAACCCTTCACCCCGCCATGGACAGGCTGCATGGATATGATACTGCAGTTCCAGCCCTTGAAGTTCAGAAGTGGGAATAGGGCATGATAGGTCATTTGCGCATTCTTTAAGGCACTGGGCCTCATTACGAGCATGGCGGTAGCTGTGCCTGTATGGCAGGCACGGCTACCGCCATGCTCGCTACGGCACTACATCCCGTGATTGGGCAATAACCAGCCCATTACGAGATGAATGGGCTGGTAATTGACCATTCGCGGGTGGTGGTATTGCCGGGCTCCAGATCCCCATTCTGCCCCATAGGGCATAATGGGGGTGGGGAGCATGGATGCGTCAGCACCGTTGATAACCATGCCGGCGGCATTACGAGTTGTGCTCGCAGGTACCGCACAGCCCACCAGGTAATACCTGGCGGGCTGTCAGGAACTCGCGAGCAGAACTCGTAATGCGGTGGGACGGTATGAACGGTGCCGGTGCCTTACCGGCACCATTCATACCGTCACCTCCAGGTTCCTAATGAGGCCCAGGGTGCCTGTCAAATCTGAAGATTTGATTTTGACCCATCATCCAAGTTTCTCATGTTTGTTGTTCAGTGGAGCAATGACCAAAGAGCAAATAGGGCTCCAGCCAAACCTCCTAACCCTCTTGAAATGTTAGCTTATGTTGACTTGACCATGCTGATTTACAGAGCATGGCAGCACTGTTAACACAGGCCAGGCAATTCTGAATGTAAAGCACGTCATTGTTAGCAACTGCATTCATATGAATACATGTTTTGGTAATTGAAATCCTGATAGGGTGTTACTGTGCCCAACTCATAATGATATGATAGGATAGGATACGATATGATTATGGCATTTATAACGTGCCTATACACAGGTGTTTCAAGGCACGACGAGGCAAGGGAGGTTAACAGGGGGAAGACAGACAGCGATCTTACTAGGCCAGGTGTCAATCAGATTGCGCAAGCGCATGGGAAGGGGAGGGAGGAGTAGTGCAGGGGGTAAGAGGGTGAGGACAGTGCAGTACATGGGATAAGAAAATAAATAACAATAAGTAAAGTATGGCCAGCAGGTGGCAAGTGCAAAGGTAAGTGCAGGCATAAGGTGTCAAGTGCTGGTAGTGGGACTGTAGGGATACAGAAAACAGTCCCCAAGTGCGGGGTTGCCAGGAAGGCAGTGCAGGAGTGTGACTGGCCGGGGAGGGGACCTGGGCCCGAGATCAGAGGGCGGCCAGGCAACCAGTGCAAAGTCAGTTTCAGCCAGGAAGTCGGCAAGGGAGAGGAGCAGAAAAAACACAAGCAAAGAGAAAGGTTTTGAGGTGCTTCCGGAACCGAAGATGAATCTCCTCAAATTTCAGGGAGGTGGGGAGGCTGTTCCAGAAGGGGGCTCCAGCCGAAGAAAGAGATCTACCCCCAACTTGTTGCTTGGAGTAGCGACTGACCTTGAGGGAGTTTGAGGCAGATGAGTGAAGAGATCAAGAAGGAAGGTATTTAGCAAGAGATTTGAAGGTATTGCAGCCCCAGGCCCCAGAAGGCCTTGTGGACGATGCAGGGGGTTTTGAACTAAATCCTTGAAGCCACAGGGACCCAGTGCAGAGATATCAGTCCTGGAGAGATACAATCCCTGGGCTTGAGGCCAAGGACAAGTCTTGCAGTCCTGTTCTGGATAAGTTGCAGAGGGCGGAGAGTAGAAGCAGGCAGATTTAGAAAAGGCTGTTGCAGTAGTCCAGCCTAGAGAGAACCAGTGCTCTGGAGACAGTGGGCTTCTGGGGAAGGAGAGGAAATGAAGAACACCTCTGAGGAGGTGCAGTTGGTAGTGTGACTTCTTAGAGACGCCAGAGATGTGAGGAGAGAAGGAGAGTGTAGAGTCGAAGATGACCCCAAGGTTTTTAGCCTCACAGGCGGGAGCAGGAAGAGAGCCAAGAGAGGCTGGCCATAGAGCTACAGGAAAGGAGGGAGCGGGTGTGCCGATGAGGAGAATCTCAGTCCTACTGGCATTAAGGCAGAGGTCATTGGCGCACACCACTCTTGGATAGTAGACAGACAGTCAGAGATGAGGGAAGTAGAGGAGGAGGCCGAGGGTGGCCTGAAGATGAGCTGGGTGTCATCCGCATAAGACTGAAAGTTGGGGCATAGAGCAGCGATGCGTTGGGCCAGGAGTGCCAGGTAGTGGTTGAACAGCCAGGGAGAGAGGTTAGACCCCTGGGGGACACCACAGGTAGAGAAAAAGATAGCGGAGAGGAAGGACCCAAGTTGGACCTGAGAGGGTCGGTCGCAGAGGAAAGAAGTCAGCCATGCCAGAGCTTGACCGGTGATACCCAGGTTATCACGGAGACGCTTGAGCAGGATGGCATGGTTGACAGTGTCAAAGGCAGCAGAGAGATCAATCAGGATGAGAACGCAAGGGGTGTTAGAGTCAAGGTTGGAGAGCAGGTCTTCACAGATGTTTGGGAGAGCAGTTTCCGTGCTTCTGGCAGCTCTGAAGCAAGACTGATGGTCATGGAGACAACCAACAGATTCAGTGTGGAGATTATCTGGGAGATGGGCAGTTTCTCCAGGAGCTTGCCCAGGAAAGGAGTGATGGATATTGGGCGATAGTTGGCCAGGCAGGAGTGGTCAGCAGTGGGTTTCTTAAGAAGAGGGTGCACAAGGGAGTGCTTCAGGGGGGATGGGAAGACTCCAGTGACTAATGAGTGATTGCAGAAATCAGCCAGGACTGGAGCCATGGAGTCGATGTGGTCCTTGATAGTTTTGGAGGAACAGGGCTGAACCTGTTTCGACGAGACTTTCATAGATCAGACTTGTCTAGAAACCTTGTCTGCTGAGAACAAGGGAAAGGCAGAGAAGGAGGGAGGAGAGGTGGCTGCAGAATGGCCAGAGGAAGAGCAGGGAGTGTGGGGAGGGAGGGAGAGAGGGGATAGGAGGAGAGAGAGGACAGGATGTCCTGAGTTTTAGAGATGAAGTGAGACACCAGTGCCGTACAGAGGGCCTACTGGGAGGGGACAGGAGAGGTAGAGACTGCGACAGGATTGGCCAGTTCCTTGCCAATTTTGATTAGTTCAGCTGAGTTGCTAGATGCCGCAGAGACGCAGGCTTGGATATGCGCTCTCTTCTTCTTGGACAGAGAGCCGATATTGCCTTTGCAGCAGGCAACAGGTCAGTTTGTCAGAGGATGTACATGAAGCACGCCATTTCCTCTCGGCCACCCTACACTTGCGTTTTAGGGTGACGAGGTCCAAGTCATACCAGGAATTGCACTTGGCTTTGTGCTCGAGGCGGATTCTCATGACAGGGGCAAGGATATCAAGAGTATCAGATATAGCAGAGTGGAGCATGGAGAGGGCTGTGTCAGGATGAGAGTGAGCCAAAGGGGGAGAGGCGGTGAGAAGGTGGGGCGAAAGCCTCAGCTGACACGCACTTCATGGGTCGGATGACCGAGAAGGTGGGTGGCAGTGATGGAAGTGGCTTGGCCTGAGGGGTAGGGAGGGTGAGGAGGGAGGAGAGTAGAAAGTGATTACTCCAGGAGAGAGGAGTGGTGAGAGGGACAGAGAGGGGAAGGTCTGAGGAGATCAGAACATCAAGACTGTGCACTGCAGAATGAGTCGGGCCAGAGGGGAGAATAGTATGTGAGGGAGAGTCGCAGAGGTCGCGAAAGAGTCCAGAGGAAGGACAGGAGGCATCCAGGTGGATGTTGAAGTCTCCAAGAAGGAGGAGTTGAGTAGTTGAGGCCAGGAGTGAGGAGGAGTGGTCCACCCACTCAGAGAGGAAAGATGAAATCTGACCAGGTGGCCGATAGATAGTAGCCACAATAAGTGAATGGCTAGGGGAAATAGAGAGCCTGCAGACAAGGTATTCAAAAGAGGAGTAGGCCTGCATGGGAGTGACAGAGGCAGGAATCCACCCAGGGAAGATCAGAGCTACAACCCCCACCTGAGCGGTTGGCCTTTGGCGCGGAGAGGATTTTGTAGCCGTCAGGTAAGAGCGAATCAAATCTTGTGACAGAGCCGGCCGTGAACCATGTCTCGGTGAGACCGAGGACATCAAGGTCAAGTTCTTCCAGAAGGCAGCAGATACCAGAGGAGTGTTTGACAGCAGAACGAGAGTTTGGACTGGCAAGATGGAGAAGGTTGCCATCCTTGAAAGACTTCCGTGGAGGGGTACCGATCAGAGGTACACCCTACGGAGGTGTAGAAGGAGCCCGAGAGGGTGCAGAGAGGGAAGGGGACGTCAAGGTAGCCAGGGAGGAGTCAGAAGGGGGAGACAAGGTAGTCAAGGAAAGGGGAGAGTGGACAGCAAGAGAAGAAAGGAAGTTGATGAGGTAAGTGTCTATCAAAGAGGTGAAGGTTGGCCTGAGGGCCTTGGACCAGGGACCATTGGAGTAGACATCAATGATGACTTTAGAGGAAAGGAAGGATGTCAGGAGGGCCTGGCAGTGTGTGCCACCATTAATGGGAGAAGAGGAGAAAGGGGAGAGCACAGAGACCATATGAAGGGTCCATAGGTCTGGCGAAGGCACGACAAAGAGGATGTCTGTGAGAGTTTCCTTGGGGAAGGCTCTGATGTAGGTGTCAGCGATAGGGAGGCCTGAGTTGGAGACCAGGATGTCCTTTTTAAAGTTCTTCCTACCAGACTTAGTGAGGAGAGCAGGATAGTTAATAGAGACTCAGTTAGAAAAGATAGGAGAGACAGAGAGCACCATAGAGTAGGTGGGAGAGGGGGAGGGTGGAAGGGAGAGGGGAAGACACTAGCAAAGGTCAGTGGAGTAGGCAGACCAGACAGCGGGAGTCAAGCAGGTTGCGGAATAGGACCGACTACAACACTCAAGATAGGAGTTTTCAAGAAGTCGGTTTGAGACAGGTAGGAGGGCACACCTACGTTTGAAAATCCTTAACAGCAGCCTGCAGTCACCCACTCAGCACACAATGTAATGGCGAGCGCAGTGACTGCAGGGCTAGCTAACTTGGCCAGGAACTGGAGCGGCCAATCAGGATGCAGTGGGAGGGATGGGAGACAGGAAGGAGGGAGGAAGGCAACCGAGAACCACAGAAGGGGAGAGGGGGTAGGAGGAGCACAACAAAAGGACTCCAGCCTTGACTCACAATTGCACATAGTGCAATGGAGGAGGATCAATCACAACTCAGTACGTGATTAGAAATGGCATATTGTGTGGGATTGGGCAATTCAACATCCAGTCAGTGGTAGCTTGGGAAATGCAAGCAGGCAGCAAACTGTCCACTACTATTGTGTTAACAACACTCTAAGTCCACACCCTCTTGCCTGTGAGAGGTTGTGGATTAAGTGTTTGATAAACCAGGAACCCAAGTAACTGAGAAATCAAGCTAAATATTTGCAGCACAGGGGATTGTGCTGCCTAAGACCATTTAATCAGATATTTTATCTGAATAGGACCAGGAAATAACTAGAATGACTGAATCATACCCAGGTGTAGACCTCTGGCATACATATATTATTCGATCCAGTTTGCAGATATGATGTTGCATCTCACTCATTTTGTCATGTGAATCCATTCTAAAGGAGGGCGCAAATTTGCAATAGCATAAACAATAATACTAAATAATGGAGTGTTCAAAGTGTACAGAAAAACACTGCTTTACTCAAAACACAGAATTTCAGCCGGCATAATTAAGCTCTAAGATGTACAAATAGTGTAAGTGGCTTTTAAACTATAAACACGTTATCAATGTTGTCATACTGCAATATTGATTCCATAACCTATGAATATTTTGGATTGGTTAATTTCCCAAGCTACATATAGAGTACATAGGTATTAGTTCTCTCATTGGCTAAAACAAATCGTATGGCCCCTCCTGGGGCCAGCCCATTACAGATACTACTTGCATTACATCATTACAGCTACACTTGATTTGTTGCCTCTATTCAATATAGGCACTGTGGCAATAGGGATTTATATTGGTTGGCCATTTACTCGCCAACCTAGGACACTTTGACAAGATGTCAAGATATGAGGGAGACGTATGGTCGGGGAGAGAAGTCCATGGTCGTCAACAATGGGGTTGCTGTTGGTACTCTTATTCAGAGAGGAATTGCCATAGCATTTCGGTGCTGGAATGCCCATGTGGGCGGGACAAAGACTGATGTGCAAATGGATATTTCCCATCTGTGAAAGGTACAGTGAGTAAAAAGCAGATGGCTGCGAACTCTCAAAGTGGTTAATAACCACTGAGCAGGTTATCATGCCGTGTTCTTTTCGAGAGAGGGGTGCCTGCTACCTTTTTTGTATAAAAGTAAGACATAAAAGCCTTACTTTTACACTTTAGGGCTTGTTTGTTCCCTTCCAAGGAGTATGAGAGACACAAAGCAGTGTTTGCAGAGTTTTCTTCTCTGCTTTGCTTTCCTCCTCCCTCTTGGAAGAACACAGGGTTTTACACCTGCATGAGATTTTGCACTTTTAGAATAATGACCCTGACATATAAGAATTTGCACTTTTAGGAAAATTTCCCTTAATGGGTCATTTTCCCAAGAGTGCAAATTGCATACAGGGGATTGCCAATGTTAGCAATTACGTGCTACTTGGTCGTATGCATGCAATTTTAAACATTTACAAAGCAGAGTGTAGGGCAGAGTAAAACAGGCCAAAATCGCTTTTCCTTTTTCCTTTTATGCCCTGTTTTGTTAAAAGAAAAATTTAAAAAATCTGTCTGCAAATTGCGCTTTGTTGTTTTTTATATTCCCATGGTGCAATTGTTGCAAACTGATTCCCCTGGCAATCCATTAGTTTTATGCCTGCATGGAAATCTCAATGAAATGTAAAAGTAAGGCGTAAATGTACACCTTGCTTTTATGCCTTACTTTTGCACTCCATGTCATTTAAACTGCTCCCAACCCCAGAATGTCTTTAAACTGACTCTCTGATTCATACAGAAACGATAAGACTGATTGAGGATAAGAGTGAAAGTGCCTAAATGCAGAATTAACACAATTTGCCTACTCATATAGAAGTTGCTAAACATTTTCAGAACACTGTTTATGGTCCGTTTGTTTTACATACAATTACATTTCTTTAGTAGAGGATAATGTACTTCAAGCACTTGCTAAGCTATGCTTTTCTTTTCGCAGCACCATGTGGTAAACCCGAAAATGTGGGCCGAGAAGAACCCAGTGGAACATTGAAACCCCAGTACAAAGATGGGGATGTTGTATCCTATACTTGCCAACCCGGATATATTAAACGTGGCCGCATCCAGTACACATGCACTAATGGAAAATGGGTGAAAAGCGGAGTTGTATGCACAGGTATGGGGAAGTAAAGACATTTATTTAAACATTAGTTTGTGCTTTTTCACCTATGCTATTTAGTAGACATTTTGTCAATGACAGATCCAACACCAACACGCAGTGCACAAACCCTCATGGGCACATGGTACATAGGCGTTTGTGTTTAATAAAACATGCATGAACTTCTTCAAGCTGTGGCAGACATCTACAAGCTGTCTCTGCTACTTGTACAGAGATATCCACTGATTACGTCTCCCTGTGACATGTGACAAAGCAGAGTGCTCTGGAATTGCAAAGAGTCTGTACAAAGGCCGCACCTAGGCCCCAGGCCCAGAAAGCCTTACCAAAAGAAAGTTTATCCCTGGTCTCAGAGACTAGGGAGGCTGTAGGAGCGTGGCATAGGTCATACTTTTTAACACAACAAGTTTGCACGTTTTTAAATACTACCAGTTGCTCTATCCAGTGGCCTAAATCTCATTAAGTCACCCTCACGGAAACAACTAACTTTCCCTAAAATGCTATGGCTTTCCCCTGGGTAGTGCTGGTGTGCCACTTATCTAGGGGAAGGTATTGAGAAGAAATTAGACCTAATGTCTCAATCTAACTTCTAGATCTTCTGTAACAATTTAATTGGACTGTACCCTATCTGTGAAGATATTAGGCATAACAAATGTAAAAGGCCTTTAAACTAGTATCACGGGTAAGGAAAGTGGTGGAGGTGTGATATAGATTTATTACTCTGTGGTGTGCTAAAACACTTTACTTCATAATTATATAGATGTCCAAAAGAGTTCAAGGAAAAACCCTGCACTCCATTGGTCGACTGGTTTCAGCGGATAAAGTTGATTTAGAGCTGGTTTCTTCAGGACCCCTTGTTTCTCAGATGGAGAGAAACATTACTGAAAATGTAAAATCAGTAGTGTAAATTGTTTTCAATTTGTTCCATGTCCACATTACGAGGCTGCTGGTTGCTAGCATATAGTTTCTATTAGTGAGCATATGGGCAGCCATCTTCAGTAATCAGCCCTATGGCCCAATTCTTGATCTGAGTGCTATACTCCTTATAGTGGGTGTCTTTTCCATGATTATGTTTTTCGTTTTTTATTGGTGTGATAAATATGTACTCATACAGTTTTGCCTCCTTCGTGTCGCAGTGAGATGGGCTACCGTTTCAATTCAGTTTCATACTTTAACATCTCTCTGATAATGTATGACTTATATATGACGAAATGCACTGACAGGACAAGGATTAAAAAGTTTCCACAAAAAGCCTTATTTTCTATTAATATATTAAACTATCACGGAATATTAATTGCAGGCACATTAATTGCAACATATGGTGGTAGTTAGCACAACCAACAGGAACCAATACAGTCCTGCACTGTGCATCAAATCGCAGCTTTAAATGTCTGGTTTAAATGCAATCTATTGCAGATTCAAACGTTGATTGGTCGGTTTGTATGCTGCGTTCTTCCAAAGCAAGTGTGTGTGCGTGTGCGCATGTGTGTAAAAACAAGCGGAGGAAGGTCAGTTAGTGATAGGCAGAGAGTGAGAAGCAAAGACAGCACAAGGCATAGACAGAGAGACTAGAAGATAAACAGAGATAGAGACAGAGTGAGAGACAGAGTTAGAGTGAGAGAGGGAGAGAGAGAGAGAGAGACTAGAAGAGAGAGAGAGAGAGACAGACAAATCAGACATCAAATCCTCCACACCCAGACTCAGACAGACAAAATAATGTCAAAAGTCACACATTCACCCACACTCCCCATACACCATCCTGTGCACTGCACAAAACATACTCTTGAAAATGCAATAAGAGGACTATGTACGGACCTTTTTTGCTAATTGACAATGCTGTTATCAATAAAATGTATTTCATGTTTAATGTTTTAATTCTGTGTTTACTCTTTTTCAGAGAAACCTTGTGGCTACCCAGGAGACATTGGCTTTGGAAATTTTGAACTAACAAAAGCAGAAGAATTTGTGTTCGGTGCTCGTGTGACATACAAATGCATTCCGGGGTACTTTATAAGACTTATTGACAACAGTAGTCATGTTTGTTACTATTATCTTAACCTGTGTACCATGAGCAAATGTGTTTTTGTGCATATTCATCTAATGTTTGTACTTCTATAACATTATTTATATGAAGTATGCATCATTTGCGGGCAATACAGGCTGTGTTGGGCTGTTGAAAAGAGGGACTTTCAGGACTGCAGCTGGTGTTGGGTTGCTGAGCGACCATCCCAGTGAAGCACATTTTTTCACACGTGACCTAACCAAACTCTCTAGGCAGTGTGGTATGAGCAGTAAGGCTGAGAATTTTGAAATCAGGGTTTTGATGTGTAGGTTTAATTAACGGCTCTTAGAGATTATCAAGAAATATGGGTCCAGGCAGAGGTATAAACATGCTTTTCTTAAGCTCAAACACATGCAGGTAAAATGTACGAAGACTATATACACACACATTGATATGTAGACATATATATATATATATATATACATATATATATATATATATATATATATATATATATATATATATATATATATATATATATTTCTGAGGCTTGTGGAATCTGCCTAGATCACATTCTGTGCATAGGCCGTCATCTAGTGGAAGCGGCAGAGTATTACAGTTGTTGTATTCGAAAAGCGACGTTGACAGGGTGTGCCCGTAATACTATCCCTAGTGTGACGTCCACTGTACCCATGGTCCTTCACATGTCGAGGTCTCTCCGATTAATTTTTTCTGCCATCGTACACGGACGCTATTTCGCAGAGTTCTCCTTTTGGCATACTGCCATTGATTTATACAAATTAGAGAAAGTTTCACTCCCTATCCTTTTTATTCTTCATCGCCGACTATCGAGAACATCCAACAGCGGTGAAGAAACGACCGTCGAAGACTCCCATTGACAGATCCATCTGGCTTTGGAAGGCCGCTTTGGACTTTGGCCCACACAGTAGGGAGAGAGGGGGAGGCCATTTCAGAATGTATTTTCCCCCTTTCATATATTATTCTCGCCTAGGTGCCATGTCTTTCCATTATGGATAGAACCCCTTTCAAATTGTGCCCTAAGTGCAACAAAAAATTCCCTTGGGTCGGCAAGCACCTGGAGAGTCGACACGTTTGTCAATCAAAGGCCCAGGCACAACGTCTAGGGAGAGGTCTGTAGAATCACTGTCCTCTGGGCACTCAAGGTCCCGATCACCACATGACAGGCCCCGACTATCGAAAGACAGAACAGATGTTGTGACTAAATCCATTCCCAAACGTTGCACGTTAGTAGACGAGACTTCGGATCATTCCGTAGCCGAAGTTCAACGTTCTTTGTTGAAAATGGTAAAAAACCCTATTCAGGCAGGACTAGCCCATTTGGTTAAAAAACATGTCCCAAAAGTCCTAACGAAGGGGAAGGAGTCCAAGAAGAAGTCCTCTAAGACCCCTCACAGGGAAAGGTCCCATAGAGATAGGTCCCCACACAAGGGTAAGGACTCACAGGAACAGGATTCCTTGTCTAGAGCCCTAAAGAAAAAGGGCCAGCCTTCACCACAAGTCCCATTCACTCCTCAGGATCAGGGGTTTCTATTAGACCCTATGTCCATTCATAGCTCTGCCCAATGGATATGTGAGGATATTGATAGGGTCATGAGGAGGATGATCTTCATGGCAAATCTTTTTTGAAAAGGACCCCAATTACTTCTGAGTGTTTAGTCCACCCCACTCACAACAGCGGGTTCTAGATCTCAGGTCCCTGTATCAGCCACTGCTTCTCAGCCCCCTTCAAAGAGGTCTCGCCCCGATACCATAACTATTCCATCGCAGCAAGACCCCCAGTCATTGACCTGTATGACCCAGACACTAACACTGAGGACCTCTATGTAACTCAAGAGGCTGCAGACCCCTACTATGGTGATGATGATGAAGAGACAGACGTGTATGACATGGACTCGCCCATCAACCAGGATCCCCCTGTGGCAGATTCACCTATAGATAACCAGCCACTACAAAACAACATGCTCATCAAGGCAGCTGAGCACTTCCAGATAAGGATGTAGGAAACTCAACAAAACAAGGACTTTGTTGACGACATTTTGGGGGATAAAAAGGCTGTCACTCAGTTCCTTCCCCTTGTGCAGTCTATTCAGCGGAAGATACAACCCTCCCTGGAAACTCCTGATCAGATGCGGACAGTTAATCCCTGCACGAAAAGCTCTTCCGCTCTGCTCCATCAGACCCTCTCTATATCAGGGTATTGCTCAAACCTGACTCTCTTGTAATTGCAACAACAAGGAGGAGAGCAGGAACACCCCTAGCCTCTTCTGAAGCACCTCAAGATAAGGGGAGTAAGAAGCTGTACACAATGGGAAGGAAAGTGGCCTCTTCTGCTGCTTTTCTAGTGAGGATAGCTAATAACACCACTCTTCGGGCAAGTTATAACTGCCATAAATGGGATGAGGTATCAGCTTTGTTATCATCAGCCGCTGAACACCTTAAGACTGCAGAAGGCAGGGCAGTTTCAGCTGCATGTTAAAAAGTAATCTGGGTGCCGCCGACAATGCGGGCAGGATTATTGCAGAGGGAACAATTATTAAGCGTAATGCTTGGCTACCCCAGTCCAGCTTCAAGCAAGAGACGCAAGCCACGCTCCTTAATATGCCCATTGAGACCAACATACTCTTTGGAAAGGCCGTTGAAGATGCCTTGAAAATTGCTAAAGAGGAATATGATACACTAAAGTTGTTGGACCAGCTAACTAATAAATACCCTGGCCAGAAAGGCAATAGTAATTTTCATCAATCACGTGGACAAAATTCCCAGAGGTCTTCAGGCTAAATCAGAATCAGGGAGCATCCTGGGGTAACAATCAAGGCCAAGCCTCAAAAGGTTACCAGAAGGGTCTACGCAGATCCCCCCGCCGGATGAGGTCCTCCTCGTCTAGAGGTGGTACCACACCTCCAAAACAGTGACTACCCGCTTCAGGTGTCCTCCCATGCCTCTCCAGTAGGAGGGCATATTTTCGACTTCACTCAAGCATGGGAGGGAATCACCTCAGACAAATGGGTGCTATCCACCGCGGCTGGCTGTTATTGTGTGGAGCTCATTGAGCGAACCCGAATCATCCCCTGCACCAGAAGACTCACTCAAAGAAAAATCAACGCATCCTTCTCGAAGAAATCGCAACGCTGCTCCAAAAGGACGCAATAGAAATCATCCCGGACAACCAGGTAAACAAGTGTATTTATTCAACCTACTTCCTTGTGCCAAAGAAAGATCAAACAATGCACCCAGTATTAGATTTACTCCCTGCAAACAAATATGTCAAGCCACAAAAGTTATGCATGACTACGCTACAAGAAGTAATCCCTCTGCTAAAGTGGGGTACCACATGGCAACATTGGATATGAAAGATGCTTATTTTCCTATTTCAATGTTCCCAGAGCATGGAAGATTCTTGCGTTTCAAGAGAGCAAACCAGCACTACCAATTCAAAGTGCTGCCCTTCGGAATAGCATCTGCTCCAAGGGTCTGGCAGTGGTGGCAGCGCACCTGTGCAGGGAGGCAATCCCAGTGTATCCTTACCTGGACAACTGGCTGATTACAGGAGAGTCTCCCCAAATTTGCAGGCAAAACATTCAAAGAACTATCAACCTTCTCTCTCAATTGGGCTTCTCCATAAACGAGAAAAAATCAAGCCTAGTGCCGAGCACAACCAAACAGTTCCTAGGAGCTGTAATAAACTCAGAAGAAGGGTTGGTCTTTCCATCAGAAGAAATAGTCCAA
Organism: Ambystoma mexicanum; assembly: GCF_040938575.1. Lineage (NCBI taxonomy): Eukaryota > Metazoa > Chordata > Amphibia > Caudata > Ambystomatidae > Ambystoma > Ambystoma mexicanum. Next base: position 853,075,638 of record NC_090922.1, on the reverse strand, counting down.
AACATATTACTACAAATAGCTCATTATCAAGCCGGCGGTCAGATAAGCGTACGCAAAGCTATGCGTTTGCTAGGCATGATGGCATCTTGTATTTACCTGGTACCACACACACGCCTACACATGCGTCCTATGCAGGAGTGGTTGGTGAAACAAGGGTCTCAGGCAAGCGATCAGTGGGACGATCTAATGGTCATTTTGCCAAAACTAGTACAAAACCTTCACTGGTGGACAAGAGAAAATGTTGAAGGGAAAACCCTTCCATGATCCGGAAGTGCAAGCGATTGTCACAACCGATGCCTCACTCACCGGCTGGGGGGCTCATTACCTTCATCACACAGCACAAGGTCTGTGGACTCATGGTATGGCACAGAACCACATCAATCTGCTGGAACTACTGGTGGTGTTCAAGACCCTTCTGGCTTTCGAGATACACCTAGCGAGCCAGTCAGTGCAAGTCCTGACCAACAGCACTACAGCAATGTTTTACATCAACAAACAGGGGGGCACATGTTCTGCCCAAGCTAGCACAACCAATTTGGAAATGGGCACTCAGACGGAAAATATTCCTTTCATCACAGCACGTTCTAGGGGAACTCAAATCTCTGGCAAACTCACTGAGCAGAGATCTCCTACCAGAGGAACACGAATGGCAACTAGACACAAGGGTCATAGAGCACCTCTTCTCTCTGTGGCGTTTCCCCACAATAGACTTGTTTGCTACAAGTGAAAATAGTCAATGCCCAGACTTCGTGTCCAGGTCCCCCCAGCCAGGCTCCAAGAGGAACGCCCTATGGATGAACTGGTCAGGGAAATTTGCTTATGCTTCCCCCCCAACTCCTCTCATGAACAAGGTAGTGAACAAGATCCACAAGGAACAAGTGACGCTCATCATAGTTGCTCTTATGTGGGCAAGACATCCTTGGCATCCACATCTGTGCAAACTGGCGATGTACGATCCCATCAAGCTCCTGTGCCTGACCAATCTACTCACTCAGCAAAGGGATTAACAGTGCACCCACAACCTCACTCAATGAACTTGGAAGCATGGCTCCTGAAATCATAGAGTTCAGACATCTTAACCTACCACAGAGGTGTATGGATATCCTGAAGGAAGCACAAAAGCATAACACTAGACACTGTTATTTCGACAAGTGGAGAAGATATGTAATTTGGTACCAGTCTAAAAAAATGTACCCCATAGAATGGACCCCATCCCACATTCTAAATTACATGCTCCACTTGCTTGACTCAGGGGTTAGTATTCAACTCTTTGAAGTTCCATCTAGCGGCTTTGACAGCCTACACCAGCTCCCACAATAAAGTTTCATGGTGGAAGGTGCCGGTCATCAAGGCATTCTTGGAGGGGGTAAAGAGACTTCACCCCCCAGTTTCAAATCCGCTGCCAGGATGTGATCTCAATGTAGTACTCGCTAAGCTCATGGGAGCCCTTTCGAGCCAATGCACAAGTCAAGTCTTAAACAGCAGACTTACAAGACTGCCTTCTTAGTGGCTATTACTTCCATAATAAAAGTTAGTGAATTACAAGCATTGTCAGTGCTGAAACCTTTCTTTGTCATACATAAAGACAAACTGGTTTTACATACTCATCCTAGTTTCTCTCCTAAGTTCATCTCTAAATTTCCTGTGAACCAGTCCATTGAGCTTCTGGCTTTCTTCCAGAACCCAAAAAGCTTAGCTGAGGTAAATCTCCATACACTAGATCTAAGGAGGGCGGTGCTTTACTATGTAAACAAGACCAGACTGCTAAGGAAAACAAAGCAACTGTTTGTTTCCATAGCCCCAGGCAGAAAAGGGGATTGCATTTCCGAGAATGCCATCTCCAGGTGGATATTCAGGTGCATACAACTGGGCTATTCCCTGTCAGACAAGACACTGCCTTTCACGCGAAAATCTCACTCCACAAGGAGCATGGGAGCTACTCTGGCATTTACTGCAAATGTCTCCCTAGAAAGCATTTGCAAAGCAGCTACATGGAGCTCAGCACACATTTTCACTCAGCACTACTGCATTGACACACATTTCAAGACAGATACACAGATGGGATAAGTGGTTCTAAGACATCTGTTCGCCCATGAACCTTCTCACAACCCACCGCCTTCTCCTAACATTGCTTGCTAATCTATGCACAGCATGTGATCTAAGCAGATTCCACAAGCCTCAGAAGGGATACATTACTCACCGTAATCGTATTTCTGATGCTTGTATCTGCTTAGATTCACATGCGCCCACCCTCCTCCCATCGGAGAGAAGACGCATGGATGCTTATGAGCTTATCTGATACATATCTGCTTGGATACATCTGTACTCAGGATACACTTCATGCTACTTTATGTCAGAAAAATAACAATCTCAGGGATTTTGACTTGTGAAGGACCATGGATACAGTGGATGTCACACTAGGGATAGTATTACTGGCACATCCCTTTTCAAATTTTGAAAACAACAACTGCTTCCACTAGATGTTCACCTATGCACAGCATGTGAATCTAAGCATATACAAGCATCAGAAATATACGATTACGGTGAGAAATGTATCCCATATATATTAAATGAAAAAACTTTGTTAAAGGGACGTTATGGATAAGTTGCACTAATAAAAATCTATGAAATTCACTGAAAAAACATTGTTAAAGGGATGTTATGGTTAAGTTTCACTAATAAAAATCTATGAAATTCAATAAAAAAACTTTGGTAAAGGGACATTATGGTAACAATTAAAACCGAAAAACCTGAGAAATTCACCAGGTATTGTAAGCTAAGCAACCATAACTCGCGCCACCACCGTGCACTGCTAAGACTAACACCCAGGACATCAAAGATGACAACACAAACGTCATTGAAGCTGTTATCAAGGATTATGAGAAGCACTGCCCCCTACCATAGAAGTATCACAAGTGCAACATCTTCCCCTGTTCACCTGCCCCTCCATATTAGTGCTTGGGGCCTCTTCCCTCATTTCCCTCCCCACCTTACATTCTAGCCTCTCCTGCAAAAGAAAAATGCATCACAAAACAACAGAAGAAAGGTTCCTTTAGGAACCACATCTCAGAGTAAAAAAATAGAACTAAAAAAAAATCTTATAGACTCATCTACTTTACATTTCTCAGTAAGGTACATAGACTCACTAAGATTTTCCAATATTTCCATTAGCATTTTGTGTTATGCTAATCGGAATAATGTGGCTTTCATCCCCCGTTCCAGGGACTGGAACAGGTGGATAATGACCTGGCAGCCCAGGTTATCGGCCTAAGCAAATCGAGGGTGGATAATGAGGGCTCCGGACCGTTTTCCCCCATTCCAGCCCCTGCAATGGGGGATGAAGGCCATTAGCACCCCGGGTTCCCAAATCGGGAACCCGGGGTGCTATAAAAAAAAGATTTGTCTTCATACACCGGGACGCTTGCAGCATTCCGCTGTAGGAAGGAAAATACTTTTCCAAGATGGCCACCATGGAAAGAGAAGGCGGGCTCCATAAAGAGCCCTCATTCCCTTTCCATGGCAGCCTGCAGAAGGCGAAGAGAGAACCTTATGACCATATTACCACAAGCACATTTTTTTTTATCCTTTCAAACATATCCCACTTTTGAATAACTTTACCACATAGCCGCTCCCATGTGGACATGGCCACTTTAACCCCATTTGTTGTCCTTCGTGGTAATGGCCAGTAGCCAGATTTTCCGCGTCATGACCTTTTGACATTACCTGGACAATCTGGCCACTGCCCATGGCCACAGGCTGTACCTCAGTCACCAAAAGTATATCACTGATTTTTGAGTATACATTATGCCACTTGACACTTGTGAAAAAATAAAAACCATGCTTTAAGGTTCTTGTCAATGCTCCTTACACGAGTTTGCTGAAAATCCTTCCATGTTTTATTTTTTCAAAATTGTCAAACTGTAGGTACATACAATAGTCATATAACTTCACCCCCACTTGACAAAATCCATTCAGACTTTACACAAGCATTCAAGATTAGGTCCAAAATATTTCTGCAAACTTGTGTCCACATTCGTTAAATAGCAACAAAGCTATAAGCCATCTACAAATTTTGAGACCCTCTCCAATTTAGCCCCCTCTCGACACAATCCCACCAAACTTTACAAAAACATTTATATCTAGATCTAAAATCATTTTGCAAACTTTTGTGTAGATTTCATCAAATGGCACCACATTTATAAGCCTTTACAATATTTTGGGACCCCCCTCTAATTTTACCCCCTCTTGACAGAATCCCACCAAACTTTGCAAAGACATTTATATCTAGATTTAAAATCGGTTTGCTAACCTTTGTGCAGATTCATCAAATGGTACCACATTTATAAGCCTAACCATATTTTAGGACCCCCCTCTGATTTTGTTTCCTCTTGACAAAACAGCTCCACACTTTCCATAATCATTCAGAATCAGGTCTAGAATACAATTCCAAAATGTCATTCAGTTTCATTGAGTGGTGCCAAAGTCATCCAAAAACTGCTTTTCACCAACCCTGTAATGCAGAAATAGGCATAGATGTCACTGAACATCTGAAGTGTACCTGAACAACCAGAGTGTTTGCGGGATGAAAAACACCCATTTTCTGGCTTCTCTTGGCCATATACCTTCCCATCTTCATCACTCCCCACATCCCCAGAGATTGTTTGATGAGTTTGACAAGTGCAATGTTGTGTTTTTTTATAGGTGTTTACCATGATTTTCGTGGACACCGGCGGATGTCCGTGAATCCAACATGGCAGGCATTTCCAAAAATCTGACGCACCTCACGCTTTTCACCATCCAATCAGTGGGTGCGTCCGATGTCTGCAGACATCACGTCACCCTCTTGGCCAATCAGAGGCCCGTCCACGGACCCAACAGGGAAGTGAGCTCGCGGACCGAACCCAGATATCACTAGTTTCTTTTTACCTATTTTTGGGCCATTTTAAAAAGTAAACTACTGGATGGATTTACACCAAATTTACAAAAGCACGCTTTCGGAACCAAGCCGGCCAGTACTGCTGCCAATTTGGTGCAAATCTATCCAGCGGTTTGGGCTGTAGACGTGAGCACATTTTTTTTCCGTTGCGTCTATGGAATAAACAAACATTTTGGGATCCCACTACAACTTTGCCCCCCTTGATGAAACCTCACCAAACTTGCCAGACAAATTCAGACGGACCATATACTTTTTTTGCAAAGTTTGGTAAGGATTCGTCCAGGGGGAGGAAAGTTGTAAGCCACCCAAAAAGTGCTCTACCTATGGGTTGAGCAACTTAACCATAACTACAGAGCCGCTGTCATCTTTCATGTCATGGGTGTTAGTCTTAGCAGTGCACAGTGGTGGCGCGAGTTATGGTTGCTTAGCTTACCATAACTAGCAAATTTCTGGGGTTTTTCGGTTTTACTTGTAACCATAATATGGATAGGTTGTAGTGCAAAGTAACTATAATGTCCCTTTCAAATGGTTGCTGCACTGAAGTTCATAGGTTTTTGTTAGGGCAACTGAACCATAATGTCCCTTTAACAATGTTTTTTGTCAGTGAATTTTATAGGTTTTTAGTAGGGCACTTTAACCATAAAGGTCCTTTATCATAGTCCTTCCAGTAAAAGTGCTAAGCTTTTAGTAGCACAACTTAACCATAATGACCCTTAAACAAAGTTTTTTTCACTGATTTTGATAGGTCTTTAGCAGCGCAACCTAACCATAACATCACTTTAGCAGTGTTTTTTTTACTGAATTTCATATGTTTTTACCAGGATGCCCTTAGTTTGTAAAGATGTACCGTACAACATACTAAACCCGCTGGCTATGTTAATGCGCACAGTAGTCACAGAGTATGGATCTAGTTGAGGACATCGGGTGGCATTCAACCCTCATAGAAAGGCTCATGTTCTCCTACATAGTGGTACCATTCAGCAAACACAGGGAACATATACAAACAGTACCACGTACTTGAATTGCAGGAGAAAATAGATTAGGTCTGGAATTGGTGAACAATTTTGCCACCTTAAAAGATTACATACAGGGACATGTTACAGACAAAATAAAATACCACTGCCCGACCTGCACGTGTACCCCTTCCCCATTTCATAGCCCACCATCCCCTCAAAATCTGCATGATCAGAGACGTTATGATGATACCGCAATCCCTTCCTCCCCTCATGAGCAAATTGTGCAAATCCCCAATTCCCCACAATATTAATCCACTTCTTCTACCCCTTCGCTTTCGTAATAGTATCTATGAATCTGTGGAAATGAAGATTGATATGTAAATTGTTCCTGAGTGTATATGTGGCTTTTCCTTTGTTTTTAAAATGCCGTTATGACTCAGCGGTGCACAGTACTGGTGGGAATTACTGCAATTAAGCTAAAGGGAGATGTCCTATGCCACTGCACCTGGCCGGCCTATCCGCAATCACAATGGAGACATCTGTACCACGCCAGTACAAACCGCATGTTCACATCTTGTGAAACACCTATAAGTAGTTGTGGGAGCGGATATTTGTTCATTGCACAAGTATGCGCATGCATATCTTTTCCTCTGTCTTCTGGTAACACCACCGCTGTCTAGCATATGCAAAGAAACATGTGACAGACTTTAAGTAGTTTGAGGCACCCACCCATGTTCTACAGGTAGCTGTACACATAAACAAAATGGTTGGCGCACATGTGTCGCACTATAATTCAATCCAGAGATCACAACGATGTGCATAGGACACCTATGCACATGCGCACAAATTATGCCACCGAAAATGCGACCTGCGACAGCCGTTCAAATCGATATCATTCGCAACATCACCATGCAACCGCACCCATGCTGCGTATGGGCCCTTATATCGTGGATACAATCCGGACCCTCGGACAGTGGGAAAATACAATGTTCTACAATCTACGGAATCTTATTGGAAAAGTACATGCTTACAAAGACCCCACAATGTGCCATTGCACATGTATGTATTTGGTGCAACGGTATAGGCCTCTTTGCTGGTTGCAAGGTCTCCACAGCAGCCCTACAAAAGGCCACACCACAGAACTGCTCCGCAATCTGTATTTCTTCAGATCAGAACAGACTAGTGGCCCACATAGCTTTGAGGTGTAATTGAATTTGGAACAATTTCTGCTATGTTACATTACCTTTCTAAGTAATGGCAACCATGGCAGCCTGGCTCACTATGCACAGTAATGGAGAAAAGTATTAACGCCCCTTCCTGTGAACCACTGCCTCAGTACTGATAATCCCCACTGTCCCATTCCCATGGGCAGCATGCTGAAAATGGTAGTATGTGCCATGTGCGCTTCCCCAAGTACCACGAGGTCCGCTCCCCAGTAAAGCATGATAAATCCTTCTTCCCTTTCCACTATCTTCTTTCTAGCATGCCCTCATTGGGTACTATTAAATAGTCACACATGCATCCACCAATCACATTGAAGAGCTCTCCATGTAACACTATCGGTTCTGTACAACAGTCCTCTGTTTACACACCACACCCATAAATATCATTGCACAATCCCTTAGCTCCACAGTTCCATTTTCATGACCACCATCCTCAAAAGCCCTGAAGTGGCTTTCATGCTGGTTGTGGGCGTGGGGGAATAAATTGCAACCAGGGTAGGGGATTTCGTCTTTAGTGGTGGCTCTGAAAAGAGCCTTTTTTATGTTTTGTTTTTTGGTGCTTCTCGAGAAACACCCTTTTTCCATTTTTTATAGGATTTTGTATTTGCTTCTCCTCACATTCTTACAGCAAACTCTTCAACGCATCTTCTAGATGAGCAAGCAAAACAGCATCACCAATGGGCGACAACAAAATGCCATTTTGCATGGAAAGTCTGCATTTCAACAACTAATGATGTTATTGTTGCAGAAGAACATCCCACCAGCGGACAAAAAAATTGCACATGCTTCTGTTAATGAGACACCTTCCAACCTCTGCACTATGACAACATCAACAGTAGTAAAACTGGCCACTTGTCTGCAAAGTGCGTGCATATCGGCGAAAACTGCGATCATGGACAGCGCACCACAATGTGTCCACTCCTTCCAAAACAAACTCACCATCAAAGTGTCTTTCCTGGGCATACTTGTGCAGACCTATCACAAAGGCATCACCCAAAACCACCACAATGCGTTTCTCCATGTTAGCCCGCCTCACTGCGCAGAGTAATGAAAAACGGTATTACCGCCCCTTCCTGTGAACCACACCCTCAGTACCTGATTGGACAATCCCCACAGTCCCATTTCCATTGGGCAGCATGGTGAGAAGCGCAGAATGTGGCACGGCCGCTTCCCCAAGTACCGCAAGGGCCTCGCCCCAGTACAGCAGGCACAGTCCTCCTTCCCTTTCCACTATTTTTGTCCAGCACTACCTCATTGGGTACTGTTAAATAGTCACACACGCATCCTCCAATCCCATCCAAGACCTCAGCATCTAACACTGCCAGTTCTGTACAACACTTCATATGTACCGTTACACATTCAGACTGCAAGTGTCATGTCATTTGAAAGCACGTCCATTACAAAATTCAGTAAAACTATGCAAGATTTCTGCATCCACATACATCCACATGGCCACCCATCACAACAAAGTAGAGGTATGAATAATGTTTCTGTAGTATGTTTACAACTCTGTTATAAGTGCCTCTGAGCATGGTATTTGCCACTGAATGTCTATTACGTACTTAACCAACATATTGTTTTTTCCCCCATCACCTACCATCAAGTGGCACTTTGATGGTACATGCTTTGACCGTTTTAATTTACCCATATCACCCATTGTAATATCCAAACAGGAACTCTCTTCTTTCCTTCCGACTATTCTACAAATTTCTTTCCGCACTAACCCATCTCCTACATAAATTGTAAAAATATTGCGCCAAAATCAGCACTGCATGTATCTGACCAACCTAAACTAAGTTCCCAGAAGATCACTGTCTCCACAGCTGTGGTTCTCTCTAGACTGTACTTTTGCAACAGCCTCTTTCTAAATCTGCCTGCTTCTGCTCTCCGCCCTCTGCAACTCATCCAGAACAAGACTGAGCGACTTGTCCTTGGCCTCAAACCCAGAGATCGTATCTCTCTGGGACTAAAATGTCTGCACTGCCTCCCAGTGGCTGTGAGGAGTAAGGTTAAAACCCTCTGCATTATCCACAAGACCTTCTGGGACCTGGGGACTCATTACCTTCAACTCTTGCTTCCTATATATCTCCCTGCTCGAGCTCTTTGCTCACCCACCTCCAACTCCCGCAGGTGCAGTCGCTTCTCTAAACAACTAGTTGGTGGTGGCTGGGGCCTCTTCTACCCTGCTGACTTCCTGGCTAAACCTGAATCTGCACTGGTTACCTGGCCACCCTCTGATCTCGAGCCCAGGCCACCTCCCCCCGCCAGCTGCACCCCTGTACTGCCTTTCTGGCAACCCCCGCACTTGGCGACTGTTTTCTGTATCCTTAACAGTCCCACCACCACCTGATGTCTGCACCTAATACTTGCACTTGCCACCAGCAGGGCCATATTTTTATTTATTGTCATATATTCTTCTTCCCATGTGCTGCACTTTTCCCTCTGCCAGCCCATGCACTTGCGTGAACTGAGTGACACCTGACATGGTAGGATCATTGTCTCTGTCTCCCCTCTGTTCCCCCTCTCTTGCCTCATCGCTCCTTGGAACACTTGTGTATAGACGTGTTATAAAATGCCATACCATACCAAATCATATCATTTCATAGCATACACACATTGCATGCATGACAACAGGATGCCTGCCACTTACCTTGCCAACTTCACAGAATTCTTTTTCTGCAGTAACCAATTTCGCACAAAACTTGCAAATATATTGCACAAAAGCAGCACTCAAGGTATATTAGCAACTTAAAACAAGTACATACAGTACATGCATAGAAACAGGATGCCTGCCCGTTGCCTTGCACACTTCAACCATAGCCTTCTGCATTTCTCTGTACAAACAGACCTTCTGCCACCGTTTTTGCGTACACACCACAACCATAAACCTAATTGAGCAATGCCTTAGGCTCCACATTCCCAGTTCCATGGCTGCCATCCTCAAAAGGGCCAGATGTGGCACGTGCTATCCTGAAATTACTGTTATCATGCTAGGAACCGGATGGGGGAAGAAATTTGAACCAGAGTAGGGCGTTGGGTCTTTAGGGGTGCCTGTTAAAAGATTTTCTTTTTTTTGTGTTTTTTTTGTGGTTTTTTTGTACGTGCTTTCAAACAACCTTTTTTGTTTTTTCTCTTTTTGCATTTCTGTATGCTTCTCCTTAAATTTTGACCGAATTCTGGTCAACGCTTCTTGCACAATGCAAAAGAAATTAGCATTGCCAATGGTGTTCAAAGAAATGCCATTTGCATGGAAGCAGTGCATATTTTACGACTTCATGATCTCATAGTGGGTGGAAAACATCCCATCAGTGCACATAAATCATAGTGGGTGGAACACATCCCATCAGTGCACATAAATGCACACATGCTTCTGTTTATAAGACTCCTTCCGAGCTCTGGCTGGGGACAAATTACACCGGCATAGTTCCATACTCCTCTTGGTGTAATGCATGAGTAAACAACCTTGGCAGTGAGAAAAACCTACATCACTGCATTCATCAACTTCTTCAGGTGACTGAGCAAACATCCACATGACATATAACCGAAATGTACACCTCCATAATGCACCACGACAACTTGAACAGTAGCGACAGAGGCCACATATCTGCAAAGGCAAACCATTCCCCCGAAACTTCACTGATAGAGACTGCCCACAAAGCGTCCACTCCTTCCAACCCGAAAGTAGCAGCAACACCTCTTTGCATGGCATACCTGTGCAGATCTTGCAGAATCCGAGTGATTTGTCTGCGACTGAAATTACCACGGGCAAATCGTTCGCATGAGAAAGGTGCGAACTACCAAAGTTCGCACCTTTCTCATGCGAACACACTTACATACTACGGGTGCTGCAGGTGTTTCCCCCGCAACCCCCGCTCACTATACTTTAAAGTATAGTGAGCGGGGAGTTGCAGGGGACACCCTGCAGCCCCCTTTCTTTTTTTTTTGTGGGTGTGTTGCAGGGATGTCTCCCGCGAAAGCCCACTCACTATACCACATAGTATAGTGAGCAGGGTGTTGCGGGGGACACCCCTGCAGCCCCTGCAGTCTTTTTTTTTATACTTACCTATAATGCTTTTGGTGTTCAAACCTTTGGTGGTAGCATTTTTAGGACTTTTGACCATGCAAACCTTTGCATGCGGTCAAAACGCCCTAACCCGATCTTGCACAAAGGTAACGCCCACAATCAGTACTGTGCATCTCTCCATCTCTACCAACATCATTGCACAGAGTATTGGGAAAAAATAGTACACCCCTTCCTGTGAACCACACCCTTAACACCCGATTCGATAATCCCCACAATTCCATTTCTATACCCACCATGCTCAGAATGGCCGGATGTGGCACGTGCACTTTCCCAGCTAAAGCGAGGGCCGTGCCTCAGGAAAACAGGGACAGTCCTTCTCCCCTTTCCACTGCTTTTTTTCCAGGACTCCCTCATTGAGCACTGTGAAATATTCACACACGTATGCAGCAATCAATCCAAGACCTCTGCATCCAACACTATCATTTCTGCACAGCACTCCATATTTACTGTTACACACTCCGAGTGCACGTCACGTGTGCTTCCAAAGCACCTCCAGTACAAAGTTCTGCAAAAGAATCCACAATTTCAGCATTCAAAATCATCCAGCGTGGCATCCATAACGACTTTGGCCATGCACACAAGAGTCTAGTGCTTGCCCACACCCAGCACAACATAATAGAGCCATGCATGCGAACATGTGGCCAGCTACTACAATCCACAAACGTAACATAGCCAGCTGCACTTCTACCCAACCCCCCACCATAACACAGCGATGCATGGAAACATGTAACAGTTACCAGAATCCACAAACATACCACTGCCTCCACCACCTCTACCCACTTCCATTCACAAAGTATTGTGTCACTGCCAACCAAAACACACAATCTTCACATCATTTGATCTACTCCCAAGAAGCTGCACAAAGCACAGTATCCAAGCACATTGAAGATCCACTTCAATCCAACCCTCTTCTATACTGACAGTATTCCAACACTGCGCCCAGTGGGCACACTGCAGGACTTGTCACTGCACAATCTCCATCCATACACCAAAAACTGTAGGATGTTCTAACAATGGCTACACCCATGGAATCAACAATATATGCATGTCAGCTCACTTCTGGCCCTCTATGAAGTGCAAAATGTCCTCCAAAAGCATTCTATAAAGCTGACCACCCACTGAGAGATGCAGTCAAAACAGCATTGATGCAGTGGGTGTGGTCAAGGCCTTGGCTCTTGGGTGCATGGCTTCCGGCCTATGGCCTTTGGCCATGCACCCAATAGTCTAGGTCTTGACCGCACCCACCGCAACCTAATCCAGCCATGCATGGCAACATGTAACTAAGTACCACAATCCACACATGGAACCACAGCATCCGGCACCCCTAGCCACTTTCGTTCACATACTATGGTGTTACTGCCAACCGAACCAACCAACAATATATGTAAGCCAGCTCACTTCTTGTGCTCTATCAAGTGCAAAATGTGCTCCACAACCATTCTGTAAAGTTGACCACCCTCTGAGAGATGTAGTCAACACTGCATTGCTGTAGTGGGTGTGGTCAAGGCCTTGGCTCTTGGGTGCATGGCCTACAGCCTTTGGCCATGCACCCAATAGTCTAGGCCTTGCCCACACCCACTGCAATGTAATGCAACCATGCATGCCAACATGTGATCAAGTACCACAATCCACACACGTACCACAGCCGCTGGCACTCCTACCCAACCTCTGCACCATAATACAGCTATGCATGGAAACATGCAACAGTTAGCAGAATCTACATACACAACACAGCCTCCAGAACCCCTACCCACCTTCTTTCACATAGTATCGTGTTACTGCCAACCGAACCAAAAATTGTTTGCAACAGTGGCCCTACTCCCAGCACTCTCTTCAGTGCACAAAACGAATACTTCATAGTACACTACAGTAGTCAGCACTCTGCGCAATGGACACTACCCAAGCATATGAAATATGCAGTTCAACCCTATCCACTTGTATGCACACACTATTTGAACATTGCACCCATTTCACATAATGCAGTATCCAAGCACATAGAAGATCCACTTCAACCCTACCCTCTTCTACGGTGACATTATTCCAACAGTGCCCCCAGTGCACACACTGCAGGACTGTTCACTCTATTACCTGCAGCCATGGAGTAAACACTGTAGGATAAGCTAACAATCACCACACCCATGGAACAAACAATTTATGCAATGCTGACGAACCACACCCATCAGGAAACAATGTGAAACCTACTTGCAACCACGGCACATATTTGTCGGTGCAAGACCTCCACCCATGCATCGAAAGGGCTACGAGCTTACCACACACAACGCACCATAGTACATGCTATGTTGCAATGTTCATGTCATGCGTAATGCACTCCCTTTCTGCAATTGAGCTGCCACCAGTAACCACGGTAAGAGGTCGCTGCACAAGCTATCGTACCGTAACCAACGCTGCCTGCATTCACCACACATGGTAGTCGCCTGTGGAGGGACCCACAAATTGGCGCAGTATGCATGGATACTGCAGGCACACCACCGTCTTCTTCCACCTAATGTCATATCTCAAATGAAGCACTTCTCACTTTCCCACCCTTTCCATGCCTTTTCCCCATCACCACATGGCGTAAAGTATGTCTGCCAGGCCCTTTCGGCACTGCACTGTCCTCCGATACACCATGGTGGCGTTTCCCAAAAATGTTGATGCACAGCACGCTCCCCTCCAGCCAACCACCGGCCGCGTCCAATGTTCGCCGACATCACGGCATACTGCAAGCCAATGAGACTTTTGTCCGCAGAGCCAAATGTCACAAATTTTTTGAGACGTACATTTCAGTTCTTTGCAACAAAAGTACTGCTCCGATTTCCACCAAACACACAAATGCACGCTTTCGGAACCAAGCCCCAGCTCCTGTTGCAAATTTGGTTAAAATCCGTCCAGCCGTTTGGGCTGAAGCCGTGCTTGCCCATTCAGTCTATGAAAAAGAAAATGTTGGGACCGCCACTATAATTGCGCCCCCGCACCCTGCATTAAACCTCACCAAACTTGCTAAAATATTTTTAGAGCGGGCCATATACTTATTTGGCAAACTTTGGTGAGGATTCCTCCAGGGGGAGCGAAGTTAAAAGCCACCCAAAAAGTGGTCTTCCTATGGGTTTAGCAATTCAACCATAACTACACGGCCGCTACCGCAGGCCGTGTAATATACAGTAGCTAGTTCCAAAGGTGGACTACACAACACGTTAGACTTGCACACAGTTATAAGCAATCAAGCAAAGCAGCAACAGAAGGGTTTCAAGTACAGTGGGGAGAGAAAAGTTGGTTAAACAAACAAAACACAATCGGCCTTGCCAGCAAAGAAACTGGGTCCATTTGCAGTGAAACACATGCTCCAGAGAGGCCAATCATCATATTGGAGACAAGCTACTTCAAAAGGCCAGGCTTCTCAATTACAAGTTGAGACACAGATACAGGAAAGGTGCATCTTTGGTGGATTGTTAGCCCCCAGGATAATCCAAGAACAATTTCAAAGTCCACGGATGGCTGCATAGGATTGCAGGACACAGGATTGGTTAGGCCCCATCAGAGTAATGGAGGAAAGAATTCCTTTGTCACTGGAATTGAAGCAGCGGACCCCAGTGGTTGGCTTTGGCAATGCTATGTCTGTCAACTGCAGTCCCCTGGCTCTTCACACCACTGTCTTCTCTCATCAGGCGAACTCCAAAATGGCTCCAGAGCTTATCCTCTTATCAAAAATGCAGCCTTGGGGCTGCTCAAACCCAATAATGGAAAATATCTGCACCTTTTAAATAGGTAGTGGATGTCCAATCATGGATAGCTACCTATTTCATATCTTCCAAGTAACAGACATTAGAAACGTGTACTGGTACCATGCACTCCCAATTCCAGTTTCAATGATATCCACTCACGCAAAGTACTTAATAATTTATGTATTCATTTATTTTTTCACTTATAAAGCGCACAAAAACCCTGGTGCACCGAGGCGCCGTTACAGCTACCAGTTACATTTTGTTGTGAATAGATGACAGATATAACATACACCCATTGTGTACACACGTGTTGTGCAACCCCTAGCAGATTATAGGGAGGCCTATCCGGAAGTGCTCAGTGTTCAACTCTTGTAGTGGGAGACGGGGGTATGTGTGAGAGCCTAGTTAAACAGCCATGTTTTGAGGGCCTTGCAGAATACCCAGTAGGATTCTTCTGCTCTCAGCGAGTGAGGAATTGAGTTCCGTTGTTTGCCTGAAATAGATGGGAAACTGGATGCTGGTGATAAGGTTTTTGGCACCCGTAGGAAAATACATAAAGGGTGACATGCTTCGATACCTAAAGACGTGTTACCTTTATAAGTAAAGCAGCGTGCAAAATATTCACTTTAAAACAGTCTTCTGAGGGGAGCTTCCATCTTCTCATAGTAGCCACCATCCCCACATCTTGTACCTCGGTCCATTTGTCCACCCTCTCCCTACTCAAGCATCACCAGTTGTCTGGTGCCTAATCTTGTGAAAAGAACCTGGCTCTTTCCTCTGCATTGAAAGTGCCCAGGTGCAAAAATAAGGAAAGGAAACAGGAAACAAAAGAGAGAAAAAAACACAGAAATGGCTGAACAAAAAAGAAGCATCAGTAAAGCCCTAGTTTTAAGTATTCTTGTCATTCTGTTGTCCTAGGTGAGAGCTGTCATCCAACCCCTCTCCCAATCTCTCTGCAGTTTTATTCCAGTAATTTAAATGACCAAGCGTCAAATGGTATTCAGACATCAAGGTCCAGCAGAATATCTTAGAAAGAATCATTTCTCCCCTAACCCTTCATTTTTTTTGGGACTTTGTGGAGGAACAAACTCAGGGGTTTTCCTAGAGGAGTGATGCTGATTCTCTTTAATTAATAACATAAACTAGCCTCTTAGCGTGGGACCGGGATTCAAGCCTGTGATGCTCTGTGTTGTCTTGCTTCCAAGACAAATATGTTGCCCCTGAGCTATCCTCCCAGCCACTTTGACTGTCATGCTGCCTCCTTTGTCTGGAGTTTGCCCGACATTGAGTGGTGCGGGGGCAAGGAAAACAAATGCATAAATGATGACTGATGGTTGGAGGATTATGAATTAATCTTAACCACTGGCAATTGCTCTTGAAAACTGGCCAGACCATTATTTTTCAGCTTGCCATGCAATTACATAACGGGAAAAAATCATATGCAAATAAGATTCCTAAATTGAGGGCCAGAGAAATGGGCGATACTAACACTTGTCATAATTTCTGAGTGATAGAAGGTCATTTCACATGCAAAAGATGATGTCGGTCATACTTCTAATGGGAAAGATGAAATGACAATTGCCAGAATTCGTAGAGCTGTTAACTTAAAAAAGAAAGCATGGAAATAGCGGTCACACAATGCTGTCAATTCTACTATAAATCATTTTGAGACAAAAAAAAGGTGTCTCTAAAATTGAAATGGCTAAACCACCAATTGTTTGTGGATGATGTTGACCACTGGTGATAACAAAACATAGTCTCAAACCAATTCTTATTACACACGTTTAAGGTGTGTTATGGCAGCAGAACATTGTTTCTCAATGTTTTGAACTTTAAGGACATTCTGGCAGGGCATCATCAGGTGGTAAATAGAAACCTAGTATTGGCTATAAAATCTTCAAATCACTGCTTATGCTTGCCTGAGTCTTAGATTCACAAAATATACATGTCAGCCAGGCCAAGACCAGGAACATGCTTCTTATGCTTCGTACGTGCAAAGCGTGTGTGCAAAGCGTGTCAGCGATTTAGAAGGCCATGGGTGGGGAGGGTGTATGGTCCTGCAATGGATACCGATCAAGCTAAGGGGCAGCTGCTGCTATTGACGGTAGATATCTCTATGGGACAGACAACACTATAAGCATCCAGGGTAGAAAGAAAAAAGTACTTGAAACAGTTAAGTGTTCATTATTTTAGTTACGGCTGAGAGGTGGTGCTGGTACTGCTTTGCTGGCCAATGTAATGCTGTGGGCGAGGTGTGTGCAGCGTCCAGCGTTTGAATCCAGTCGTACTCCCATTGTCGCTTCTTAACTTTTACTGGGTTCCACTTCTGCTCCTCTTCCGAACTTCCCAGGTCTTTCAAAGGTTTGTATTCTTTTCTGACCATTTTGTTAACAGTTTGCATTTGCCTCCTGCTATTTCTTTTTTTATTATCGCTAAGATCAATGGAGGCGCTGGAAGAATGTTTTTTCTGAAGAGCATTAAGCCATTTTGTGCGATCGTCCCTTTCAGGGACGTTAGGCACAACTCTTGCCGAATCAGTGCCATTGGTGTTGATTGCGGTAGGGCTAAAACTTTTCGCCAAAACATCCCTTCAAGCTTTTGCGAAAGGTTATCCGGAATAAACGGCATTGCCTCTACTCTGTATATGAGAATGGGCACTACCTTGGCCTTGTAGAAATGAATTACCGGGATTAGTGAAAAGCGTCTTATTTCCAGTTTATTGCTTTGTTTGGACAATCAAAGACTTTGTTTTTACATATAAGTTTTCATGCATTGGGATTTCGTTTGTGCTGTTGCTCATGATGACTCCCAAATATTTGAAGCTTTTTACTTTTTACAATTTAACTCTGTCAAGAGTCCATTTTAGATGTTCTAATCTTTTCGAGGATACCTCAAACAAAATTATCTTTGTTTTTTCCTTGTTCAATTCCAAGTTGTTCTCCTGTGTGTAGGCTGCTAGGCTGGTTAGGTGCCGCTGCAAGCCTATTGAGGTCTGATCCATTAAAATAATGTCATCCGCGTACAAGAGTCTGGGAAGCTTTTCATCACCCAGTGTTGGGGGGAATGCCCAAGCTCTCCCTTCAATGTTCTTGAAGTCTCCTATATGGGCGTCATATAAGGCCGGCGCCAAAGGGCATCCTTGTTTGGTGCCTCTTTCTGTATTTATTTCTTTAGATAATAGCCCTGAGTGGTCCAGTCTTACTTGCATGGTGGTTTCGGAGTAGAGGGCCATTATTGGGTCCAGTATGTTGCTTGGACCGTTTAGTTTAGCAAGCTTATACCATAGGGTGTTCCAGGTTGAGCTGGTCGAATTCCTGGACCAGGTCAACAAACGCTAGGAAGACTCTGGTTTTTCCCCTCCTTGACTCTTGCCCTCACTCTGCTTAGTAGCGGGATGTTTGCTGAGGTCCCCAGGCATTTAACGAGGCCAGATTGAAAAGAGTCTCTGTTTGCTGTTTGATTGATCCATCCCTGGAAATCTTCCAGCACCAAGGCTGCAAAGAATTTACCAATGGTCTCTAATAAGGGGCTGTATACTAATTGACCTTTTCACAATTGACCTCGGGAGAATTGATCTCGGGAGAATTGACCTAATTTAGAAGGTCAATTAGGACATATATGCGGGGGGCAAAACCCCCCGCAACACCCGTCCAATCCAAAACCCGCTGTCACCCCCCACCCAATCCCCTTATATTATTTATAATCCAAAACCAACCCAACACATATATAAAATAACTAAAATAATATAAAAGTCAATTGTGCAGAACGTCAATTAGGACCACTATAATTAGGTCAATTGTGCAAAAGGTCATTTGTAAAATGTCAATTTGGGTAATACCTAATAAGGCAATAGGCCTATATTGCTGGAGATTGTCTTTAGCTCCTTTTTTGAAAATCGGTACCACACATGCTGTCTTCCAAGATGATGGTATAGTTCTTGTTCTTATACAGTTTTGGAAGACCTTACTTATGAAGGGTGACCAAGCATCGCCATGTTTTTTTAATTCAAAGTTTGTGATCCCGTTCGGGTCTGGGGCACGAGAATGATTGGGTTTCTTGATTTTTGTTTCAATCGTCTGTTCAAACAGAATCTTCCAGGCAGAGTCCAGTTGTCGACATGGTGTTTGCGAGTTGAAAGGTGTTTTTTTGTTCAAAGCAGAGAAATGGTCAATCCAGGTTTGTTCTCCAACATTGTTCTGCAGGTTTGTGTCTGTATCCTTTGTTGTCTGATTTATTAGGGTCCAAAATTCTCTACTTCTTTTCCCACAAACTGCCCGTAACATCGTCTCTGAATCTGCTTGGTACAGACTATATTTATGGTCTCTCAGCCACATTGTGTAGATTGTTACTGCTTCTTTTACTGCTTTTTCTTTCTCCTCATATGACTTTAATTTCTTTGCATGTCTCTTTGCTTGCCTTAGAGTCCTTCTTTTTTTGACTAGTTGCTGATTATAGTAATGATTTGGAGTATTTAATGATGATGATGCCTTGCCCAAAGGAGTAGTGGTTGATAGTCTACCCCTTGCTTAGAGGCATGTTCACATGGCGAGTTTAATCCAAATATTGCTTAATCCATTTCTTTATTGCTGCTTCCGTTGCAATTTTCTACCTCTTGGGGCATTGTCTTGCTTTGTACTCGAGGCATCACCCATGTAGTAATCAGTAAATTATGATCGCTTTGCTTTGTTCTTATTACTTCAAAACTATCTGCTAACTCAAGGAATTCTCGTGAGACATAGGTGTTGTCTGATATTGCGCCAGTGCCTTCTCGTTCCCAAGTTAGTACAATTGGCTTCATTTTGTCTGTCATCCAGTGCATGTTGTGACAATCCAACGAATCCATAAGGGAGGCCCATTGTCTTCCTCTCTCTTTAGATGCCTCCGATCCTATAATTGGGTTACTAGGTTCCTCTAAATTGTTACAGACTGCATTCAGGTCCCCGTTGATTATTGTGTATTTTATCGTGTACTCTTAATTGGCTTTTTCAATCACAGTTTCTATCTGTCTAATGAATCGTTTGTTAGTTATAGATCTGGATTCCAGTAAATATTCAACAAAGGAAATTATCCACTATCCTTTTGAATATTTAGAAACTGGGCAAAGCCAAGTAATCAGTGAGGCCTGGATGAGGTCAGTCGACCAAAGGATTTTTTTTTGATTGAGGCGGCTACCTGAGCGAATTGCTTTTGTTGCTGGAGTAAAAGCCAAATCTTAGCCATCCAGGGCTGGTTTGTTTATAACCAGGTCTCCTGCAAGCAGAGTATGTCAAAAGTGCCCAGATTGACGTCACTTCTTTTAGTGAGGTGGCCAAAGCCTCTAGTATTCCAGGATCCCATGATTAGCTTGGCATTTTGGATCTTCGGCCATTCCAGATCTTTCCAAGGAACCTGGAAACCACCTTTTCTCTGTTTTGGTTGCTAAAATGCCGGTTGAGGTGCCAAGGCTGTTGAAATCCATGACCACTCTCTTTTCTCCCCTTTGCCATATCACGATTCACCTCTAACTTTCCCCGAGTCTGGTTTGGTACATCTTGGGCGAAGGTGATTTTTAAGTACGGCAAAGGACCCTTCGGTAATCTCTCCAGATTCCTGGGAGTAGGAGAAATGGACTGGCTGTCTGAAGAGGAAAATTCTGTTGTTCTCAGGGTTGGTTGGCTACGATTTGTAAATGATTTATGATCCCGCTTCTTGGAATTTGATTACTGATCTTTTATTAGCTCACCTTGTGACGGTTCGTTAGGACTCCTTGCTCGCGTGGTGCTGGTTCTACGTTTTTGGTCTCTCTGTGTTCTGTGGTCCAAGGTGGTGTCTCCCCAATGATGTTTGGGGTTCTTCTCTGTGTAGGCTTTCCTCACTGATCCATCTGTATTTATTTCTCTCAAATCGAAACCTAAAATGTGAAGGTTTTCAGTAGCCTCCAATAGTTATACTCTTTACCACTGGCGAGTCGATATGGAGGAAGGAACAGGCTTTGCGGCCATTGGAATCCGGTTTGACTATTTATAGGTCGTTCGAGGATAGATGCCTCAAACTTGGGACATGTTTGAATAGTTGCATGATTGTTCTTCAGTTTAAGATCATTTTGTCCTTCAGATCTAAGAGTCTTTCCAGCTTCAATGTTCGACTCAAGTGGGGTTTGATCTCTCTTCCTGCGTACGTCTTGGTATACAGGCTTTTGTCGACGTTGTTTCTATCACTTCCCGATCTTTTCTTATTACCCGATGTTTGTTTCACTTTTGCGCGTGCATCAAAGCTAGTATTTCCTTGTTTTTGTGATCTCAGTGTTGAAGAGCTATAATTTTGCTCGTATTTAAAGAGATCTTTAGTTCTATTAATCTTCCTTGTTTGTATGCTCTCTAAGGAGCGCTTTGTTTTCTATGGGGACTTCTTCTGTCCTTCTCTCTTGTTCTACTCACACGTTCTTGTGTCTCTCTTTCCTTGTGCACCTGTTTTCTTTTTTCCTCCTACGTTAGGCTCAGATTAATAAGGTCCTTGGAATTCTCCCTATTTTCCCCGTTGAAGGAAGTCCTTCTTTCTGTTTCCTTATCTGAAGACTTCAACCTCCTGTTCTTGTCTTTTTGAGGAGGTGGTGCTACTGGCAAATTATTAGAAATTTCTAACACCAGTTCTTGCCTTTTAATTATGACTTGACTCCTTACAGCCACTGCTTGCAACTTGATGGTTTCACTCCTAAGGATTGCTTTAGGTGGCTCCTCTTGCTCGGTTGATGCTTTCTGCGGAAAAATTGCCAAAGGAGGCTAGGTGAAAGCCCTCCGTCCGTTGATGTTCCAGTTGTTTTGGTTTCTCTTTAACAGTTTCAGTAATGTGTATCTTTTCCGACACTGCTGGAACTATCGAGCCGTTACCTATCATTTTATCAAAAGGTGTTTGCCTCGTTAGATCTATGTCAGGCTGGTTCGTTGTCAATGTTGGCACTTGATCTGACGATGATTTAGGTTTGACTACTTTTGGTTTGCCTGATCCCACGCTCACCGGTGCTGTCAGACTTAGGTTCTTTTGTCGTGTCCACTGTGCTATATGTTTCAATGGACGTCTGAGCACTAGTAGATTTCAAAGACTGTTTAAGAGGTACTGATTTAGTCGCTTCCATGAATGAAGGAACAGGTGATGAGTCTTGGTGCCCTGAGATTTCACTGTTGGTTTCTCATTCATCTTTGCCGTTATGAAGCCTTCTAAATAACACACTTTTGTGTGTATGAGGGCCATCATAATGGAGTGATCCTTTAAAATGTCGTTTATGGCTTCATACATTTTACTGAATGGAGCCAGAGCAATGCTAACTGTGGACATTATTGTTAGTAAGTCTGGTTTTTGGGCGGGAGAGTCTTTGTCCACTGAGGTTGAAATCTCACTCAGTCTTCGATGAAGTGGTGGTGTTCTTTGGGGTAGTTCACTTTTTGATGAGTCCTCAAAAATATTGCAGTTTCTACCTAGAACAGTCTCTCCCACCCTCTGCAGGTTTCTCAGAGGTTGTGGGGAAAGTTCTATGGATCCCTTCGATTTGTGAATGGGTGCTGCCAATTCCGTTTTTTGGCGTTTGTTTCGTGTTCAATAGGAGCCAAGTTGTCTACTCGTAGTTTTTGAGTGCTGGGATTGCTGTCCCTGTTAAGTTGATGTCTGGTGGGGAGAAATTTCCTGGTGCTGGCCTCAGGCTGTGGGCTGCTGTCTGCTGTTTGGTCGAGGCATTGTTTATTCCTCCCGAAGCATTCTGTGAGGATAAAGCCAGGGACTGCTGACCCAAGGCTTCCATATGGGGAGACCCGTTGTTAATGTTGGGCTTTCCAAAATGCCATCTTTGATGTTTGGGGCCGGGCACCGTCTGACCAGTTACTGTCACTGAGGGAGAATGCAGAGTGGTTACAATGTGACGCTTCCTCGACTCCTGCCAATAGCTCAGCGCCTGAGAGTTCGTCTGAGTCCTTGTAGGCTGCCAGATGTTTTTTCTTGAAGACATTCTGTGGTAGAGGTTTATGCCGTACATCAGTCGATGTTGTTTTTCTGTTGGGGCCTTCGATTCTGGGCACGATTCTTTCTGTCTTTTTTCTTAGCTTAGTTGTTGCACATGTCTGTTGCGAAGTTGCGTGAGGTCCTTTTCTTTTTGTGTGTTTTTTCCGTGCTTTGGCTGCTCCTTCTGTGATTTTGTGGGAGGTGCTGGTCAATGCTCCTCTTACGGGGCTTTCAGACGTAACTTTTAGTCTGTGTCGGACTGTTTGTACTTCATTTGGGATGGGGGTCTGTGGTTCCACCCTGCTATTGTCAAGCAGGGGTCCGCCACAGGGACCCAATAGTGGGTTTGCTTCGGCCTCTTCACACTGCGTTGTCTCAGAGGCCATGTCGAGTTCCCTCCAAAGGTCGCAGGGCAGGGTAACCAAGTCGTCCTTCTCAGGTTGCAGGTGTATGGTAATTGATGTAGTTATTATGCTCAGGGTATCCCCCTGGCAACCACCACTGTCACTACCACCGCCCACTATACCTTCTAAGTTTTGGACACTCTGGATCTCCTCGTCCGCGGTGGTCCCACTTAACTAGAAAGAATATTTGAAAACTAGTGATTTCCACTTGAAATTTGGCAGATTGAACTATTAGCCCTAAAGAGGACCTTGAAAGTGAAGGTCGAAACACGTGTCGGCTTAGCCTACTCAATCTTTGAAAATTACACAATAAAGACATCTATAAGAAACTAAGTGGTCATTGTAATTCATGTTGTGGAGTCACCTCTTCTAGAGGCTGCATGTGACTGTTCAACAGTAATAGGAATAAAGCAGGTCTTTTTGACACTTACCAGTTGACTGGAAAATTGTTTGGAAATGCTGGATTTGTGGAGCATTCAACAAGTAAAAGAACGATGGTGACCAATTATGATACATGATGACTAGATAACTTTCTTTTCAGCTAATCATTCTACAAGATTTGGCATGTCGAATAATTATTTGAAAAACATGTATCCTGCTCCAAGTTCTAAAGAGTGTTTTTAATTTCCAGGTACCAAATGATCAGCAGAATAAATTATCGAGACTGCACAGCAACTGGATGGAGCAACTCAGTCCCATTCTGTGAACGTAAGACATCTTTTCCTATGAAATATAATAGATGTAGTGAAAGGCAGGACTGGGTGTAGGGATTGTATCATTCATCTGATGAGCAGCTAGGTTCAAGGCGGCTCCAATTTGCACACTTGGTTTGTAACAGACTGAGGGGGAACATAATGCACTGCAGAACATAAATGAGTGGAACCTATAATGGATTTTGTTCTGCTTGTTCATATCAAGACTATTCTGTTTATACCCCAATAAAATTCTTACTGTTTGTCTATTAAATGGCACCTTTCCTTCTTGAGCACCACCTCTGTCTTGTCCCTTTAGCCCATGTCATTGCCCTTGTGTTTGCATTGCTTGTAATTTTAATGTTCTTCTTGTTCTCTAAGTGCAGTATACTCCTTCCTTGTCTCGCTACATTATCTTGGTAATTTGTCTATGAAGGACAAGCACAGGTGCTCATCTCTGAGTAGGGATGCTCA
The DNA here is from genome assembly GCF_040938575.1 of Ambystoma mexicanum. Classification (NCBI taxonomy): domain Eukaryota; kingdom Metazoa; phylum Chordata; class Amphibia; order Caudata; family Ambystomatidae; genus Ambystoma; species Ambystoma mexicanum. The sequence goes on along the minus strand of NC_090922.1, from coordinate 853,051,179 downwards.
CCCTTCTGAAGGAGGAGAGGTAAAGGCCTGTCTCCGACCACCTAGAATATAAGGAGTGTGGATTTATTTTACATTGGAAAAGCAATAGGCTTGTATTGCCACCTAACATATATGCAAGAAAAGTGTCCTGCAAGGGAAGCTGATGCCACTTTTGGCATCGCTCCCCTGTGAGCCCACATCAGATGGCATAATCTGCATGGTTAGCAAAGGGAAATCGGGACGGGCGATCTCCCATCACCCCACAACTGTGGGCAATATTCACATTCGGACCACAATCGTGCACCTCTATGCCAGAGAATATTGCTGATATACAGATATTCACATTACCTGTATGCAAAGTCCAGAACATGGATATAACTTATTTCCCCCTCAATGGAGCAGTCCTGTATTGCTGAGGCTTTTGATTGTGTCATAAGGTATCAAAAAACCTGCATCTTTCAATGGCGACCTTGCTATAATGTGGGCAATAGATTTACTACACTATTTCTTTGTTTAAAAAAAGGATTCAGACAGTTCCCTGGCCTCATTGATCCATGGTGGCACTGCTTAACGTGAACCTTAATTCCATGCCTCTACGGCTGTTTCATGGAAGCAGTCAGAATATTGCTGCAACACTGCGAATGTCAAAATGTGCACCTAACAATGTACACATGGGATAATGCTTAAGGTACATTATTTATTGCAGTGGGTCACCTTAATTAATTTCACTACTCCGCAAAGCTTGCACCAGCAGCCACCAAATGTCTTTCACCAGCAGGCCACCTTGTGTATGAAACAGTTTGACAGAAGCTCCCACTGGTTGACGCTCTAGGACAAAGTAAAACAGGGTGCACCATATTGGCCCATTCCTTGTGGTTTACACATGGGAATTGTGGCAGCTAACAATCAATGTAATAGATCTATTATTGTATCAGTCCGAGGTTCGTTGAAACTATGCATGTGCCCTGCTTTTTCCATGTCCTAAATCCTTTGGTGACCCAATTCATAAGTGAATACCCACCACCAGATAAGATGGTAAATGTGGCCCAGAGGAACTGTGTCCACTTTAGCCACTCCTACATTGCCAGGAATATGTTATGAAAGCTCTAGTCAGGCCAACAGACCGCTACAGCCAGAAGAAACTGCAATGCCAACTCTGTGAAATTCAATCTTCCATATTCTGCAAAGTGTGCGAGACGAGTGCAACGCAGTGATCCTTCTGCAATAGCCAGACCCAGCAATTGGAGGGTGCCTGCTTAACACCAACACAGTGGCAAATGCTGGACAATGTATGTTCTTTGCTGCAGCAATTTGAAGAGGCAAACCAGTGGTTTAGCATGTACATCACTCAGCAAAGTGCTGCGGCTGCTGTCTCTTTAAAATAAAAATGTATTTTTACTGTGTTGAGCTCACAAGGAACTTTTCACATCGCATTAACAAGAAAAAAAGAAACAGTAAATTACCATAAATTACAAAAATCAACACATACTTAAATTTAAAACAATTCTAAAATCAACAAATTTACAACATGTGCCCAGATTCTAAACAGAGCAATCTGTAAATGTGTTAAGACAAAATTCAAACAATAAAACCAAAATATTTTAGTCTTCATTTCATTATAATCACGCACATATTTTCCAAGATCAGACACATAGATACCTCCCAATTTTTCTTTTACATCTAGTCAAAGCCTGTCTAGGAATCTCAATGAAATGCTCAAAATGACAAATCATACAAAATCTCCTATTGGGAGGGAGGCCCAAACTAGGGTCTATAATTGAGAGGACATGCAGTTGATTTGTGCGTGATTTTAACAAAAGCCTTCTGACTTTTGAATCCTGAGATTGAAACAGATATTTTTGCGGGGATAAATATGAGTAAGAAAGCCGCCCCACCATCGAATAAGATGTTAGCTTTTCTAGATGACTGAAATTAAGTTTGCAGTCCCACGGTAGGATTTTCCTACTGAAGGATCTCTTAAGTTTAAAATAATCCTCCCTATACTCTACAGGTCTCCGTGGACCAATTAATTGCTTCAAATATTGAAGCATTAACTGAGAAAAAGTTGGCACCCTTCATTTTAGCTTCTTTTCCTGGTAACCTGCCAAGGTATCTAGAACAGGACATGAGGGAAAAAGTTGCAATTTAAAAAAATATAAACCCTCGACGTTTCAGGGCCATAGCCTTTAATGATGTTCAACCCAACTCTAATCTCAATACTTCCATTGAGATTGACTGGGGAAATTTAGTATACGCTTCCAAAAGCATCCCTCCAACACATTAAGCCAGACATTATCGTAGAACTAATGCTTCTAGGCCATATAATATGGCCGGGCAGAAACATTGCAGATATAACTTCCTGCTACCAGCCAGGCTGCACCCTGCTGTCTGCCCAACAAAATTGGCAAAACGGCATGTCAACTGCCACGTTTTCCTTGCTTTATTAGAGAGCAGTTCACTATAACGGCCAGTACCACCCAATTCCACACCCAAATAGCAATAACTAGGAACATATTGGATAACAGGTTGGTCTAACACCAGCGGAAGCTTACGAACATTCAGAGAAAAATATTACATTGCTTTAGATTTAGAATAATTTATCTTTGGAAAGTTCTCACCTGTGTATTTGCCCAATGCTTTCAGCGAGCTGAACATACCTGTAAAGTTGTGATCGAATATGACCAGGTCATCAGCGTATATAATAGACGATACCGGGACCTTCCCTACCCTAGGGGGATGATAGGCGGCTAACCTCAGTCGTTGGAGAGGTTGGCCATGTACAGATTGTAGTGTAGTCTGAATCCAATTGGTACAATGGCAGCACCATCCAATCTCACCTGCACCATGGTGCTCGAGTGCAGCATTCTTATAATCTGTAAAAGAAAAGATAAGGAGGGCAGCCCAACAACTCTAATTTACACCAGATGAACACTATCAAAAGCTGCACAGAAAACAATATAGCAAGCATAAAGTCCTGCATTGCCCCCAATATTGCCTCTTATTATAAGGCAGTCCACTAGCTTCAGATTGTATGAGGTGGAACTACCTGGCCGAAAACCAATTTGGGAATCGTCCAATATATGGGCCGAATCTACCCACTGCCGAAGGGCATGAAGAACATGAGAGGCAACGATCTTCCCCATCACTTCCAGCATCGACAAGAGATGATAATTCGAAGGGAGAGTCCTCAAACACTTCTTGTAGACTGGGATAAAGATAGCACTACACCAGGATGTCAGAATAGCATGGGATGTCAGGACGGCACAGAAAGTACAGGCCTTAGTAAAACGGATCCCCACGATAGAGGCCCACCTTTCTAGGTCCTGTTTTAAAACAATATTTGCAGGCCGTTAGGGCCCAGAGCTTTAGAGCTTTTCAGTTTCCAAATAGCCATCAAAATATCATCACAATCCCAGTCGACATTGGACAGGACTGCACTGCTGAAAGTATGTTTCTCATCAGTGTAGATGGTGCGGATATGGTCCAGTCAACTGGCTGAACTAATGGGGTTAAGCAACTGCTGATCTTTCAGGCCTTTTGCAGCCCACAGTTCCTGCCAAATGGATTTTGCAGTGCCAGTCTTCAAGATTTGTATACATGTTCTGCCAATGCCTGTTCTTTTCAGAATGGGCCCACCATCTCACCCAATTTCTATAGCACAATTTGATCTTTTCAATTTGAGTTCCCACTAAGGTCTTATTTAAGTTACTGAGTACCACCCCACCGTGTTTGCTATGTTTCCATCTCTTAGCGTTCTGTATGATTTTATCAAAGACTTTACCCTACAATTTGTAGCCGGGGATCGCATAAGAGCCCGGATCCGAGCCAAACTTTCCAGACAGTGAGTCTCTTTTGGATTGAGAACTATCCAACACAATACATGAACTGGAACTGTCTGGTGATGTAGAAGCAGGGTGACTGCTCTCACAGGATAGGCACATTGTTGGTATGTGTAATTAAGTGTAATATGGAGTACCTCCTGGCATCTTTTCTAAATCCACCATTTAAAGTCAAGGTGGCAAAATTTAAAAAGGATAAAGGTGAGGTTGAGGAAGATGATGCCGGTTGTCATTTGCAAGAGGATGTGGTAGCTATGTGTAAGGATGCACTAAAGAGAGCTTTAAAAGACTGACTGGAACAATAAGTGCAAATAAAAGCTCAGAGATCAACAATTTAGTGTGAAACTGCAACAATGCAAAAAGTCAGCAGACAGCACACCCCTTTTCTCCAAACCTCCTGACACTTGTTCAGGCCATAATAAGCCAAGCATTCAGGTAGTGGAAAAGCTTATAAATTCCAGGAACAGACTGCTGTCTGATAAAGCTCGGATCAAGAAACGCCGAAAAATGACACAAATAAATAATAAGCTCCCCCAAAACACTTCAAAGTGTCCATAAGCTCAGCAAAAAGACTGCAAATCTCATACAAAACCTTCAATTTGTGAACCTCTCCTATCCACGTCTAACTTAATAGCCAATAAAACCCACAAAGGAAGTAGGAAGTAAGCTGAGCCTTTTAAAGGCCCTAACACCTTTTTAAAATGTGACAGAGCCCCTAATTGGTTGGCCAAACTCTCCTCTCAAACCTCCGGCCTTGCAGTTGGATAGCAGGCATTGAACGCTGTTGTAGACTAACGGCTGGGGTTTACCCTTGGAAAGTCCTGTTAGAATGCCGCAGGATGGGTTGAAACGACCTAGAAACGCACTACCTTCTCACAGGGAACTTTTTGGAAGGTTCACGCATTCATACTTCACATCCTTTGGAAAAGAGTATAGCAATATTGTATTTAGGGTTTGCAGTACCAGGGGCACCAATCATAGGGCATGGCTGCAACACATGAACTGTGTCTACTGTGGGGAGAGCAACGCTGCAGACCATACATGAATTGATGTGCCTTCAGGGCACAGCTGCAAACCACAGGTACTTGTCATGTCCTGGGCATGCACCAGTTGCAATACCCACATGTCATGATGATGTCTGTATGCCATGAGGATGGGTGGTCTTTAGTAGGGCATTGGTTAGGCCATGCATTGTGGAGTGTTGTTGATAACGTTAATGCACTCTCAGCATGGCTGCACGGTATGCCCAATACAATACAACGTTCATGCCCGGCGAGTGCTGTGAGTACTGTGGGTAAGGATACCCACAGTAATCACAGCACTGTGGTTTAGGGGCAAGCCATTTGCTTAACATTGATGCAGTATGACTGTGTTAATGTCTTCAATGATGTCTTTGTAGATGACATAGGTGATGTCCTCAGCAGTGCCATCGATAACGGCATTTGCTCTCTCATCTGTAAAGTTATGTATGGCACCATGAACAGAGCTTTAAGTGAAAACATAATTGTCAAATACTAGCAGCTTCCATGCATCGCTTTGTAACACCCTTTTAAGTGAACATTTTATCTGTGAAGGTTTTGCATCCTGCAATACATATGCATTCAGTGGGGATAATTTTGCAGGGGGCAGAGAGCAAAAGTAAGACGTAAAACTGACAAGTAAACCATTTACACCCGAATTTTACTCTTAATGGCTTTTCATTTGGGTTAGTTTTACAAGCCATGGAGTGCATATTGCTACACTGCAGGGCACTTTAGTGCCATTTACAGGTGTAGAAGAAATAGAAGACGGAATTAACATTTGAACTATGCTCTTGTTCTCTGACATCAAAGAGCATACAGTGTAATGCCCACATGCCCACACAAGACAAACGCAGGTGTATTCCATGGGAATTCATTGTAAATGCCTTTACATTTATTTTCCAACATGGATTCTACTCTTCAACAGCATATAAATGCTAACATTGGTGGTCCCTTGCATGGAATTACCAGTTTTTGTAAAATAAAGTCCATTGAATTTGAAGGAAGAGTAGGGGCACGAAACAAATCTACTAGTTTGCTTTGCACTCCTCCCCCTCCTTCAAATGTCTCATGAAATCCATCTGCTAAAAGTAGATGGATTCAATATGAATCAATTGTAAATGCTGTTTTAAAAGTATAATTTTCAAGTAGCATTTATAATTTTTACAAAACGGAGAGTAATATGAAAGGGCAAAGGCATATTAACCCGTTTTCACTCACTACATTTTGTAAAATCAGAAAATTGCCTTCATGGAACCCAACTACAAATAAGTGCTAATGTTGTTAGTCCTCTGCATGCAATTATCACTTTCAATAAAAACAAGCCCCATTATTGCAAATGAGTATTTAATATAGGAGGTGGAAGGGTGAGGTTTGAACTATGGGACTCCTCCTGAGTTGGGTGGTATCTGGGATACCACCCAATGCTATTAATGTTACCGCAACTCGGTCCGGCGCAATTTGTGCCGGATACCGAGTTGCGTTGGGGAGGTAAATGCCCATTCCCATCGGGTCCATTGGACCCAATGGGGGTTTCTTGGCGCTATTAGCGCAGAACAGGGAGCAAAAAGCTGGAGGTAAAATTCCCACTTTCCGCCCAACTCGAGATAGGGTGGAAAGGTAAATGCAGTGGTAATAGCGTTGAGGACCATATATCCTTAATGTAAGAAGAGTTTCAATAAAAATCCAACCAGCTGCGGCTAATCCAAGCAGTGTTATTTGTATGGAGGGGACTGCCAACCTTTGCACTTTTATGCAATTTGATCCCCTCCGTTCAACAGGCATAATTTACAACAAGTAATAGTAAAAAAAGAATTGTTAAAGCAATCCATATCTAACACGTTTTTCCACTACATTTTGGAAATATGGTAAACGCCTCCCACAGTTAATGATTGTTGAAGGAATTTACAATGGAATCCCGTGGAATCACCCTCCTTTTGGCTGGTAGAAAATAAAAGTGGACACCAGATACCTGCTGGTGTGAAACCAAACTTTTTGCAGTTCGAGAGGGAATGCAAGGCGGACAGATTAACCATGGTCGCTTTTATTAAAAGTGACAGTTGCATTCGGGGAACTTCCAACGTTAGCACTTACATGTTACTGGGTCCCGTGCATGCGATTTTCCACTTTCACAAAACGGAGTGCAAGCGGTAAGTGTAGGTGAAATCAACGTTACTCTTTCATTTTGCTCTTAGGTTTGTGAAAAGTGCAAATGCTGGCTTCAGTGTATGCTTTCCAGATGGCATTTTATCAAGGATTCCTGGGGAATATGGCTGCTTGTAGCAGGTGCTTTAATCAGACAGAGTCCAGAGGAATCTGTTCAGCCCTCTACTCCTTCAAAGCCTGTACACAATGTCCTAGAGCGGTTAAAAGGCTCTAAACCAGGGGTGCACAATTGATTTTGACAGAGGGCTAAAAGTACCTTACATGAGGGCTATAGTGGGCCGAAAAGTAAAAGTGGTCGGGCGGTAGGCAGGACATGTCAGGAGGCTTTTCCAACCCGCGATTTGTATTAAACACATGGAAAAAGAATATGTTTTTGAGGGGTAACAATTTTTATTGCATTTCAAACTTACATTTTGTACTACACATTTTCCATTGTTATCATTTATTTCAATTTAGTTATTGTATATCGTCTGTTTAATTAAATTATATATATTTTATTGACCCTTGATTGGACATTCTGTTATTTTGGACTGCTATAGTTTGCTGCTTGGGTTGCCCAAGAGGAGTATGGCTTCCGTCGAGTCAGGTTTCCTCAAAAAAGCAAAGGATGTACATCTCCTAACTGTGCCTGTTTTAGCTTTATTATTGAGTTCACTCTTGGAGTGCAACACTATGCCCCATGGCTCCCACCCCCAACCAAACACCATGCCCCATGGCCCCCTCACCCCCAACCAAACACTATGCCCCATGGCCCCCTCACCCCCAACCAAACACTATGCCCTCTGTCCCTCACCCCCAAGCAAACACTGTGCCCCATGGCCCCCTCACCCCCAACCAAACATTATGCCCCATGGCTCCCTCCCCCAACCAAACACTATGCCCCATGTCCCTCACCCCCAACCAAACACTATGCCCCATGGCCCCCTCACCCCCAACCAAACACTATGCCCCATGGCTCCCACCCCCAACCAAACATTATGCCCCATGGCCCCCTCACCCCCAACCAAACACTATGCCCCATGGCCGCCTCACCCCCAACCAAACACTATGCCCCATGGCTCCCTCAACCCCCAACCAAACACTATGCCCCATGGCCCCCTTGCCCCCAACCAAACACTATGCCCCATGGCTCCCACCCCCAACCAAACACTATGCCCCCTGTGCCCCCTGTCCCTCACCCCCAAGCAAACACTATGTCCCCACACTATGCCCCATGGCTCCCACCTCTCCCAAACACTATGCCCCATTGCCCCCACGCCTCAAGCAAACACTATGCCCCCTGTCCCTCACCCCCAACCAAACACTATGCCCCATGGCCCCCTCACCCTCAACCAAACACTATGCCCCATGGCCCCCACGCCTCAAGCAAACACTATGTCCCATGGCCCCCACGCCTCAAGCGAACACTATGCCCCATGTCCCTCACCCCCAACCAAACACTATGCCCCATGGCCCCCTCACCCCCAACCAAACACTATGCCCCATGGCTCCCTCAACCCCGAACCAAACACTATGCTCCATGGCTCCCACCCCCAACCAAACACTATGCCCCCTGTCCCTCACCCACAACCAAACACTATGCCCCTGTCCCTCACCCCAACCAAACACTATGCCCCCTGTCCCTCACTCCCAACAAAACACTATGCCCCATGGCCCCCTCACCCCCATCCAAACACTATGCCCCATGACCCCCTCACCCCCAACCAAACACTATGCCCCATGGCCCCCTCACCCCCACCCAAACACTATGCCCAATGGCCCCCTCACCCACAACCAAACACTAGGCCCCATGGCCCCCACGCCTCAAGCAAACACTATGCCCCCTGTCCCTCACCCACAACCAAACACTAGGCCCCATGGCCCCCACGCCTCAAGCAGACACTATGCCCCCTGTCCCTCACCCCCAACCAAACACTATGCCCCATGGTCCCCTCACCCCCAACCAAACACTATGCCCCACTATGCCCCATGGCCCCCTCACCCCCAACCAAACAGCATGCACCCATACAGACCCGAACCCCCCAAATCAGCACACTCTCAAACTTGCACCCATACAGACCTGAACCCCCACCTCCCAAATCAGCACACTCTCAAACATGCACCTATACAGACCCGAACCCCCACCCCTCAACTCAGCACACACATTCTCAAACATGCACCCATACAGACACGAACCCCCCAACCCCCTAATCAGCACACTCTCAAACATGCACCCATACAGACCCGAACCCCCCACCCCCCAACTCAGCACACACTCTCAAGCATACACCATGCACCCATACAGATCCAAACCCCCCACCCCCCAACTCAGCACACACACTCTCAAACATGCACCCATACAGACCCGAACCCCCCACCCCCAATCTCAGCACACACACTCTCAAACATGCACCGATACAGACCCGAACCCCCACCCCCCAAATCAGCACACTCTCAAACATGCACCCATACCGACCCGAACCCCCACCCCAGCACACACACTCTCAAACAAGCACCCATACAGACACGAACCCCCAACTCAGCACACTCTCAAACATGCACCCATAGAGACCCGAACCCCCCAACACCCCAACTCAGCACACACAATCTCAAACATGCACCCATACAGACCCGAACCCCCCACCCCCGAACTCAGCACACACACTCTCAAGCATGCACCCATACATGCATCTCAACATACACAACACGAACATTCAAAAACAAACATTCATACACATACAACACGCCCCCATCTCAACATACACAACACAAACACTCAAAAACAAACATTCATACACATCCGACACACCCCCCCACACCCCTATCTCAACATACACAACACAAACACTCAAAAACAAACATTCATACACATCCGACACACACCCCACCCCCCATCTCAACATACACAACACAAACACTCAAAAACAAACATTCATACACATCCAACACACCCCCCACCCCCCATCTCAACATACACAACACAAACATACAGCAGAACAGACCCGACACACAAACACACAGACCACTTACCGGAGACGTGATGGAATGCAGGTAAGCTGGAACGCTGATGAGGTAAGTGGAATCGTACTATGGCAGGCGTGGCAAGCAAGGTTGAAATGCCTTCCGGCATCAAGCCTTACTGGCCACGCCAGCCGTAGTGCCTGCACTCCATTGGTGCAGCACACACGCACTATGTGGCTCGTAGGAGTGACGTGGTGCGTGTGTGCTGAGCCAATGACGGCCAGTGTTTTGTCCGGCCCGGAAGACAACAAAGACTTTCCTCATGGAGGGCGGCCGATGCTGCTTACGGGCCGCCCTCCATGAGTAAAGTCTTTGTGCCTCACGGGCCGGAAAAAACAGCCCGTGGGCCGTATGTTGTGCACCAATGGTCTAAACGATGACATAAGCCTTCTACGCTACAGTTGTACAATTATTTTACTACACTGGGCTTACAAAATGAAATGAGCGCATGCGTCAGTACATTGCCCCACTCCACATGCAAAAGCAGTACACATCGCTGAGAGTGCTAAAAACAGGTGTTACTACAGGTGTAATATATTTACGTCTCTTTAGCACCTGTTTTGATTTTCTGGAGCCCTTCAGTTATTCATCTGACCAGTCATTTGCCACATTGTTTTTTGATTATAATAATTGGTATTGCCACTTTTTACAGATAATGCAATTATAATATTTTTGCTATAACTGTAAATTGCTGAAACGATATTTTTGTATTTTTGCAGCCAAGAAATGTGTACAATTCCCAGCACCTAAAGGTGGCAAAATTGTTTTAACTGGAACATACGATGTTGACGGTGAAATTGCTGTGGGCCATGTGTTAAGGTTTGAGTGCGATTCTCCGGAAGCTAGACCTGTCCCTAATGAGGTCTACTGCACTCAGGAAGGCGAGTGGAGCACCCCTCTTGTAGAATGCAAAGGTAGGAACAAAGTGTCCAGTTATTCTTTTTTCTGTGTGATATTGTAAAATCATGCACTTTTAATGCAGTCGCCTGACAAGCAATGTGATCTTTGAACTGTGTATGTGGGTAGCTGGGCCGGAATCCAGGGTGACTTTATAGATGGGTCCCTATCTCCTACATTTTAATGGACAAATAGACCTCAGTCAAATACAGACTATAAATAATCACATTTGGCATGGTAGGGACTACAGCAAAAGAGCAGGCTCCGCAGCCATTTGAAAGTCCTTCTGAAACACTGATATATAAAGAGGAGAGTTAACATGCGCTCCCGTGTGCTTTGCACACCTGGACATAAAATCTGTTATTTGGTTCTTTTTGTCGTCGGATTGCAGTTCTTAACCTCATCCAAATCTGATAAAGACGTTGCAATCATGAAATATCAAACTAAATAACTGTAAATATGTGTATTCTTCTAGAAATATCCTGTACAGAACCAGACATTCAAGGTGGAGTAATTACAAACAAAAAGGACCGTTTTAAAAAGAATGAGAAATTGCAATTTATTTGCAATCCAGGGTTTAAATATGATGGCAGAGACCCAGAATGCACTGAGCAAGGATGGAACCCAGCACCATATTGTAAAGGTAAGTGCCAACGCATTAAACTTGAATTATGAGATTAAAGAAAATCACATTGTTTAAAGGTGAACGCTGCTAAAATCTATCAACAAAAAGCCTACATTAATTAATGAAAAGTTAACTACACATTTTGGACCTGATTGAGCAAAATATAAATTGCATGCAATAATTCTGATGTATAAAGTTTCCAGGTGGCAAGTACACAAAAATAAATGTAAAATTATCAGTGTGTAAGTAAGTGTGTTTGGTATTACTGGCGAGTTGGTCTGCTGCAGTCAAAGCTCTCTAAATGCTGTTTTCATTCTGCTGCATTCAGCGTATCAGCCTTGCAGTCTGCCTTTCACTTCAACTGTGAGCACAGCGCAGTGTGCAACTCAGGGTGTCCACTTTCTGCTGATCACCTCGCCTGAACACTCTGCTAAACCTCCAACTCCTAACCTTTGCCGGTTATGGAGTAAAAGTGTCATGCAAAATCTGTGGACCTAAACGCTTATATTTGAATTACTAGGGAAAGTGACTGTGGACTAAGGCTTTTGAGCTTCTTGAAATCAGGACACTATTAATGACTTTGTGCAGATTTCTCAGTTTCGGGATTGGAAGTGTGAGAGCCAACCGTTGACTGTTGTTTGTTTCCTGCCTTCCATGGTGCATGAACGCAGCATTATACTGCTTGAATAAAGAGAACGATACTGTGTATTGTAACTGGGTGGACGGGGGAGTGACTGTGGGCTACCGCCTTTGAAAATACCAGGGGCCTCCTGCTGTGAACCCACCTCTGTGGACCCATATACGAGTTTAGTTGGAGGATTGACGGGGCTCTGACTGAGGGCTGTGGCCTCTGAGCTCCCGTCTCTCAGACAATCCTGTTTTTTTTGCCAGGTGCTCCCTAAATAAGGTACTTAACCTTAAGTGCCACTATGGATGGGAAGTTAATGTTCAATTTTGAGCCAACAGGCTGATACCCAACGAATTTGTCATAATAATTACTTGTGGTCTGATATAGACTGTGTATTTGCATTTTGCCCACCATCTGACAAACCCTTGCACAGCGTATTTAATAGTGAATGGTAATATTACTGTCATTGAATTTAGACCAGTTTAGAGCATAGTTTTGTTCTAAACCATATTTACCTTGCACAGTGCATTTTTGTATCTTAATATTCATGGTCTGACATAGTTTGTGCTTTTACATTTTTGTCCACTATCAGTTGATATTTTATCGATGTATTTAATAGTGTTCATTTTTAAATGACATCACAACTGTGACTGACCTTGGATAGGTTTGGACCATAATATTGCTCTGAACCATATCTATTTTGCACAGTGTACTTTCGTATTCTAATATCTATTAGTGGATGCATCATTTTCTTTTTTAGGAAATGACCTGTGAATGACTCTTTGATAATTTGATATTTTGGAACCTTTTTTTAAATATCTTTTTTAACTAAAAGGGAAAAACCAGGCAGAATTGAACCACTTCTAATATTCCTGTAACCCTGTGCCAATTAGGCGTGTGACTTAAATTAAACTTGTATTGCTGATTTTTTATTAATTAAGAAGGAAATACGATGTATGGTCACAAGAGAACCTGATGCTTTGCCCAAGTTCCCCACGCTCATTTTAGGCTTGAATTCCTATTGGTCTCCACCCTCTGCATTTTTCTAACTTGTTGTCTGTATACCGGACTTACCTGGCCGTTTTGAAGTGAACCTGCCCTGAGTTAAAGTGCCCCGAAAAGACCTTAGGAGCCAATCGACTACCGAAGATGCACATTTTGCAATAAAACAACAAATAATATCTTGGATTTGGATCAAAATGCTATTGGAGGGGTTAATGATGAGGTCCCTGAGTTACCCAAAAATGGTCTACTTCCATCGGTAGAGGGCAACTTTGAAGAAAAGGTAGTTCCCGATCCCGCTGGTGAGACTATGGGCCTCATTATGAGGTGGGCGGTAAGGTGTTAACGGCGCCAGTAAAGGTGCCAGAGCAGTTAACCCCTTACTGCCCTATTACGAGGTCCGCTCGCAGGACCCGCTCTGGATGTCTGGTCTTACCAGACGTCCTTTGCAGGTCCCGCGAGCGGCCCAGCATGCTAGCAATGAGGCCGTCTTTAACGAGCCTGTTGTTAGCATGCTCCCCATTCCCATTGAGTCCTATGGGGGCTCAAATTGGAATGGGGATGGCCCGGGTCCGGGTTCCCTGAATGGGGAAATACCGGGCCCTCCAAAGTCGGAATGGCCTGGTATTTCCCCATTCAGGGAACCCGGACTGGAGGGCATAATAAGGGCATGGCTGCCTCCAAACTCGTAATGAGGCCCTATATCTCCACTTCAGGGGGATGGGACAACTGTAGCCCAAATTCACAACCGGGATAACCGAGGTATTTTTGTAGACCCGGACTCTAAGGTTTGCCTGATGGCTGGGTGTTTAATTGTAAATGGGGGTATTTTTAAGGAGGACAGAGTTATTTCTATTGAGGATTAGGAAGATAGGCTGGTGGCAGTTTTAGCCCATAATTTGGGGGAAGATGTGCCTACTCAAATAGATGTTTCTCAGATTAAATTGGTTACTGAGGCTTGTGATCCCTCTGAACGGACTGTGGACCCTGTCTCATTACCTGCCCAGGCTGATATGTGCCCCAGGGAAGTAGATATACATGTTGGTGATCCACCGGAATGGAATGTGAAACCCAGTATTTTTCCAGGCAAGGTTTGTTTTACCGAAGCGGAAACCACCCGTAATTTAAATTATGGGGATGATGGCAGTGAGGTTTCACAGATGTCTATTTTCCCAAAGACAACAACTCTTAGTAATGGTTTGCTCCTAGAGCTAGGACGAAGCTGTTTCCCCCTTGGGGTAAAAGCTTTTAAAACACTGATAACGTGCAGTTTGGGGAAGAAGACACAACAAAAGCAGACAGACTAAGAATACATTTGGTGCCCCAATAGCTGGCACAAACATTTCAAATTAGTTTGGGAAAAAAATTGCTACAAGTAACGAAATAAAATGTATCGTCCCGGTTAAAGCGACTGCTAGATAGGATCATTCATTGATGGTCGAAGTCGTAAGGAAGCTGGAAGTTAAAGAAACAGAGGATAATGAACTTAATGATCTGAGCATTATTGAGTTTGCTGATCTGGCAGAGGTGGACAATATAACTCAATCAGAGAGTCGGTTAACAGTGTGGTCTAGCAGGCATGTGATGCTTCCCATATAGGATCTCCAGTGGTCGAAGTGAGCGGGAGCGGGTGGGAGCGGTGTTCCTCTACTTTTTTAAATTATGTTTTACAGCTCCTATACTTTTATTTTAAAAAGAAACCGTTCCGGAACGGTTTCGTTTTAAAATAACAGTGTAGGAAGAAGTTGAAACCTGCACTTTCAGTGCACTGCACTGAACATTCCCTTAAACAGCAGGCAAAGGTGGTTGGGGATTTGTATTGTGTGTGGGAGGGGCAGGAAAAATGGGGTTTGTGAGGAGCGGAGCAGGCTAGCAGGGAACATAGTTCCTACTTCTTTTCTTACACTTCGACCACTGAGAATCTCCCTCTGAGCTTACTAACTTTATTGATGAATACACACAAAAACAAAACTGGCTCAGAGAGAGAGAGGACTCTTGCCGGTGGTCCCGAAAGAACCTGTGGATGACCCCTCAATTGACCATACTTTGAGAGAAGCGGATGATAGAATCCGGCTTACTCAACCCACGGTTTCAGCTCTAAATATGATATGGCATTTATAACGTGCCTATAAACAATTGTTTCAAGGCGCGACAAGGCAAGGGAGGGGAAACAGAGGGAAGACAGACAGCGGTCCTACTAGGCCAGGTTACATTGAGTTCACACAAGTGCAGCAGGAATGGAAGGGGGAAAGGGGAGGGGCCAGTGCAGCACATAGGATAACAGTAAATAAATAAGACAATAAATAAAAGTGCGCCCAGCTAGTGGCAAGTGCAAGGGTAAGAACAGACATCAGGTGTCAAGTGCTAGTAGGAGCTGTAGGGATACAGAAACAGCCCCCAAGAGCAAGGGTTGCCAGGGAGCAGTGCAGGTGTGCAACTGGCGGGGAGGGGACTTGGGCCAGAGATCAGAGGGTAGCCAAGTAACCAGTGCAGTTTCAGATTCAGCCAGTTGATCAGCAGCGGAGAGGAGGAGAGAAAGCAGAAGCAAAGAAGAAGGTATTGAGGTGCTTCCGGAACCGGAGATGGTTCTCCTCAAGTTTTAGAGAGGCTGGGAGGCAGTTCCAGAGGGAGGCCCGAGTAGAGGAGTGAAGACGGATGAGCGAAGAGCTCGAGAGGGAAGATATTTATGAAGAGATAGTTGAAGGTATTGAGGTCCCATGCCCCAGAAGGCCTTGTGGACAACGCAGAGGGATTTGAACATAATCCTCTCAGCCACTGGAAGCCAGTGAAGAGTTTTCAGTCCTGGAGAGATACGATCCCTGGGCTTGAGGCCAAGGACAAGTCTTGCTATCCTGTTTTGAATGAGTTGCAGAGGGCGTAGAGTAGAGGCAGGCATATTTAGAAAGAGGCTGTTGCAGTAGTACAGCCTGGAGAGAACCAGAGGTCGGGGGACAGTGAGCTTCTGGGGCAAGGATAGGAAAGGATGAATACCTCGAAGGAGATGCAGCTGGTAGTGTGACTTCTTAGAGACATCAGAAATGTGAGGGGAGAACGAAAGTGTGGAGTCGAAGATGACCCCGAGGATTTTAACCTCACAGGTGGGAGCTGGAAGAGGGCCAAGAGAGGTCGGCCAGAGATTGACAGGAAAGGAGGGAGCAGGTGTGCGGATGAGGAGAATCTCGGTCTTACTGGCATTAAGGTAGAGATCATTGGCGGTGCACCACTCCTGGATGACGGACAGACAGAGATGAGAGAAGGAGAAGAGGAGGCAGAAGGGAGCCTGTTAAGTATCATCCGCATAGCACTGAACTTTGGGACAGAGAGCAGCAATGCAGTGGGCAAGAAGTGCCAGGTATTGGCTGAAAAGCCACGGAGAGAGGTTAGACCCCTGGGGAACACCACAGGTAGAGATAGAGGAGAGAAAGGACCCGAGTTGGACCTGGGAAGGTCGATTGGAGAGGATGGAGGTCAGCCAAGCTAGGGCCTAATCAGTGATACCCAGGTTATCACAGAGACGGTTGAGCAGGATGGCATGGTTGACCGTGTCAAAGGCAGAGAGAGATCAAGTAAGATGAGGACACATGGGGTTTTGGAATCAAGGTTGAAGAGCAGGTCTTCACGGATGTTCAGGAGAGCAGTTTCCGTGCTTCTGGCAGCTCTGAAGCCAGACTTATGGTCATGGAGACACACAACAGATTCAGTGTGAAGATTAAGCTGGGAGATGGCCAGCTTTTCCAGGAGTTTGCCCAGGAAGGGAGTGATGGAGGTTGGCGATAGTTAGCCTGGCAGGAAGGGTCGGCAGAGGGTTTCTTAAGAAGTGGGTGCACACGGGATTGCTTCAGGGAGGAGAGGAAGACCCCAGTGGCGAAGAAGTGTTTGCAAAAGTCAGCCAGAGCAGGAGCCAGGTTGTCAATGTAGTCCTTGATGGTTTTGGAGGAATAGGGGTGAACCTGTTTTGACAAGACTTTCATAGAAACCTCGTCTGGGAAGACCAGGGGAAAGGCAGAGAAGGAGGGAGGAGAGGTGGCCGAAGAAGGGCCAGAGGAAGAGCAGGGAGTAGAGGGAGGAGGGGGAGAGGAAGAGAGATAGAGGACAGGATGTCCTGATTTTTATAGATGAAATGAGAAGCAAGGGCCGCGCAGAGGGCCACGGATGGGACTGGAGAAGTAGAGACTGCAGCAGGATTGGCCAGCTCCTTCCAGATTTTAAAGAGTTCAGCTGAGTTGTTTGATGCCGCGGTGACACAGGCTTGGATGTGGTTTCTCTTCTTGGTGCGGACAGAGAGCCGGTATTGCATTTTGGAACAGGTGGCAGGCCAGTTTGTCAGAGGAAGTACCGGAAGCACACCATTTCCTCTCGCCCTCCCTGCACTTGCGTTTAAGGGTGACGAGGTCTGAGTTGTACCTAGAATTGCACTTGGCTTTGGGCTTCAAGCGAGTATCAGATATAGCAGAGTGGAGAATGGAATGGGCTGTGTCAGGATGTGAGTCTGCCAGAGGAGGAGTAGGGAGAGAGAAGGTGGCGGCAAAAGCCTGAACTGAGACACGCTTCATGGGTCGGATTACTGAGAAGGTAGGTGGCAGTGCTGGAGTTGGTCACTCTAGGAGAGAGGAATGGTGAGAGGGATCGAAAGGGGAAGGTCAGAAGAGATCAGGACACCCAGAGTGTACCCTTCAGAGTGAGTCGGGCCAGAGGGGGGAATTGAGAGAGAGAGAGTCACGAAAGAGTCCAGTGGAAGGACAGGAAGCATCTAGGTGGATGCTGAAGTCTCCAAGAAGGAGGAGTTGAGTGGTTGAGACCAGGAGGGAAGAGGAGAGCTCTGCCCACTCAGAGAGGAAGGTGGAGATCTGACCAGGTGGTCGATAGATGGCCGCAGTGAGGAAATGACCAGGAGAGAGAGAGAGAGAGAGCCAGAAGACGAGGCATTCGAAAGAGGAGTAGGCCTGCCTAGGAATGACAGAGGCAGGAATCCACTCAGGGAAGATCAGGGCTATACCCCCTCTGGAACGGTTGGATCTGGGCACAGAGAGGATCTTGTAGCCATCAGGAAGGAGAGTGTCAAAGCTTGTGACAGAGCTGGCTGTGAACCATGTCTCGCTGAGACATCGAGGTCAAGTTCCTCCAAGAGTCGGCAGATGTCAGAGGAGTGTTTGACAGCTGAGAGTGTGTTTAGAGTGGCAATATGGAGATGGTTGCCACCCTTGAAAGACTTCCGGGCAGGGGTACAAATGAGAGGTATGCCTTGCAGAGGTGTAGAAGCAGCCTGGGGTGGGGCAGAAGAGGAAGGAGGCAAGGGCAAGGTAGCCAAGGAGGAGACATCAGGTGAAGAGAGGAAATTGATGAGGCACGGGAAGCGTCTATCAAAGAGAAGAAGGTTGGCTTGAGGGCCTTGGACCAAGAGGGTACCATTCAAGTAAACATTAATGATGACTTTAGAGGTGAAGAAGGAGGCCAGGAGGACCTCCCACCGGGTGCCACCATTAATGGGAGAGGAAGAGAAGGGAGAGAGCACAGAGACCATATCTAGAGTCCATAGGTCTGGTGATGGAACGACAAAGAGGATGTTGGTGAAAGTTTGCCTGGAGGAGGCACTGTTAAAGGTGTTGTGATAGGGAGGCCTGGGTTGAAGACCAGGATGTCCTTTTTAGACTTCTTCCTAGCAGATTTAGTGAGGAGAGCAGGATAGTCGATAGAAACCCAGTTAGAAAAGATGGGAGAGTCAGAGAGCACCAAAGCATAGGTGGGGAGAGGAGAGAAGAGGAGGGGAGTGGGAAGGGGTAGAGGAGAACACTAGGGAAGGATGCAGGGCAGGGTGCAAGCAGACGAGACCAAGGTTGTCGAGACAGTAGGCAATTGGACAGGACGACAGGCACTTAGATAGTTTGTAGAAAGGTTCCCTAGATGAGTGCTTTGATGGGGGGCAAGCCACAGAGCGGCACTACTTTCATAATGCAATTTCTAAAACACAGGAGACAATATATCTAAGTTTGAGAGTCTTGAATAGTGGGGAATGGGCCTAGGTTTCACAGTGCAATATTAAAGACTTTTACAATGCAATTTTAAAAACACAGGAGACAACACACCTAATTTTGAGAGTCCTGAATGATGGGGAAAAGGCCTAGGTTTCACAGTGCAATATTAAAGATTTTCACAATGCAATGGTCCTGAGCTTGTTCGTAAACCTATACGAAAACATATGGGCAGAGGTCAGATCTCATTCTGAACTTCTGAGAAAAATGTACAATAGGTTGGATCGTTTAGAGAGATTGGATGGGCTTGCCCAGCAGCAAGGGCAGGCTGGTGGCATTACGGATAGTGGCCCAACCACTATCTGTAATACCCCTCCTGAGCAAATGGATTCTGGTCTAGTTAAACCGGGCAAGTTAAGTGGGAAGACATCAGGTGTTTGGGTGGAGACACAGGTGGTCCCAGAGGAGATCGAACGGAGGGAAGATATGGTTCAGGACAAAACTGATGCTGGGTCTAGAATTCAGGCAGGCCCACCCGAATCAGTCCCATATATCTCTTTTATTGATCTAACTAAGCATGAGCACTCTGAATCCCTGATTGGCATTCCCCCCAAAAGCCAAGACTGTAATATTATTGATCTAACTAAAGAACCCACCCCTATTAAGGGAAAGATATGTACAACTAAAAGAAAGTTCCCTCAGGCTAGCAAATCGAAAAACAAAAAAAATATGAGAAAACAAAACCTCCTGGCACGCAAATATTTGCGTAATCTTACTATCCCTGACACTCTGCAGCAAATAGGTGAAGGAGGCAAGGGCCTTAAGGAAAATGTGCCGCAAGTACAAGAAATAAGTGCACAGGCCGAAAAGGGAGCACTGATGGAAACCGTGCATATTTCAGCCAATGAGCAAGCATTGGATGTTGGCCTGGCTGCCCTACCATTGAAAATAGGTGTAGGTAAAGGCCCCAGCCCCTCAAGGGTTGATGCAGGCATCCTGACTGACCCTCTGGCTCAACCTATTATGTCTGTCAAGGTTCCTATGAGGGTAGAGGAAACCCTGAGTGCAGAAGAAATGGTGGTGGATGTCGCAAATAATGCGCCTGCTATGGGATCCATCCCATTTGAGGAGGAAAGAAGGTCAATAAATATTGCTATCAACAGTTGGAAACCATCAGATTTGACCGCCTCGGTGGCTGGGATGACCACCCCTATAAAACACTTTGCCTCTGAAACGAAGAGTCCAACACTGATTAATATTATATCAGCTAGGCATTTATTCGAAAATCTTCAATCCAATATAAGTCAACCGGCTGCTGTGGTTCCGAGAGCGATTATCCCTGCCCCTGGGGATCCCCGAATGCAGCCAACATTTCTGGCAGATATATATGCCCCTAATTACATTGAGAAACCAGGGCCTCAAGACTGTCTAATTAACTCTTTTACTTGTGAAGAAAGAAGACCACTAGGCCAGAGGTATATAGGTGTAAATAATATTCTTAGGGGCGCCAGGGGAATTGAAGCTCAAGATAAACTCGTGTTTGATGCAAAAGATACTCCCGGAGGAATGTTTAGAGCTATATCACAAACCCTAGCGGTGAAGATAAACATTCCAAACACTACAGATAAGGAGTTTATGGGGGCAAAGTATCCCACTGTGCCGCAATTGAGGGAATATCCTGAAAATCTTTTCAGAAATACCAAAGTTGGCCCGCCTGTCTACATGCGATTTGGACAGGATACAATTCCTGGATAGAGCTCGATGGGACACGAGCAACATATTATTCCATTCTTGTGTGGTAGTGAATTTAATTATGTGAGAAGTAGAAGCCCTGTGTTAGTTGGGGTTTAAAATATAAGTTGTCAAGGTTGAACAGAAGTCCACTGGGGGGTATAAGGGTTTTAATTTCAATAAGAGTCTAAAGGTTGGTTTTCCACCCGGAGAGAAATACCATGGGGCCTGGGAGGCAGCCCTCAAGGGGGCACTATTAAGAGAACCAAGATTGGGCACAAATCACCTCAGCCCTATGGAATTGAGGGTGCTATAGGGAAATCAGCCCCAAGAGACCTATTAGTGGAAGCAGTTAAACTGATGTTTATATCATGGAACACTAGAGGTAATTGAAATGTATTTACTAACCCTGATAATGTATCTATGCTGAAAGAAAATAATTGTACTTTCTTCGAAGAGACAGGGCACCTGTCGAACCCATCTTTTGATGGCTTTGAGACATTTTCTTAATTGGCCAAACAGAGTAAGGGAGGCAGACCTTCTGTCGGCCTAATTATTGCAATGAAGAGTACTCTGGGTTTATTGGCCACTCCCGCTTGGGATACATGCAGTTAAAGCATCTTCCTTAGAGGGTCTCGTAAATGTCCATCTGAGTAATAAATATTGGCCTTTTGGGATAGCCCAACTGGGTGAATTCCTGGACACAATAATTTGCTTAGTCCACAAATGGCACTGTTCCGTCCTGAACGGGAGAGTGATTGTGGCAGATGACCTCAACTCAGAATGTCACATCTCGTATGACAAGTGTGTACTAGATCTGGGTGAGGAATTGATTGAGGAATCTCTCCCTTGAGTCCGTGGGTTTAGTATGTTTAAATGGATAACTGGTTGCAGTCATACCAACTCCCCCCACGTGGCATAGAGGAGCTAGTTTCTCAACAATAGACTACATATTTGTAGATGTAGGACTTTCTCAATTAACCAGTGGGGTTACCATCACTTTGAATTTGCAGAGTGACCAGAATTTTGCCTTCCTGTGAATAGGATCTATAAAGGAGGTGCAATCAATCTTGGAACTATGGGACAGGGGAAAGGATTCAAATGGACTCCAAGAAACATTGAGGTCTTCAATGGGGAATTGGAGAAAATCATTAATATTAGCACTTTTGAATGGAAAATCTAGGTATTTTGCTCCCTAGAATTAAACATTTTTGGGGGCAATTTACTTAGTAGAGCTTCCCCTAAATTAAGGTGTGGAGGGCCTGCGAATAAACATAGACACGTTTATGACCAGAATGTAGCCAAAGAAAAATCTCTAATGCTCCGGAAATTAAGATCAATACATAATTCCAACTATGAGCAATTAGAGAAAATCACCAGAACCAAAAGAGTCAGGCAGAGATATAAATACTACTGCTGCTCTAGAAAAGCTCTAATGATGCAATATGATGCAAAATCGATGATGCATATTCTGCTGAAAAGAGACCTAAAGGCATTCTGGAAACTGATTAACTATCAAGACCTCCCGTCAATTGTTGGGCAGCTGAATGGGTTATCAGATGCAGAATGGGTCACCTTTTTTTCTTATCTGTATGGAGTCCATATTGAGGGTGGCCAAGAGAACTATAGTAATGCTAATGTAGAGAGGATGGTAGGTTGGGCCCCTAACATTGAGTATGCGGAAGTTCTAGATCTAATTAAAACAGCTAAAACTTCTCGCTCAACAGGCCCAAATGGTCTGACAAACAACACATTGGCCCTCATTACAACTGAGGCGTTAAGGGTTTAACAGCGCCGTCGGCGCCGTTAACCCTTAACGCCTGATTACAAGTGTCCCTTTGCGGGTTGGTGTTTAACGCCTGCTTTTAGCAGGCGTTAAAAATCCAACCTGCAAAGGGACGACTTTGGAGCTAATTACGGCACCGTAATTTACGGTGCCGTAATTAGCGCCTTCCCAATTCCCATTATGCCCTATGGGGGCAAAAATGGGAATGGGGAAGGGCAAATGGTGAATGGGGAATTACCGCCCCAATCACCTTGGAATGGGGTAGTAATTCCGCCATCCACCATTGCGGAATCGTAACCTTAGCGGCATGGACCATGGTGCTAATAGCACCATGGTCCTCCGCCAAGGTTGTAATGAGGGCCATTAAAAGATAATCGTGCCGCTTGGACCCAGAACGTCACCATGCTGTTTGGGATCATTATGAAAAGAGGAATTATCCCAAGTAGCTGGCGAGCAGCTACGTAGTCCCCTTCTTCAAGCAGGGGGACAGAAACCAAACGAGGAAGTACAGACCGATAGCACTGATAGACGCGGACTGTAAGCTGTTTGCGTCTATTTTGAAAACTCATGTAAATGAATGGATGGCTAGCTCTCATTTATTAAACAAACTCCAAACTGGCCTTAGAGCAAGGCACTCTACACATCTAAATGGCCCGGTAATAAGAGCCCTACAGGACTAAGCTTGGGATAAATTTGGAGGGGAATTAAATGTAGCCTCCATTGATTTGTCGACAGCTTTTGACAGTGTAATATGCACTCGTCTCTAGGCTAAACTGGCACAATGGGGTATCCCTGGAGGTCTCCTCAAACTAATAATGGCAATGTATGAGAATGCAGGAATCCGTGTTCGACTGAACTTAGATGGAAATCTGTCTCGTTGGATCGAAACTCACATGGGATTAAGACAGGGTTGCTCATTGGCTCACAGTCTGTTTAATCTCTGTGTCGGATATAGGCAAGTTCCTGGAAGAAGTGGGTTTAGTGGTTCCAAAATTGGGGGACTTGGGGATTTCATGATTGGCCAATGCAGACAATTTATTGCTCCTAGATTGCACCACGGTGGGGCCACAGCGGTTAATTAACAAGTTTACAGAATTTGCAGCAAATAATAGGTTGACGGCTAATCCAAGGAAGACTCGAGTCTTGGTTGTGGCAAAAGGGAAGAGAAGGAAAATGTTGTGTTGGAACTTAGGGAGTCGACCCAAAGAGATTACCCCAAAAATTCTATACTTAGGCTTCCCGATAACGGGACAGCCATCCCGATCGGGTCTGTGCTTTTTTAAAACAGAAGGCCCTGCATTTAGCAACCCAAATGCTGGAAGTAGAGCAAATATCCGCAAAACCTGCAATCTCCTTTTATGAGAGGAAAGTAGTCCCAAAATGAATATATGGGATGGAACTACACTATCTCCAATTGCTGACATTTTGGTAAACCCTCGAGGGGTGTATGTGGAGGAAAACATTGAAATTGCCCAATCTCATCCCAATTGCAGCTATCCGCTATGAATTGGGTCTATTGTCACTGAAAGTGAAGTCCCAAATGGCGTCTGATGGCCCTGTTCCGTAGCCTGATAGACCCTGTCTGTAACACCTTATATGAGGACCTGGCTAAACTGGTGCCTCTGTTGGGAGCAGGGATTTCCCCCAAACAAATATTTGTCCTCGATCCGCGATATTTGCGATCTGTTTCTTGTTGAATTAGATACAAATAGGCGGACCTTGGTAACAAACCCTGAGAGAGTAAAAAAGTATTGTATGAAAGGTATAGGATTGACACCATAGACAAATTCCATCCATATCCCTCTGTTAGTGATTTAAAGTATGCGCTTAAACAGCGGGGGACAATCTCCTTTATAATGGCCCAGTTTCCAAATCGATATTATCGCTCACTCCTCCTCAGACTAAGATGGAACATCCTCCCAACAAGAGAGAGTCTGAGGATAAGGAAGATTGTATATAGCGAGAATTCCTTCTGTCGATTCTGCAGGGATCCAGGAGAAACAGAAACTTGCAAGTATCTATTACTCTCGTGCCCAGAGTTGCAGGCAACAAGAATGATCTATCTTGAGAAGTCTGCAAAGTGGGGAGTCAGAGGTGATGATGCTTATATTTGGTCTCGTTGTATTTCGATCCAGAATAATACAGAGGGTCTGGCTGTAGCATCGTTTATTAAATCCCTGAATTTATACAATGACCCTGCTCTGAAAGCTGAGACCTGTAATCCTTCAGTCTCTACTGGACATTAGCTAGTATAGTAGTAGAGGGCTAATCATCTGCAGTAGTGAAAGGATGAAATGTAAGTATTATTTGAGCCCCGGTTACTGGGGGTTTTGAATGATTATTATGAAGAGCAGTACAAGAATATTTGACCGGTCACCCAACTATTTCGTATTTCATGTATTTACTTATTTTTTATTTTAATTTTTTAACTGTTACAAGTATTACATTTGCAGTGTTTATTTTTCTTTTTGGTGAAATTAATTCATTGTTTCTTAGTTTTTTGTGTTTTTATATGAAAAGGTCTAATTAATTACTTAATTTTATATAGAAAATTCACAATATGTATGAAAATGTTTTTATATAAAAAGGTCCAAAGACTCAATTGTACACAGTAAATTCACAATATGTATGAAAATGCTTCGAGTGATGGTTACATTTTTTATGATATTTTGAACTTTGTGACTATGTGGAGTTTATGTAAATGTAGTTATTCTATCTGTCAAACCATGTACTAATGTATGTATTTGTACCTATTCTTGTGATGTATGTCTTCTATATTTCAATTTTAAAGGTTTCTATTGTAAACCAGATACAAATAAATATATATATATCATCAGTGTTTGACATTTGTCTCATTGAACAAACGTCTGGTAACCCACCCTTTCTTGAAAACCTAAATGCTCCCCAAAGGCATACACACATGTGCTATCATTGGAATATGAAATTGTTAATATGAACCACTACTACCAGGATTGTTATTGACCTCCTCTCAGAAAATCACAATGTTTAGAGTGCAGTGAATATCTACTGGTATTGACTGCATTCTGAACATTCTGTCTGCAGAAGCAGACAGGGAAGCAGCAATGCAATTTCCATTTAAGGATTTTTTTCAACAAGATACTTCCTCTCTAGCAGGACCTCTTTTTTTGCTGCGAAATGCCATTTAACAAGTGAAAGAGAAATATAAAACATTGGGTAATGCTAAACCAGTTGAACCAAATTGCAATTGAAATGCTCAATTTATGAAGACAACCATGTTGTTTAAACTTGGTTGCTGGAGGCAGTCAGGCAGCAACATGAGTTTACAAATGGGAGTGTACATTTGGGGGGTGGAGGCGCTGGCACCGACCCTCTTTACACGAATTGTGGAGTTAAGCAGGGCTGTGTGCTGGCGCCTCTACTTTTCAACCTGGGCATATCTGATCTGCCTGACTGTTTGGAGAAGTTAAATTGCTGTTCCCCTCGGATAATTAGTGAGCATGTTCGCTGGCTATTGTTCTTTTTGACCATACATATTTGGCCCATTGTAGGGTGGTCAGTGAATTGTGAAGATGGCACTGAATACTGATAAAACAAAGTGTATGTGTTATGGGCGGGCTTTAGGCAAACTCCTTTGGTTATTGAGCAGGGAAAGATAAATATGGTCCCAGATTATAAGTACTTGGGGTTGAAATTTGGAAGAGGGAGATATGTGGAAATAAGGGCATAGAAAAGTCACAAGGCAGTCATCCAGACGGCTTTGATTAAAAGATTCTTACTTAGAGCAGCTGGATACAGTTATGCAGGTATCATCCTGATGTACAAGCAATGTTTTTGCCTGGTGATATTATATAGCCTGCAATCGTTATGCATGCCCGAGTTGAAATGGCTAAAATGAATGGAGGGTACTTTGTGGCAAACCCTTCTGATCCTCTCACGAGCAGTCCCATTTGAACTGATCTGCCTAGAATTTGGACTCCACTATGATACTTAAAACATGAGGTATCGTTTTTCTTAAAGCAATGAAGGACCCAAAGTATCTTCTGTTGAGAGAAATGATCCAAGGCGAACGGATGTTATACCTGAGCAACGCTAACAGTTGACTTGTTTGCTCAGATAAACTGGACCCCATATTGAATTTTGATTTTTTTTTTCACCTGAAAAATGTATTTGTACGTGAAATAAATGACTGGTATTGGGTTTGTATTTACACTCACATTGAATCCCTTATAAGGTTTCCCATGCATTACTTAGGGACTTACACATTCTAGATTCCTCAAAGTTATCTGTGGAAACGTCCGTCAAGCATGGTTCATAGATTTTTTCTGCTACTAAGAATGGATCATCTCCTTACCCTCTCCACGTTGGGACCAAGGCTCTTGATTCCCAGAGGAATTAACGCCTTTGTGTTGTAGACCAAATGTTATAGAGACAGCACACGATATATTAACGTTGTGTGCAAGTTTAAAGCATGTATATTTAAAATTACTTATGCGTTTTGTACATAATCCAAACGCAATACGCGAGAGTGCCTTTCAGAGTTATTGTTTGAATTCCGGTAATACTTCACTTATGATGGCACTATATCATGTCTGGAGCGTGGCAGTCATGTGTCTAGATGAAATTATGAAACTCTATAATGAGCTCCAAACTGTACTACATAATGTTATGATTGGTTGGATGCTTATTTTATTCTTCTTTATTGAATGTACAATAATGTTTAATGGAAGGATTGATTTAATTTTTTCTTATTTTTATTAACTGTAGTATAATTGGATATGCGAAATAGTTCATTTGAACTAAAAACACATTAATTTAAATAAAAATAAAAGTTTAAATAATACAAAATAAATCCACATTTAATTTACTAACTCCATGTGTCTATTTACATTACTCACACTTAAAGTAAAAGAAAATTTAATTCACCACCCAAACTCCAAAACATTTCTTGCTACTTCCACCATTTGTGAATAGCGGAACGGGTCATTATCACTTGGGATAATTTCCTCTCCCTTAGTCTGTAAGCCCGATGAGCTGGCCTTGTCTCTCCTGGTGGTTCGCGGAGCGGATCTCTGAGAGAGATTCTTTGGCTAGTGTGGAGCATGTGTGTCTGCCGGTTGGATGGTCCTTTTTCCAGAGGCACTGTTGTAAGTGTCAGAGGGCCCATTTTCCTGGTCCCTGGTCATAGTTTATGGCGGGTGGCTGTGTAATTCCTGACATGTTTTTGGTTACTGAATGATTCTCAGGAGAGTCCAACCAAGCATAGTTGGTATAGCGCCTCAGGTTTGGGAGCTTTTGGCCTTATTCCTAGGCAGGCCAGGGTTGCATGATTTGAGCATAAGATGCCTTCTGTACCCAATAGGTGGCATGATATGACCCAACCGTAATGTTAGAAACATAAGTGCTAAAGCGACTAAAATGGGGGAACACCAGTAAATGCAATAACATCTAGATTCAAGACGTCTGGATAGAAGAAGAAAGCACATAGAATGCGGACACAACAGTAAATGCAATAGAACTGAGATTTGGGAGACTCGGAAGAGGGAGGAAAATGGCTAAAATGGGGGCACAGCAGTAAACGCACTAACACCTAAATTTGGGACACCTGGATAGAGGGAGAAAGCGCCTAAAATGGGGCAAAACAGTCAATGCAATAACACGTAGATTGAGAAACCTGGATAGAGAGAGAAAGCGCCTAACAGAGGGGTACACAGTATGCAGTGGGCAATTGTCCCACACACAGATTATGGTTACCTAAAACAATATGCATGTATGCGAGATATGGCTGACTAACCCAATCAGGCTAAATGCGAGATTTGCCTAACTGACACACTTAAGCTAAATGCAAGATTTGCCTAACTGACACAATCAGGCTAACTAACACAATGAGGCTAAATGCCAGATAACATTACTATACAAATGATGGTCTGCATGCAGCAGACCAAATGCTAAATAGAGAAAAAATGCAGTAAGATAAGATTGGGCTGGTCGGTTTAGTGGGGAGCAGTAATGGCTGCACCCCCTGCCTAATTGCACTTACCTTGTCAGTAACTGCTGGTTGACAGCTGTAGGCCTCACAGACCAACACGGTCTGGCGCTGCTTCTTCAGGAGCTTCTTCGTGGGGTCCTTAGCAGACAGGCGAGTAATAAAGATCACCAGTTAGTAATACTCACAACACCCCCACATCCCTCTTCCTCGTCCCAATACATAAAGCGCTAAATGGGAGCAAAAAACACACAATGAGACAAATGTGCACACCACCCATCACCACTTTATTGGAACCACAGCAGATCAATACAAAGGAATCCTGTTAGGGAGAATTCTCCAAATGTGCTAATTTCCCTTACCTTTTGAGACCCCCAGCAACTTTGCTGGATTTCTAGGATTTAAATGTTTACCTGGAAAGAGTGTGAGCCTTTCTTTCCACTCTTTCATGTATTTTGATGTGTGTTTTACTTTTGTGTTCTTTGGTTATGGTGTTTTAAACAAACTCCCTGGCATCATCCTTTTCTGTGTGTCACACAGCACCTCCAGTGCAGTGGCACAGGGGTATGTTTCAGACTCCCCAAGGTTTAAATACCTTCTCTGGGACTGACTACTGTCTCCCAGAGCATGAAAAGTTAAATTGACTTTACTAGTCTCTTTAAATTTCCTGACCCATCACACCCTATCTTACTATAGAGTGCTGGAGGGGTTGCCTAGCTTCCCCTGAGTTAAAACACTCATATAACAGTAAAATACTACCCTTTCCTACTTTAAATGGCTGGTGGCAGTGGTTTAGATCAACTATCATGTTTTTTCCCTACCACTAACAAGGGTAGCTGAAAATCAGGGGTAGCCATGTTTTTCAATATGCCGCCCAAGACCTATCTGTAAAAACAGACTCCGGTCATCTTTTTTCGCAATTTCTTTTAGGAAAGGTTCCTCTTGTGTTTTGTCTCTGCGCGTCAACCCAGGTTTGGTCCCTTTGTTCGTTGGCCTTTGGCGGGATTCAGTGCTGAAGCCCTCCTCTGGTGCCAGGGTGTCTGGGGTGGTCAGGATGTGAGGGAGGTGCCAGAAACTCCCTGTGCTTAGTCTCCTAGGAGACCTGAATGCACTCTGGCGTGATTGGCCGGCTGGCTGTCCGGCAAGGACAGCCACCCTGCTGTGTGAGTGACAGCCAGGCTGGAATGAATGGGGAAAACTGTTTAAAAGCAAGTCTCTGGGACTTGGAAAGCAGAGTCGACCACTGGACCGAAAAAAACGAAGAGGAGAGGAAGGAAGAGGACTGCTGCAACTCCTGGACGACCAGTGAAGCCCTGCTGCAGGTCCGAATTGTCTGAAACTCCGACTACAGAGAAGCCCTTCAAGATGAACTTATTTCCTTGAGTTTGGTGGGAACAATCAACTCACAAGTCACCTGGACACCGTCCTATTCTGGTCGAATTTTCATCAGAGTGCTGTTGAAAACCGGATAGCCAGAGGGAAGGAAACCAGGGGGACTTTAAGGCACTCACACCTTAAACCGATGTCTTGCTACAGCTTTTGGCCTCTTCCCTGGGCAGTGCAGGAACCTCCTGACGTCCCCCTTGTCCCCACGACTGAAGCTCAGGAACAGCGAGATCCGCTTGAACTGCCAGGAACAACTGCCTCAGCTACAGCTTTCTTCATTTAAAAGGTACTGTGCAAACGCGGTCCGGAAATCTTTTCCCCCATCGAGAAAGTGTGTGACACTTTCCTGAACTACGAAGGCTTGTCCTTCCCTAAACATTTGTCAAACTTTTTGCCTAGCCAAATCCTTTAAAAATCTGTGGCAAATACTTAACCGTTACATACCAGAACTGTGCTATCCTATACGAAAGACTCTGAACCATTGACTTTGGCCCAGGCCTTTTGAGAAGAATTGCTGTATGTATTTAACTGAAACCTTTGCCATGCCTATGATTGTATTGGGGCTGTCTATTCTTATAACCTTGTCCTTTTCCCTCCTTTATTAAGTACCTAAAGTGCCAATGTGCTCACACTTCATTTTTGAGCTAAACTTGTTTAGCTACTTACCGGTTGGATTTCTGTGGTGTATTAGTGTGTGATATTGAGCTGCTTATGCTAATGTAATATTTTATAAATGATTGAGTAAATAAATGTATATTCTTTTACTAAGAAACCGTGAGTGTGTACTTGAATCACTGTATTGGTTGGTCCTTTGTGTAACTTGTTCTACTGCTCACTTAAACTCTTGAGATAAGTCTGGCTGCTAGTCCTAATTACATGTAGTGTTCCCAAAGGGTACTGCAGGTGATTATGCCTAACAAATCCACTGGTACCAAACCCCAGTACTAAAAGCACCCGCACCCGCCCTGTGAAGATTTAGGTCGTAGTGGCACGCAAACATGTTGGAGTTGGCCCAAGTGGCACCCCTGCAAATCTCATCGAGACACCCTTTGCGCCTCCGCCCAGGATGCTGCTTTGGACCAGCCCTGCACCCCTAGGGAAAGGAACACCTGAAGACTGATAGGCCATGGAGGTGGCGGCCCATACCCAGCGACTCATAGCGTGGACAGAGGTCTGAGACCCAGGTCTAGGACCCTCAAAGGTGTCACCCTTCCTGAAGGGATCAGAACGCTCTAAATAAATGATGACAGCCCGCAGTACATCAAGATGACTCCAACCAACCTCCTACGGAGAGAAAGGTTCAGGGAAGTAGGCTGGGAGAACTACCTCCTGAGACAAATTGAACTTTGACACAACTTTGGGAAGGAAGGAAGTGTCACACCAGAGAAACAAAGCATGGTCCTGAACCACCAAATATGGTGGTCTGTAGGTAAGAGCACAGATCCCCCCCAACCTCCTCACCGGAGTTATTGACCACCCAGAAGGCAGCCTTCATGGACAGAATCTTAAGGGATGTGTCCCCCAGAAGCTCGAAAGGAGCAGATTGCAGTGCCTTCAAGACAAGGGGAAGATCCAACTGGGGCAACCCGAGGACAGAACAGGGTGGGCCAGGGAGAAACTCCTCAACAACCTATCCACCAGGGAGGAATCAGGTGGAGGAAACCCAGAGGGGCTACGAGAAGCCATAACAGCTGTCTATTGATCCCTGAAAGTGGAAACCGACAACCCCATGTTAAAATGGTCCTACAAGTAATGTAGAACCCCTAGGACCGGACAATTGGCAGTAAGAAAGTCATGCTGTAAACACTAGCGCTGAAACACCCCCGCCCCTCCCACCCCCCGGTGCCTAGAATAGGACTTCAGGCTGAACCGACACTTGTCCCTCTGCATAGATACAACAAATCTATGGGAGAGCCCCTGTACATGAAGCCGTTCCCTCTCAGCATCGAGACCTCCCAGGACTGAACCAACCCCAGGGTCTGCATTACAGGGACCTGACACCCATGAAGGTGAAACACCAGAGACACAGCCAATTCCAAGAG
The DNA here is from genome assembly GCF_040938575.1 of Ambystoma mexicanum. Classification (NCBI taxonomy): domain Eukaryota; kingdom Metazoa; phylum Chordata; class Amphibia; order Caudata; family Ambystomatidae; genus Ambystoma; species Ambystoma mexicanum. The sequence continues at coordinate 853,019,145 of NC_090922.1, read as the reverse complement.
AAAAGGAAACCAACTCCTCTGAGGCCAAACAAGGGAAACCAGAAGGAGCACTACAGCTGAATCCCTGACCTTCACCAATACTCTGGGGATAAGGGGGAAGGTATACAGGAGACCAGAGGTACAGGGGAGCACCATCACATCCATGCCCCACGTTCCTGGGCAAGGAAACGGGGAACAAAACACAGGAATCTTCTTGTTCCGGGAGGTGAATAGATCCAGCCACAGAGTCCGAAACCTGTGGCAAAGAAATAGAAATCCCCCCTCCCCCTGCACCCAATCTGTGGACGAGAAGATCCTGCTGAGCCTGTACGCAACATAGTTGTCCAGGCCCTTGAGGTGCACAGCCCTGAGCGACAAGTTCTGTCCTGGCCAAAATCCCAGGCTCGCAGCTAACAAGCCCAGAGCCCTGGACCAGGAACCCCCCTGCCTGTTGATGTAGGCCCCAGCAGGCGCGTTGCCCATCCGCAGAAAACCCGCCTTCCCCCTGGGGGCTGGGGCAAACGCACAAAAGGCTTGACAGCAAGCGGCCATATAAACCAGAGACCGGAAGAATTCTTGTGCTGGCCCCAAGGAGAGGACAACAGAGACCGTAGTGTCACCTGAAGTTTGAAAGCCTTCACAGCTGGGAGAATGACCAACCTCTGCCGAGGCCAGAACAGAGCCCTGATGAACTGAAGGTCCTGAGACAGAAACAAGTGGGACTTGCGCCAAGTTGCCATGAGACCCATCTCCTCCAGGAACTCGCAAGTCAGCCGAACATAACGGGACAACAGGTTCCAGGGAGGAAGCCACAAGCAACCAGTCGTCCAGGTAGGGGAAAACCCAGAAGGGGAAGATGTGGCAATAGCGGCCCAGGGATTTTTGTAAACACTCTTGGGGCAGATTTCAAACCGGGAGGGCTGTGAACTGGTAGTGTCTCCCTGCCACCGACAACCTCAGGAATTGCTGGTGATCTTCTCACACAGGGACAGAAAAGCCAGGAAATTCCCCTCCCGGACAAGAAGAATTACTTGCTGCAGGCATGCCATCTTGAAGTGGCGGGTAACAACGAAGCAGTTCAGAGCCTTCAGGTCGATGATCAGCCTGAACTTCCCCTCTGGTTTGGCACCAGAAAGACAATCGAGTAGATGCCCAACCCTCATTCCCTCGCTGGGACCGGCCTGATAACCTTCTTCCGAAGGAGGTCCTCCACTGCCTGGTACATGACTGCCCTCTTGGCCGAGTTCCGGGGCACAGGAGTCCGAATTACTTGTGAGGGGCCCGGAAAGGTCTGGAAGTCGATATGATGGCCCCACCATACAGTCCGATCCTGCCAGAAAATATGAAAACCAGGGTCATGGCAGAAGCGTTGACACTGTTGGAAGCCAAATCAGATAAGAATTCCACCTGAGTGTTAACCGTTTGCAGAAGAGGGAATGGATCAGAACCCTCTTGTGCCACCCTTTAAATAGCCTGTAGCCCCCCACCCCCAGAGCAGTCTCAGAAGTGTATGAGGAATCCGTTGCCGCCCTCATGGAAAAATGGGCACCACTACAAGCCTTCCGCAAGGCCCCATCCACATCCCTGGTTGCCTCCTCAGGAGCCACAGATAAACAACCCACCATGTTTCGAAGAATAGTGTCGACTTGGACAGACTTAGGCAGCAGATTCCCGTTCCCCTGCAAGGGATACATCTTGGCCAGGAACTGGGGAACCACAACCCTGTCCGGCTCCCTCCACTCGTAAACAAGTTCATCCTTGAAAACCATCTTTTAAAGTCCTCTTGAATTGGAGGGGGGGTATGGGGGTATGGGATTCCTAGAGTAGGCATCCACTGGCAAGGGGTCAGTTTGCACAAACCAAGTATAATGCTCCCCCTGTATCAGGGCGGAGGCCATTGAATCTTTGCAGAGATACTTGCCTCTTTGGTCCCGGTCCCGGGAGCCCAGGGAATCCGAAGAGCCAGAGGAAAAAGAAGAGAACGAATCCGGGAGATGGGGGAGGATTTACATTTGGCACAAGACTTCCCCGTCCCCCACCGAAAGGCCCTCAGGAAAAGCTTCCTAACTGACTTCTCAGAGCACCCCGCTTTTTTCCTGGGCCGTGCAGGGGAAGAGGAACTGGAGAAGCCATCATCCTGGGTGACTTCAACCTGGGTTACTTGGACAAGAATGACACCAAAGCCTCAGATCTTGCAAATGCCCTGACTGATTTCGGCTTCACACAACATGTCACAGAGCCCACCCACATCAAAGGTCGTACTCTTGACTGGATCGCCGACATGAACTGTGCCCTTAATGATATTACTGTTTCCCCCTGCGCTTGGTCTGACCACCATCTTATTTCGTTCTCTATTAACACTAGCCCTCCTGAGGACACACAAAACCTCGCACCGCCCACGCGCACACGGAATAAAAAAGACATCACTGTTGAGAAACTCTTACCACTCATCCTCCCATTATTGCACGCAGCTTCAGAGTCCTGCACTGACCCCACAGCATTAGTAGACACTTATAATCGTGTTATGCTAAAAGCCCTTAATACTATCGCCCCTATCAAACTGCGTAAACAAAAACCACGGACCCACTTGAACTCTTGGTTCACTCCGCAACTACGTGACCTACGCAAAGAAAAAAGAAAAGCAGAGGCCTCATGGAAAAGTATCCCCTCCCTGGCCAACAAAAATAATCTTACGCTAGCCACCCTGGCCTATAAAGAAGCCATCCTTGTTGCCAAAAAGGAAGCTTATAATAAAAGAATCACCCAAGCCCGCTCTAACACTAAGGAACTGTTTAAGATACTTAAGGAACTGGAGTCCCCTATCGCTCCTCTCAATAAGTGTACCCCTGACACTGATTGGTGTACAAACATCCAAAAAGCTTTACTAGACAAAATCACCACTCTCCAAACTAAAATCAAAGCAAAAAAAAACTACCTCTCAAGCTCAACGAGCACCACCCTGAATTATAAAATACAAGCACTCAAACACAACTTCAAACCATTCAGCTTCTCTCCCCTCTCCATCAAGGAAGTAGAGATCATTATATCTAAACTAAAACCTTCCAATTGCCAAGGTGATGCATGCCCCGCTGTCATCATTAAGGAAGCCGCACCCAAGCTCGCCCCATTTATTACCTCCTTCATAAATGCCTCCTTTGAATCAAGCACCATACCTGACAACCTTAAGGATGCCTGGGTCATACCATTAATTAAAAAAGCCAATCTTGACCCCAGCAACCCTTCAAACTACAGGCCCATCACCACTGTGCCTTTCCTGCTTAAAATCCTTGATCGCGCAGCCTATCTCCAAATCCAGGAGTATCTCGAACGCAACAATCTACTAGGGCTGAGACAATCTGGTTTCCGTCCCAGGCATGGCACTGAGACAGCTTTACTGGACCTGAAAACCCAAATCGAGGACCTGAAAGACAAGGGCAAATTGGCACTCCTGCTCCTCCTTGATCTCTCAGCTGCCTTCGACCTGGTTGACCACCAAATTCTCTGTCATCATCTCAAAATCGCCGCCCACTTCTCGGAAGCAGCCACTTCTTGGATCAATTCATTCCTTGCCAACAGAACCATGAGGGTTTTCTCTCCACTAGCAGCGGCTGACCCCTCCCACGTCCCCCTGTGTTTACTAAACCACTCTTTGATATCCTTGATTATCTGGGTGTCTCCTACACTAATTATGCGGATGACACCCAGATACTCATCCCTATCACTGGTGATTTTGTAACCGACTCAAAATCTCTTAATACGGTCTACTCCGTCATCCAGGCCTGGATGGCCAATCATGGGCTCTGCCTTAACGACGAAAAAACAGAGTTAATCATCCTGGGCTCCCAAACTAAACTCGCGAAACTTGACGCCAACTACAATTCCTTCACTATTGACGGGATTGACATCAAAGTGGCCAATGTCACCAAAACTCTAGGAATCTACCTTGATTCTACCCTGTCCCTCACACGACAAACCAATGCAGTTGTCTCTGCATCGTCCTACACCTGCAAATTGATTACAGCCTGCAGGCCATTCCTGACTCCAGACAATTGTCTGACCCTCGCGAGAACCCTCATCTTATCCAAAATAGACTATTGCAATGCCCTATACCTTGGGACGAGCCAAAGAAATCTGGACAAACTACAGGTCACACAAAACAACGCCATTAGGGCAGCATTCAACATACCTAGACGGAATCATATAGCACTATCAGACGCAACATCCAGTGGTCACCTATCTTGCACCGCATATCACTCAAATCACTTGTGCTCACACACAAGGCACAGAACAATGCAGCTCCAGCCTACTTAATATCACGTTTCTCGCACCACACAGCCACCAGACCCTTGAGAGCTGCCCAGGTGCACACTTTGGACATCCCCAGCTTCAAATTACGCTCGGCAGGAGGGTCAAGTTTTCCGGTCCTTGCTGCCAAGCTCTGGAACTCACTCCCCAATGCACTAAGGAACATTCCGCTTTGCCACGTATTCAAAACCAAAGCTAAACTTTGGTTACGGGAACAAGACATCTTGTAAATTTGTAACTGCTCACAGCGCGTACCCTTCTACTGTAACCTTGGGTACTGCTACTTTGTTGTTATTATCTATGTCATTTTCACCCGTTATGTTATACTGTATCATTGTCATTTTCACCGTTCATGTTATACTGTATCACTGCCTATGTAACTGTTAACCTCTTCTCCTGGAACCTGTAACTTCTCCTCTGCAACTTGTAACTGCCTACTAAACATGCGCCCGCAAGCCTCCGGGCAAGGTGCGCAATACAAATAAATAAATACAAATACAAAATACAAATAAGCTAGGCTCCATATGTTTCCACTTCTCAGAATGCTTCCCAATGCAGGCAGAACCACACCAAAAACAAAACCTGTACTGGATGGTCTAGTAAATATCACCGGAGCCCACCAACCTTCCAACCGGAAGTGACTCCAGCGACGAAGACCCTCATTGGACCGAGTGAAAGAACTGCATTGTGTCTTTATTTCTTTGGTTTTCTGGTTGCAGTATCCGCTGCATAATGTGGAATGGAAAACCAAGAATAGGAACAACGTTGCCCCCTTTGGCTAAGCCAGAAAAGGATTTCCATCGGAAGGTGAGTGCCTGCCAGTGGCTGGAAATGCAAAATAACTGAGATCGGGTTGGGGTTCTATATCCAGGGGAGGGGCGGGATAAAGCGTAAAATAAGAAATAGAAAAAGGGTTCCTGGGGGAGGTGGGGCACCTCACGATCTGTACTGGGACAAGGAAGAGGGACGCAGAGGTACTGACCGTTTCCCGAGAGATATTGTTGCACAGTAACCAAACAGACTTGGTGTCTGTTGCTAAGTGCATACCGAAGGTAGACAAAAGACTACCAATATAGTTAGATGTAGCTGCTCCTAGACAAGCATTAACAAGGCTTATCCGGTTTGCTTTGAAAATGTCCCAGTAACATATTTCAAATGTTTGTTATCAAATTGAATTGCCGTCCTGTGAAAGTAATTATTCACAATAATTTGTGTAAGGTTAGAATTTAGAAAAGAAAATATGTTTTTATGGTTGTTGTGAAATTTGTCACCGCTTAAAATATAAGAAACTGTTCGCCTTTCTTTCATCTTTTGAGTCTCCCATGCTGGACAGCCATTTCGAAATGAAGAGTATTTTGCATATAACTGTAACTGTAGTAGGAGAAATAACTGTTTGGATTCTTAAGTAGCATATGGATTATTCAAATGAAAAGACACTCAAATATCAAATTAAAGCAGCATAATGATTCAAAGTATCATAATTTACTATTTTAAAAGTAATGAAGTAACAGACTTACTAATGAAATGTCTTTATGATTTGAACTAGCCAACAGGAACATTTTGAAATAGTCTTTTCAATGCAGAAACACAGTCTCTTTCAAAGATGGTCACCATCGGTAGCATCCCGAGCTGGAACTCATCGTCTTTATATGTCCATATCAATAAGAGGTTACTTGCTGCAACATGCCCGGTCTCTGCTCTTTCTGTTGCTTCCTGTAGTCACTGGATGCCATAAAGTGATTTTAATCAATTTGCTAATGATATTTTGCAGAGCAGCATCATCTGAAATAAGGGTCACTATAAATAAAGTCCATATTGAGTACTTATTGTGGCCTACCGATATTACGAATCCTCTCAAAAATAGTGGTTTTAGAGATATCCTGATTAGACCAGGCTTGGCATCTAATGTAGGCTTGATGGCAGTGTTTCTTCACATAGTGTCAATGGGTTAACTAAGAAGGTAACCTTGAAAATACAAATGAGGAAAGAAGTCTAAGGACTATACTAATACATGCATACAACCCATCCACCATGAACCCATAGTTGAGGATTCAAAACATCGATTACGAACAGTCTAAACATGAACGTTTTGAGGTTGTAGATTAAATCAAATCCGGTCCACCATTTGTTCCAGTAGGGCGTGTTTAAACATAGGTAAGCTAAAGCAAATAAGGTACAGAGGCATTTGAATGCTATCAGGCGATGGTGCCTGCCGGTGGTATTTCCCTACTTAAAATAAAGCTAGACATCATGTTTTATATTTAGTGCAGGGCAATGACACTACCCAGATATTTACTATAGTAAACTGTGGTACAATGTTGTCCAACTGATTCATATAATACAATATGAGATGAATTTAAATCGGGATACATTTCATGTAATGGCCCGAGGATAAAAGGCACATTATGGGCTGTCTTTATACTTCATAATATTGATTGTCATGCATTCCTGTATAGGTTGTCTGAATGATTGATGAATGCGATACAAGACTAAATCGGTATCCCTAATTGTAAGCGCTTCTTAGTTTTTTTGAGGATATTTAGAGTCCATCTAATAGTTAGAGTACTTCAGTCTATGTATTCATACATTCCAAAATATTCACAATCATATATTATGGATTTTTAGTAAATGTGACATAATTGACATAAGAAATATCGATATGCCAACTCGATGGCCTTAAATTTCGCCCTCCATGCTTTTTAAAGGCAATTGTCTCATATCTAGTTTGATTTAAATAGAAATAATTCAGACTACGACAGCAGGTTCTGAGACAATGGAGAGGAGATTCAAATGTGTCCATAGATTGCCTCATATACAGTAGTCAATTTCACTCTAGAAACCTAAGTACTATAACTATTAGATGGTCTTGTCTACATAGCATCAAAAAACAAATATTTTGGGAAGCGCTTACTTGTAGGAACACCGATTTAGCCTAATGCATTTCAGGCTTTTGGTTGTGAGCCGTTCCCTAGCTGAGCAGCACCCAATCACTACTTATGATTCTTAAGGTCTCAATGGCACAGCCCTTGACAGACTGACAACTAACGTGTTCTGAATGTGATACTAGTGTTTGGAACAAGTTACTTTTGGTTATTTTCCAACTGGTAGCTTCTTAATATATTTGTGGCTGAATCATGATTGATGTTGTTTATTTATAGTTTGACTATAGAGACTTAAGATGGAATAATTCTAAAAGAAGAAAAAATCAAAGTTACTTTAGTTTTATTAGCCACAAGGCTTTCTGGGGCCTCGGACCGCTCTCTATCCAACTTTCTCTTCCAAAACATCTTCCTTCTTGAGCTCTCCGCTCATCCACCTCCAACTCTCTGATGGTCAGACGCTTCTCCAAGCAGAGAGTTGGGGGCAGATCGATCTCCTCGGCTGGGGCCTCCCTCTGGAACAGCCTCCCTGCCGCTTTCAAACTTGAGCAGAACCAACTGCGGTTCCGGAAGGAACTCAAGACCTTCATTTCATTTCTGCTTTCTCTCTTCCTCTCCCCTGCTGATGCATCTGACTGCTTTTTGTCCTCCCTTGTTTCCCCCTCGTTTTGTCACAGCTTGAAACACTTGTGTACAGGCGCGTTATAAATGCCACCACATCATATCATATCATATCGGAATCACATCAATTAATTTATCTCATCCTGAGTTAAAACCAGCTACTGTTACACAGTAGCTTCTTCCACTACCGACCTTAGGGAATTCATTCTTCAATCAAATACTGAACAGGCAGTGTGAGAGGCCTCTTAAGGCAGCTGTAAATAATACAATGAAGTCCCATGTATTAGGCACTGGGAGGGGCCATCAGAGACTATGAGAGACTGGGGAAGCCACCCACGTGTAGACTCTCTACATATCAAAGAGGGGATCCCCCAGAGCTTCTCAGTGCTCTGCCTGATATTCAGCCCAAACCCTCAATCCTACGAGCATCTGACCGTCATCATCATTGTGATTGCGGAGTATTCAGTGACCTTGTCACAATAATTTAGAATTGGCAAACGGAATGCACAGGATCTGGCTGGGATGCCCCTGTCATGTCTACCCTTCTAGTGAGCTAGGGAATATTTCTGTACCTTGTAAACCCTGCTGTGGCACACAAACGATGTTCTTAGCTTCTCTCCCTCACCCAGCACCAGAATGCACAGGGCCTGACTTCAGCAGCAGGCAACTAACAGAATTGTATTAGCACAAGGAGATCTAGACACAAAGTGATGGCTCATGAAATGTGTGTCCCTCCCCTAAAGAGATACAGGTTATATCTCCTTCTCCAATCCATTGAGGTGTCTTTCTTAGCCACCCTATGATGTAGCCCTTTCCAATCCCGGATCAGCTTCCATTCCATGAATAGACATTCCTCATACAGCTGCCAAATTCCTCAACCACTGGGGGTGCTTCTGTCAGCATTTTCTGCAAAGAAGTAAGGAGAGCACATATTTACTTTCAATTAGCATTATACTTTAATAAACTCCATACCTATGAAGTTCATATTTATGATGTTCCCCTTTTTACTCTTCTACTGTGCTACCTCTGCAAAGGGAAGGGAAGGCATTGTATTAGTATGTGCTCTCAGCCAATGACCTTGCTTTACACACTTTTATCTGCAATTCGGCCTACTTGTTTCTTTCCCTGTCTAGGAATATTTCTAGCTATTTTACGCCATTATGTTTGTTCAGCAAATACGTGCTCTAGATTTTCCGTACTTTCCATGCCACGTGGCCTAAAATAGCGAGAAGATGACTTCTTTGGCAGCCATGGCACGTTTGGTACACCTTTTCCAGCATATTGCTCGTTCTAAATACACTACTTCTTTCAAAAGGAATAGCACGCTGCGCTTTGTGCTACATCACATAGTGACCACATTGTGTTCCTAACATCTCACACTCATTTTGGAGTAGATATGTTTGTGCATACATTCGTCCTGCAAATGCTGAGTGCGGAACTGCCCATGTTCACTTCACCTGCTTCCCTTCATTTGAATACCTCAATATCATGTCAATCTCAAAATACCTTTTTAAATGATTCGCCCGCTTTTTGGTTCTCTTTAGCTGAACCATTTTCTAGCACAAGATGCATGGATGACAAAATGTAACACAGAAAGGCAAATGCACAATCATTTCCATAATGCCAACACATATGGGTTTCTTAGTGGTGACATGAATGAACCTAGCCAAGTGACAGTCATGTCCCTTTGTGGTTTTTCATACAATGTTTGTGCTTCAGCTAGAAGGGTCCACTATTCAGCACTAAGTGCTTTGCTCACCTTATTCATCTTAGTGATAATTATCAAGGACGTCATTAATTATCAAGGACGTCATTTGGGGGTCACCAGGGGTCGCACCTAAGACCCCTGAGTTCTCCCTTACTACAATGGTCTACCTTGCTACCCCTAAAACAAAACAAAAAGAAAATGTGTATCTTTTTTTTATACAAAATTGAAACTCCTGGGCTGTGGTCAGCGCCATGTGGGTCTTTGTTTCTGGAGTGACTGGCTTTCTTGTTCAGTCCTCTTAAAAAAAACATGTGGTTCCACAAGTGTAACACTTTGCGCACTGACCCTAAATAAGAAAGAATATGAATAACAAATCATTTGTATTTCTGAAATTCTATACAATAATTGCTAGACTCATTAATCGTTTATTTCAGGCACACTTCAGGGGGTGAGTCACTGATTTAATCTTGCAGACAAAAACGTCCAAAAAGCATTTAGAGTAGAATAAGCATCCATTTCGGACTATGAATTTTGCTTTTCATAATTTGCAGTTATAGCACGTTTTTTCTGCCCTTCCCTTTGTTATGATCATCACAAGACATTCCATCTCGGTGTCATCTGTCAATTGACAAAATGCTTGTGCCTAAAAGCTTGTGTACAGTGTAGACATGTTTGACCATAGCACATAAAGTGACCCTTGATTTCATTGTGCCACAATGAATGCTTTGTTGTAATGTGTCTATCTTTCCTATCTTCATGCCATGCTGTTCAGGATGTTTGTTTGGTCTTAAGTCAATAAATAGTTTTTTAAAAAACGATAACAAAAAACATCGATTTAGAAAGACCGCTCTATGACTGCACAGCGCAGTCTTTCTAAATTGAACTGTCATGCCCCTGCCGCACACGAGTGTGCGCAGGGGTAGACAGGCACGCCAGGACCCGGAAGCGCTGTTGGGGGAGAATGGGTGTGTGCTGCGTTTATGTGTGTGTTCATGTTGGGAGTCTTGAGTAGGAAGGGAGGCGGCGGAGGCTGAGGGAGGGAAGTTTGGGGGGTGAGAAGCAATGTCGCCTTTTTGCTTTTGGGAGGCCGCCTAAAATCTGCAGAAAAAAAATCGTCTTTTTGTAAGGCGACCTACAAAAAGCAAAATAAAGACGTAGAACTGTTTGTTTGCATGTATGAGGTAATGAGTGCCCAGAGTATGGTATGCCGCGTGAGTGCTCTGCTTTCCTTACGCTACTCTACATTTTTTAATACACAGTTATGAACCCTCCCGGTGGTATGTATTTTGCCAACCTCTGAAGCCTGTAAAGTAGATCTATGCAGGCTTGGCATGTGGCCATCTTTGCATCAGACCTGCAGATGAACTGGACTGCTGTTCAGTCTCAGTTAAATCTCATTTTACTATAGCTGGTAAGATAGCTATAGCCTGTAAGATAGGTCATTGGGTTGAGCGCTCGCAGCTATGATGTATGTGTATCTGCAAGTTGCAGGTTCGAATCCCGGCAAGGTCAACTCAGCCTTTCATCCTTCTGAGGTTGATGAATGAGTACCAACGCAGGTTGGGGGATATTGTATGTATTTGTTCTATATAAAGCGTGTAAGTGCTATATAATAAATATCATTTGGCCTTGGACGTCTGCTTGCATTCATAGTAATTTGGTAATATGCGCCTATACACACAATGATATTAACGATACATATGGTGATCCATTCTTGTATGAAATGTATACATTACAGTGATATTGTAAACATATTTTTCGTAGTGTATTTAGGACCAATGCTGTGTTCCATCGCCTCTGTGATGTTACTTCGGGGTGGGGTCAAATGACATCACTTCCTGTGATGTCATCAGAGGTCAAGGCTCATGCAATGTCTCTTCCGCTACCCCAGGCATTTTGGTGAAATGACGTCCCTGATTGTTACCAATTTAACTGTGTGAACCACTGGCAAAATACTGTGTTATTTATATAAACTGTATTCTGAGGGTTTTGGGATCATCAACACATAGTTGTCTAGCCACTTTTCCTGCTTTGCTAATGAGTAACTGCACAGATATGTATTGTCTCTCATATCACAGCAGTCATTCCTCAATAGTCTTTATTTTATTTATTTTATTGGATATCTGGATATGTGTAAGGCGCCTATACAACACATGGTATTTCAAGGCACCAAAGCGAAAAAAGGAGAAGGGGGGCAAGGGAGAAGATAACAATAACGGTCTTTCTAGGCATTGTGACATTCATATTGTGCAAGTGCAGTAATAAGAAGTGCGTGGGAGAAGGGGGAAGTGCCAGGTCTGTGCCAATGTGATGTGCTAGGGTGTGGAGGGAAGAGCAGGGCAAAGAGGAGAGAGTGCAGGTGATAAAAGGGGGAGAGGGCAACAGGGGCTAGGCGAGTGCTGAGGGGAGGCCAGGTGGGCAAGTGCCAGGGAATGCATGGGATGAGGGTGTCATACTAAGTGCGAGGAAAGGGTAGGACTGGGTGGGGGGCTGGTGCCTTGTAGAACTCATAGGGAACCAGGCAGCCAGTCACTGCATCAGATGAGGGTGTTAGCAGGGGAGGGGGAGAGGGAAGGAAGAACAGAATATGAGGGTCTTGGCAAGCTTCCGGTTAAGGAGATCTGGCTCAAGCCTGAGAGGGACAGGGAGGCCATTCCAGAGGGAGGCTCCTGCGGAGGAGAGAGATCTAATCCCAACTCTCTGCTTAGAAATGCTTCTTGGATGCAGAGCGTTGGAGCTAAAAGACCGAAGGGCTTTAGCAGGGTGGTATTTAGGGAGAGAGAGTTGGATGTAGCAGGGACCAAGGACCCAGAAAACCTTGTGGATGAAGCAAAGCGTCTTGAACTTGATCCTCGCAACAACCGGGAGCAAGTGGAGAGATTTTAAGGCTGGAGAGATGCAGTCCCTTAGCTTGAAGCCAAGGATAAGCCTTGCAGTCCTATTCTGGATATGTTGGTTGTCAAGGGGTGGCAGCACCAGTATGTTGCAGAGTTCCCCTGCCGTGTTCATAAGTGTCTGATCATTGTCAGCAGATCTCCTCTCTTCTGATACTAGTACTTTTATTATTTCATGCAATAACTTTGATGGTGCTCCCTCCTTGGGAGTCAGAACAAGCTGGGAGACATGTATGTGTTCTTTGGTGACGGGTCTCCTCCTTTTCACTGCACACTTTAAAAACTCAGCACACTTAGGGCCCGATTCTCATGTAGGTGTTAAGTACCGAAAAGTATGTTAAAAGGCTTAACAACCTTTTCAGTACTTGAGACCTATTGTGAAGGTGGCGCATTCTTCCGAAGTCTGAAGGAATGCGCCACTTTCGGAATACATGTGGCGGTTGCTAGGATGGGTTGGAAACCAACCTAGCAACCGCCACATTCGTAAACTGGCTTTTTGGAAGCCTATTCTTGTGGCACTCCTCCAGTTTAATATGTGCGATAAACTAGAGCACATTTACGGTACCCTTTTGCTGCCGTTAAACTGGAGGAGTGCCACAAGAAGCCTTGTTTGGTGTAAATGGAAGTGTCCATACACCCGTGTTGTATATGGACACTTTCATGTACACCAAAGCAAGCAGCTTCAACGTTAAAGCTGCTCGCTTTAAATGAAAGTGTTCATATGTATATGTACATATACAGTATATATATATATACAGTATATGTTCAGGTGTATATGAACACTTTCCTATACACCACAGTAAGTAGCTTCAGCATCCTGCAATGTTGAAGCTGCTCACTTTCTTGTATGGGAACTGTGTTCTCGGCAGCATTTTCGTTAAATAACGATTCCCTCGTTATTTAACGAAAATGCTGCCGAGATTCTGCAATTCGCCTGTTTCCATTAGAAACAGGGGGATTACAGCGAAAGCACTGTCGCGCTTTGCGAAGGCGCCCAGGCCCACATGAGAATAGCAGTGGTGCCTTGGCGTCAAGAAATGGTGCAGGGAGTCATGCTATTTAGCATGCTCACTGCGCCAAGATGAGAATCGGGCCCTTAGTGCAGTTTAACTTTTACCCAGTGTTAGTCTTTATTGTCACCACTGAAACACATCCCAATCACAAACGTTTTTTAGTAAACAGACACTGTAATATTTCATTAATCCTCTTGCTCCCTTTGTCTAAAAGTGCATTCACACTGTGAAGTGCTTTACCTTTCTCAAAGAAATCTGGGGCTGTTCTCTGAAATACAGCCACATCTAGCTCGAGTTGATCCAAACTCATATAATTACCTTCCTCGTTCATGGTATGCTCTTTCGTCAAATCGTCAGCCAAAATGTTCATTCTTTTTTATTAAGAATGTCCCATCAAGGCATGTCACATCTAGCCTCATAGAATTTGTAATGTGCCACAGCTTGTCTATTTTTCTCAGTGGGGACTTATGGTGCCAAACAGCTTCTTGCTGACATGTTGTGAGGGGTCACTAATGCGAGGCAGACAACTGTTTGAAGATTTTAAAAGATATGGCATTTTTATTTAAAGAAAATAGATCAAAATGCCTCACTTGTTCTACTCTACCGAGGAATTCCTTGCCAATTCTAAAAGCTAAGGGAACGCACTCTAACATAGAACAACTGGCCCACACTAAAAACAAACGGATAAACAAACAAAGGATGGCAATTCAACATAGCAAAACAATATGCAATATCCTCAATGATCCTCTAATGTCCTGGGAGGTCTCCATTCCCCAGGTTTCAAAGTCACTTCATGAAAAGAATGTTCAACCATAAAAAGAAAATTTCCTAAAGTAATTTCGGCTGCATTTAAGTCAAAACAAAAGTTCATCAACAAAAGGTTCCAATAGCAACAAATCTCTTCTTTGGGTAAAGTCATTCACTGTTTCACCTTTAGGAAAAATAGTCACAACAATCCTGGCCACAATGCATTATCACTCCCCTGGGTAGATTCGCCACAGTTCCATGAATATTTAATTAAGATTTTTGAAATTCAAAAGCGTGTGTTTGTCATGACATATTCTTGCTACTACTACTTCTACTTCAACAATGATACTTCTACTTGCTTCACCATGAGAACAGACACCTCTTGTCCCACAGTGTTCACCTTGACTTCAAAAACTACAATGATGCATCTACTGACAATCATACATACTTCTTTAGTTTCCTACTGTCACAGCTTCAATTGACTTTAAGACAGCTTTCAACAAAATACTTCAACCTCCTTGGGTAGACAAGGCACTCTTCCTTTGAATAGCATTCTTCAAGGGGCAGCCTCTCTGCCTTCTTGTCTAACTGCCACAACAACAATAACTTGGGTTTGCCTTCAAGATTAACAATTCTCTGACTGTAACCTTCTTGGGCATTACAGGATATGTCTGCTTCAGGGTAGTCTTTACAAGCAACCCATGCCCCTACCCCAACTTCACCTTTGCCTTTCTCCGATCTATTATCCCATACAATTACAGATAAGCCTTGGTACCACTCTCTTAGTTTCAGGTAACACTTTTGTTTGTGTACTTTAGGCTTTTTCATTGTTAACTTCTCAATACAGCTGGTTTGCTCAAATCTCTTAGAAAGGTGCTGCTTCAAATATAGTATAGGGTGCCTCTTGGATTTAGGCAATGCGTGTTTGCTTCTTCAGTTGTTTAGATTCATGTGAATGAAAGATATACAAAGTATAAGGTTCAGTCTTTCAGGAAAAACAACAATTAGGCACATGCAACCACTCTTTGATGTAGTTTTCAAGCTTTGAAAGTGGTTGTGCAATTTTATTTCCATAGAAGTAAAGGATAGAGTTCAGGCCTCCTTGGGGAAACTCAATTAGGCAAACATGACCATTGGTTAATGTAGTTTTCCCACAGTAAGAATTATAACGTTGAAATTGTCAGCATTATGAAAAGAGGGGCTCTCAAAGCCACATTGCCCTCTAACTGGTATTTGTCAAGAAAGTGTCAACACAGAGTGGTTATGGCATGGCAAATGCAGGGTAACCAGTTTATTGCAATAGACTGGGGAAAAAACAAGATAAAAGCCAAGCTCTCACTCCAACACTCTCTAATGTTTGAACAGAAAACAAGAGTTTGTATAACATGAATGAGTCATTGTGATGTCACAGTTATGAAAACCTATTGGTCCTACTCATTGGCTCCCTCTTCTAAACTACATATGGAACCTATCTGTGCACAACTAGGGATTGGACAATCGTTATCTAAGATCCCACCCATGGACCTGCCCCTAAAACAGTGTGTTACTCATCACATTTGGTTGTTGGTAGGCCCTGAAATACTTCTGCGGTGAAAAAAAGACATGAGCTCATCAGTTTAACAGACGGTCACACTGTCCATGAACTGGCTGCACGCTGACATGTTTGCGTGGATGATAGAGAGACAAGCATATTGCCTTATTTTAATTAAATTAAATTGCACGTTACCTCCCATGTCATGAGTCGCAGAGGCTCAAGGCCTTGTTCACAATACGTGATCGCCATCCTGCTATTGACATATTTATGAATAATTATTTTTGTGAGTCATCCTGCTCTTACTCTGCTAAGATGTAATCGCAAAATTAGTTATTTTTTCTTTAGCCGCTTCTTGCATCTTCCCTCCATGCATGGTTGCAGAATACATTAATGTGCCAACTCCTTCTGATTTCCTTGGATGCCCAGTTCGTCCCATAAATTTTCCATGTCTTTGCAACTTGATTTATCTGACAGCTGACTGAATACAATAATATCTTATTCGTCATGTACACTCCCTGCAAAGACTTGGCCTTGACATTCCTTTGGGTAGCCACCATCTAGCCGGCTACAGCATTTTGTCTGATTTGTTCAAGCATGCTCAACTGGACTTTTCTTAAAGCAGCAAGCTGAACTCTCTGCTGGTGCAATTTTAAAATGGCATGTTATGTTTCTTCTGCAGGACACATTTGCTCTGCATGTATTTGCTGCCTACTGAGAACCTGGTGCATGCGCCTGGCACATACCATTTCTACATATAGATATGCTGCAAACTCATCCCTACCTATAGAAATACTTCCTTGCTAGTGTTGTGAGTCCCTCATCCTTGGTGGAGGCTTACCTGCCACTTAGTTGATTCTATTAAAAAATACACACTAATTGTGCAAGCTAATGCCTCCTCTGTCACTACTTGTGTAGCGAAGCTAACTGTTCTTTGTGCCAGCTGCATTTCCAGGAGGATTTAAAGTGTAGTTTCAAATGGGTCCTTTCTGATTTTGTAATAAAAATTGTTTGGGGAAAGCAGGGGGGCACCTGCTCTCTAGCCAACAATTGCCCCACTACAGTTAAGTGTTCTGTAATCATCTTCGCAGAGTCCCTTTCCCTTAATTAAGGACATGCAACCACTCTTTGAACAAGTATAGTCTATGGTAACAATGGGTTTTAAAGCATTTAGCTTCCTATGTGAGCAAAACACCTTTAGCTTTATGCATGGTTGTTACATTTCCATAGTTCAAGGTATTCTGAGTTCATAGGTCCACTTTTAGTCACTGAAAGTCTTACCCGAGTGGGAAAGGACCTGGTTACTGTTACCGGCAAGGCTCGTAAAATGCTTTAAAACGCTGTGCTTCACTCACCGGCTTCTGAAGTGTTTTCTCTGCGGGTCGCACTGCTTTCCCGACTTCAACTACAACATCTACGGTTTCTGGCTCACTATTGACCCATACCCGTCTCCGGAACAGATGTCTCTGGTTCGGCAACACGCCTTGGGAGTCTCTTCTGCTTCCAAGACACTAGACTTGACATGTGCTTCTTGCTTCAGGATTTGACACGACAGTAGCTCTGCAACCACGGCAATCAGGCTCATGGGGAAAACTGTTATCCAGCACGTCTTTCACTGCGCAGACTCCGCACTTCAGAGTTTGGAAGGACATGACTCTCTCAGAACACGCAGGTAAAATCTGCTGTCTCCACGTTCCGACGTCCCTCTTATTCTCCCACTTCTGCATGTTTTGCCAGATTTGTGTCTTCCTTCTGTTTCCACTGCTGCAACCTGCCCTCCAATGTTCCAGCTCCTTCCACTCCTTCCTTCTTTCTCTCCCTGAGGGGGCCTTTCTGGGGCTTGTAGTTTCTCTCAACACAGTTAGGTTTTACAAATTGTGCTATTTGGCAAATCGACATCAAAAACGTGGGATTATGGGGAAAGTTAAAGAGGGGATTGTCCCAGTCTTCCTGGTCTGTTCCCCCCCATGTGATCCTCCTGCAGTACACCACCCCCAGGGTTGGGATCAGGAAGTATCTGCCTTTCCCTTGCCACATGAGGAGGGTCCCAGACCAGGTTTCTGGGGGAACAACCTTTGTTTCCTCACAGATGCATATCCATAAATAAGTGCTATTCATTCGGTCTCCCAAGAATCATCCAGAATTGAACAGTTATGTGGTAGCATGAGACCTACAAAGCTGAAAATTATAAGTATCTGCATGTAAGCCATCAGAGAGCATGATCTTGTTTGTATCAACAATAATACGACCATGTCACAACCAGATACCCACGTCATTTGAATCATTAACAACATCACTTGTTCTACAACATCGGTAGTGTCTTCAACATGGCATGCTAAAAGTGAGAGGTGAGAATTGGGGTCAATATCTTACTTTTCCAGTTACTGTGTATCGAGTTCACTTTTCCTCTTTAATAATCATCCAATTACTACCCCATACTGATATGTTATTGTCAAAAATGTGAGTGCTCCAAAGTTCCAATAAGTAGCTATTGATCATGCCTTGCGAGGGACCACCGATCCGCTCTCATATTTATCAGATAATCCTTTGCATCTTTCACTAATAAGGCTGGAGCTGAATACCAATACTCAACAATTTGATAACGATATAGAACAATTATGCACAGCGATCCTTTAATCTTATTTTAACCTACTGTTTTAAGAGCCTTTGGGTGCCTGACATTCCAATGATTGTTCCTCATGCCTCTACTCATATCACACATTCTTGAAACGCACAGACCTACACATATCAATGAAAACCATGTCATACTCTGTTGAAGAAGAATAGCCAGCCATCTGTAACTCTGCAGTGGCAAGTGTCACTTTGCAATTGCCTTCTGTGCTGCTGAGCATAAACACCTGAAGGGAAAACATGATCCTTTCCACATTTTACTTTTAACATGCACAACTTAATGTCCCTGATTGCACCTAATGTTACATGCTGATCTCTGGTACAGTGAAGACACCAACTTGCCACAATATATTTACTGAACACTCTGAGGTCCTTTTTGTTTGTTTCTTTCCGGCCATGGATTGTCCGAATCAGGAACCCTACCATTGTAGATCTGCAATGGAAACTGATATGCTGTTTGTATTGTGCTTCAAAAGAGTAATTCATCCACCCTTTGTTACTCCTGGTTTCTCTTTATCTTCACTGGGGCTTTGCTAGGTTCAGTGACCACCTTAACTTCATCCCTGAGTTTCCTAATGGACTTAATTTGGGCTCCATCCACCTACTTCTTTTCAATCAAGATTGGTATGTAAACCCGATAAACAGCAGGTGATCATTTGTCAACAGTCTAGTTGGGGCTAAAGTAGCAGGTATGAGGAAATGGGATACAGTTGTTCCAGTAGTGAAACTTAAACGCATCATGGGCGCTACTTAGATTATATCTCTCCATCATTTCAGTTCTCTTTCGACTGAAGCCATGTACCTGTGTGTTTACTTTCTACATTGTATAATTCCTTTCAATCTCAGATTTTATGTTAACCCATGCTTTTGTGCGGCCTGTAACGCTACCAGTCATTTACAGTGAGTCCATCCTCATAGTGGCTTAATCCTGTTCTGGAATGTTTCTGCATTGTGGAACCTGCTCCACGTCGCTACTCTTAACTCTTGTTCTGCTGTCAAACACTCCTCTGACATCTGTCACCTGCTCAAAGAACTCAACCTAGAATTCCTTGCTCTCATTGAGACAGGATTGACGGCCAGTTCTGCCACGAGTTTTGGCGCTCTCCTCCCTGTGGGCTACAAGATCCTCTCCAAACCCAGAACCAATCGTGCTGGAGGTGGAGTAGCCCTGATCTTTCCAGAGTGGGTCTGTCATCCCTATGCAGGCCAACTCCTCCTTTGAATGTCTAGTCTGCAGGCTCTCTATGTCTCCTGGCTTCTATCTAACTGTGGCCATCATCTACATGCCACCTGGCCAGGCCACCCTCTCCCTCTTTGAATGGGCCAACTTCTCCTCTTCTCTCTTTTCCTCTATCAACTGTGCCTCCTCAGAGATCTCAACATCCGCCTGGATGCTTCTAATCCCTCTGGGCTTTTCTGCAACACTCTCTCCCTTTCCATTCTGCCCTCTGGCCCAACACACTTTGCTGGACATACTTGGGATGTTCTCCAAATCTCGGTGTCATCTTCAACTCTCTTTCTCTTATCACATCTCGTATGTCGCCAAGAAGTCCCACTACCAGCTGCACCTCCTCAAAAGAAAACTTTCTCACTTTCCCCAGAAGCTCACTGACTCTTGAGTCCTGGTTCTATCTAGGCTGGACTACTGCAACAGCCTCTTTCTCAATCTGTCTTCTTCTACTGTCCGCCCTCTGCAACTAATCCAGAACAGGACTGCAAGACTTATTATTGGCCTCAAGCCCAGGGATTGCATCTCCCCAGTCCTGAAATCTCTCCACTGGCTCCCGGTGGCTGCAAGGATCAAGTTCAAGACCCTTTACATTGTCCTCAAGGCTTTCTGTGGCCGTGGCCCACACTACATCCAACGCTGTCTTCCAAAATACCTTCCTTCTTGAGCCCTTCGCTTAGATACCTCCAACTTTCTAAGGGTTAGACGCTTCACCAGGCAGAGAGTGGGGGTTTTCACTATGTGTGTGGGGAGTCATCTTTACCATATCAACACCGTCGATCACGAAATTCTGCTGCAGTGACTGTCCCCTGCCGGTTTCTCGGGTGCGGTTTTGGACTGGTTTGCTTAATTTCTTACTGGCCACACCCAGTCTCTTGCCTTACCTCTGTTTATCTCTCCTGCGAAACCCCTCACTTGTGGTGTCCCTCAAGGTTCTGCTCTTTCTCCCCTTATTTTTAATTATATATCCAGCCTCTTGTGAAGTTGATTCACTCTTTTGGGTTCTGGTGCTTCTCATATGCGGATGACTTGCAGATTCTGGTGAGGCTCAATCTCTGTCGACCTGCTTCAGCTGACCGTTGCTGCTCTTGCCTTCTTGCTATCCACCTGTGGATTGGCATAAGTTGGCTTTGCCTTAATGGCGACAACACAGAGGTACTGGTAGTTGGCTCTTCTTCAGTGTCTACTGGTTGGTCCTCAGCCTTTTGGCCATCTGATCATGGCCCTGTGCCCACTCCTTCTGTGGTGGTCAAAAATTTGGGGTAAAGCTTTCTGACTCGCCCTCTATGCAGAATCAGATCAGCACAGTCTGCCAGTCGATTCATTTTAATCTCTACATATTGCGCAAAGTTCTTCCTTAACTTTCCTTGCATCTCCGGTCATTGGTTTTATCTTCTCTTGTTTCCGGCTCTCCAGATTACTGTAATGGGCTCTACCTAGCGCAGCCGGCATACCTCCTTCAACGGCTGCAAATGCTGCAAAATTCGGCAGCTTGGTTAGCTATGGGTTCTTCTCGGTCCTGTCCGATGACCCCAATTCTGTTAAAGTTGCACTGGCTTCCAGTGGCCAAGCATATTAAATTCAAGGCCCTTTGTTCAGGCATGAGTGGGGGGGGGGGCGTTCTTTCTCTGTTGCGTCTTCTACATTATGGAACACTGCGCCTCTGTCTCTGTCGTACCTTGGAGGATCATCTTTCGTTTCGCCGGGCTCTGAAAACCTACCTTTTCCCAGTCGAACTGTCTGCCTCAGTTCAATTCCTGTACCTTCAGCACCATGATGCCCTAGCTGGTGTAGGTGTACTCTACACATTCTTTTTACATTACATTACTTTCACATTACAAATCATTCACAATTTTCCCCCAGATTAAGGCAACCTCTGCTTATCATACCGGCCTTTCATATGGAATTCTAGCATGCCTTCTTGTTTAAAATACTGTAAATATTCCATCCTGTGTCCTGGATCTGCTGTGCTAAGTTGCAATATAGGCACTAGCTGCTCATGTTCCTCTTTTAATCTCCTTAACTCTTGAACATTAGTGCTAAGAGTTGATTCCTGTTTTTCTTTCTCGCTGTGCGACAAAAATCACACACCCTTCACTTCAACAGTGGAAAGCATCAAATTGGGGATCATACCAAAATAGAAAATGCCCAAAAAATCAAAGTCCAAAATACTAAAATGTGTGACTCCGATTTTACCACATATGTATGTGGGAGGTGGGTTAAGTAAATAAATAAGGTTGAGGGTGAATAGACGGAGCAAAGAGGGGCAAGACAATATGCTGGGAGACCAAGGAGTAGACGGGAGCAATACAAACCTTAGAAAAGGCTAAAGAAGTGACCAGAAATGTAGAGTCATGAAAAGTCAGAAGCCTGGGATGTGGGGGGTCCCCCCTGCATATATATGCAGTTGTGATGCTGGAAATGCCTTATGGTGTGACAGGACCTCATAGGCCTTGTCCTGCCACTTCTCTGTGTGCATTCTCTCTGTTTTCTGTCACTGAGGTCCTCTGGCAGTGCAGATCTTCATTTGTATCTTTTGGTGAACATCACCCAAGAGATACCCTAATGGCACCCATGGATGGGGGTACACCATTGTACCCCTTATGTGTTTTTTTGGGCACCTGTGTGTTGCCCACAGACAGGGTATGGGCTGGTGGCAGCTACATGCTGACTTGTTAGTGGCTCTGAGTGTCCTCCATTTTTGGGACACCAAGGCCCTGCCATAGGATTCAATGGCTTCCTGATAGAAGGCAAGTTGGCCCCTGTGGACGCTTGGTTTCTATTGCCTTTTACCTTGTTTGCCAAAGTCCTGGGAAGCCCTGACTCTCTCCCTTCCTCCTGAATGGCTGTTGGGTGGAAACACAATATATGTCTCTGGTGTTCCCGTTCCCCCTGACAGGATGTTGGGTGGAAATACCATATATGGCTCTGGGATTCCTCCTGTCAGAGTGACTGGGGCCTTCCCAGGTGTTGTGTGTTGTGGGAACCTGTGTGAATGGAGTTGGGAGCCACAGACTATCGCAGACTATCTGAACTCTGCCGGGACTCTGCCGCGCTCCGCTTGACTGTAAGGCTTTATCTGAATGTCTCCACCTCTTCCAGTCAGGTGCAGTAGGCAGCGAAGGCAGACTGGTGAAATTGACACAATGAATGGAAACAGTATCCAGCAATATCACACATAATATCTGAACTCTGTCGGGACTCTGCACTAACTGCCTGCAGTTAGTGCAGTTTTTACTGAATTTAAGTAGTGTGTGGTACCACATAGAGTGCATATATTTACCATTCTCTGAATAAGTATTCCAGGTACAAAATATTATTATTTATATGTATATACTGTTGGTAGAGGTAGCAACCCTTATTTTATATAAAGACACTTATTTTATTTTTTTATTTTATGTTACCACCTTTGTGGGTTCTTTCGGGGAACACTGTACTTAAGTACCTGCCTGCATCACCTCCTGAAAGCTTAGGCCTGGCTGCTCACCACATTATACCAAATTAAGAGTCTTGCTGGGGTGTTCTGTGCGTTTACCTTACCATATAGAGGGCAGAAGTACAGATACCCCCCTCCAGTCTTTACACTGGTGGTTCAGCGGTCGGATCACTGGTTTTAAGACTCAGTGTTTAACCTAGATACTACAAAATATGTACACTTCTTTATTGAATTGGAGTTCTCTTAGTGTATTTTCTTTATTATTAAAATGGTGTAGTTTATTTATAAACTTTTTCATTTATGCAAGGAGAAACTTCGAGAGTAGAAAGTTTGTATGTGTTTGGGCTATTTGCTAAGTAGAGTACCACAGACTAGTTATGACTGTATTCTGAAGCTGAGTGTGGAAGAAAGATGTCAGTATGAGTGCATGAAAGCTGCTTTGGTTGCCAAGTTTGGAAAGACACCTTAAAAGGTTCTAGGATTATAATAAGAGAGAAAATATGTCTTGGGTTGATTGGGTGAGTGCTGCACGTATGAGTATGATGGGATGGATTGATGGTTACAAAGTGAAGAATTTTCTTGAAATGTCACACCTCTTGTTTTTTTAACATGTTTCTGAGGGTTTGTTCACCAGAGCTGCGTCAGTACATTGCTGACAAGAATATTTTGGATCCCATTGAGTTGGCCAAGTTGGCTGATAAGTGGGTCTCGCACAGGGTGTCCCCTAAGGATCCCAGTGGGAAGGACAAGGACAAAGATTAAGGACTCCTCAGAAGGCTGAGGAGTCCAAGAAGTAGCCATGTCTGATTAAGCCTAAACATTATCCCTCTAAGGTCCAGATGTCTAGTAGGGATAAGTCTCATGGGGGTGTTAGTAAGAGTAGTGGTATCCCTGCGGCAAATCAGGCTCCCAGTGCATCCAGTTCAGTCCCTTGCATTCCTGACACCTGTTGGGACTGTGGGGCCTTGGACCACAGAAAGGTTGACCCCAAGTGTAAAGGTAAGACACTTGGTGTCCAGGCTGTCAGTCTGGCCTACCCTTACTCTATGCCTGAGGTGGAGGCCACTGTCCTCCCCTCCTCTCCAGGGATCACCTTTCGTGCTCTTGTAGAGATATCCCACACGACACTAGAAGATGTTTGAGAAGTGGCCTCATAAATGGCCAGCCTTCCACTGGTTAGAGACACTGGGGCTAGCATGACAGTGGTGGACAGGTCCCTTCTCAGGCCAGATGACCATGTTGGTGTTCCTTTGAGAAACGCTAGGTTAGCTGGTGGGCCTCCCAAATTATCTCCTGTAGACCTTGTCACCATTCAGATTGATGACAAGACAGAAAAGCTTTGTTTCCTGGTACAGGAGAATGTGCCTGCCAACATTTTGTTGGGGTATGACTTGGCTGAGATGAGGCTAATCTCATATGGGTTAACCCTGCCGCCTGCTGCTTCAGTCTCTAGGTCACAGGTTCAACAGGGACTGACTGATAGTTACCCAAGCCCAAGGGGAAAGCTAAAAGTAAGAAGACCACCTCTATGAAGGGGGCTCCTTGTATTTGTATTTGTTTATTTATAACGCGCAAAAAACCATCAGGCCCGGGGGCATCAGGGCGCAATTTGTACAAGGTTGCCGTAAAGTACAGACAAAAATTACACAAAAATTACAGCAGAAAATTTACAGTAACAGCATATTAACCGTCTTTCTAATTACATATATTACATAAATTACAGTGCCACTGGATTAACAGAGGGTGAAATCGGAGGAGGCAGGTCAAAGTATGTCAGGCAGAGATGCGGAGCATGTCTTAATGCTGGTCAAAGAGCCAAGATTTGGTTTTGGTCTTGAAGGTGTTGAAAGAGTCTTCAGCTCTGATAGTAGCGGGAAGGGTGTTCCATAGTTTGGAGGCTAGGACCGGGAAGCTGGTGCCCCCCGCTTTTTGAAGCTTAAACCTGGGGATCGATAGACAATGAGTCTGGGCAGTTCTAAGTGGTCGGGAGGTAGAGTGGCGGGATAGCCGACTGCAGAGGTAGATCGGGGCTTTGTTAGCCAGGCATTTGTGTGTGAGGGCGTTTTTAAGGAAATTCTTTGCTTGACAGGTAACCACTTTAGGTTGGTTCTGGATTCTGAGATGTGGTCGTTGCGGGGATGTTCAAGGCCGCTCGAATGGCATTATTCTGGGTAGTTTGGAGTTTACTTAGGTACCAGCCAAGAGAACCTGAACAAAGAGCACTGCGTTAATCAATTGTTGCCATAATGAGGGTTCTAGCCAGTGTGACACTGCTGGGGGTGGTGAGAAATGGTCTGCAGGCTGCAATAAATTTGCACGTGTAAGCAGAGGCAGACCTGACAGCATTTATTTGTCTCGATAAGGATAGGGTGGCGTCAAGGTAAAAGCCTAGCGTTTTGGTGTCTTTCGAGACTCGGATGACATTACCGTCTATGGTGAAAGACTGATAAAATGGCTCAAGTTTGCTCAGGCGTTGTGGGGTACCCAAGATAAGGAGCTCCGTTTTATCGTCATTTAGACATAGCTGGTGTTGGGCCATCCAGGCTTGGATGACCAGGTAGATGTCATTGAGGGCCTTGGTGTCAGCAAGATAATCACCTGAGATCGGGATGAGTATCTGGTTGTCATCCGCATAGTTAGTGTAGGAGACACCCAGACAGACAAGCACATCAAAAAGTGGTTTCGTAAAAATATTGTAAAGTGTGGGTGACACGCAGGAACCCTGAGGTACGCCGCAGTGAATAGGGGAGGGGTCCGCGGCTGCGGATGGTGCAAAGACCCTCATGGATCTGTTGCTCAGGAAGGATTTGATCCATGCCACAGCGGAAGATGAGAAGTTTACAGCAGAGTGGAGGTGCCTGCAAAGGATCTGGTGGTTGACCAAATCAAATGCGGCGGAGAGGTCAAGGAGTAATAGCATGGCTAGTTTGCCCTTGTCCTTCAATACTTCAATCTGGGTTTTTAGGTCTATTAGAGCAGTTTCGGTCCCGTGTCTGGACCGGAAACCGGATTGTCGTAGACCTAGCGGATTGTTAGATTTCAAGTAGTTTTGGATCTGAAGGTAAGCTGCGCGGTCCAGAATCTTGAGCAGAAACGGTACTGTAGTGATAGGTCGGAAGTTCGTAGGTATGCTTGGGTCTAGGGAAGGTTTTTTGAGT
Source organism: Ambystoma mexicanum (assembly GCF_040938575.1). Lineage (NCBI taxonomy): Eukaryota > Metazoa > Chordata > Amphibia > Caudata > Ambystomatidae > Ambystoma > Ambystoma mexicanum. The sequence goes on along the minus strand of NC_090922.1, from coordinate 852,993,015 downwards.
AACTGGATTACCCACGCGTCCTTGAGGTTGTCCGGGACAATACCTGTTTTAAAGGAGGAGTTGATGAAGGCCGTAATGAAGGGGGCTAGATCATGGGCAGAGTCCTTAATAATGGGAGCTGGGCAAGGGTCACCTTGGCAGTTGGATGGTTTAATTCTGCGGATGATATTTTCAACCTCAGTAACGGTGAACAGTGAGAAGGAGGAAGGTTTGGTGTTGGTAGTGTCTAAAGGGAGGGACCTGGCAGGGGAGAGTGAGCGGTTGTCCGACTTCAGGCTGTCCTGCTTGTCTTTAATTTTGGATTAAAACGTGGAGATTTTGTTTAGTAAGGCTGCTTGAATGTTAGCACACCATTTACTATCTTTCGTGCATGTGTCTGGAAGGGAGACTGGAGTTTCGAGCTCTTTTAGAATTCTAAAGAGTTCCTTGGAGTTTGAGTCAGCTTGCAAAATATGATTGTTGAGTGACTCTTTTTTGGCAGTGATGATGGCATCTTTGTAGGTAAGGGAGGCAAGAAGGTAGCTTTTCCAGCGATTTTCCGCACAGCGTTTAACTTTGCGGAGGATGCTTAACTGTGGAGTGAACCATGAGTTAAGATGTGCTCGTGCTTTGGCCTTCCTAAGTTTGATGGGTGCTATGGTGTCTATAGCCGTGAGCATGGTTTGGTTATAGGTATCCGCTAGGGAGGTGGGGTCAGAGCATGCGTTGGTAGCCGCGTTGAGGGCAGGGAGTAACAGAGGGAGGAGTTGTTCCTTGGTTATGTTTTGTTTTACTACGAGTGGGGAGTGCTCGGGCTATCGGTGTCGGGGCTCGTGGGATTGCTTCGATATTGAAAGTTATGATATGATGGTCAGACCATAAGCATGGGGTATTCTTGAGGACCTGGATATTGCAATTGGAACCAGCTAACCAATCAATGGTCCTGCCTTTGATGTGGGTCGGTTCTTGGATGTACAAGGTGAGGCCAAGGTCTGTTAGAACATTCTCCAAATCAATTGGCAAGGGATCTTTTGAGTCACCACGACCTAGATTGAGGTTGCCTAGGATGATGGTTTGTGTATTGTTTTTCGTTTTGTCGAGGAGGAGAGTAGAAATTTCACTGACAAAGGTGGGTGCCGGGCTAGGTGGCCTATAGATAAGGTGAAGGGTAGCCATTTGGTTGGGCATTAGTAGTAGTTTGACAGCAGTTCAGCTGATTCGAGTTTGGAATTGGAAACCACTCTTAGGTCAAGGGAGTTTTTGTGGATGAAGGCCACGCCACCGCCTCTGGATTAGGCAGAGGCGCGGTCACAATGTGTGATGCCGTAGTCAGGCAGGAAAGCCAGGGATAGAGCAGGGCCAGATGCGGCATGTAGCCAAGTTTCAGATATGGCAATGAAATCAAGGTCAGCAGTGGTGATGAGGTCGGCTATGTCTAAAGCATGTGCTGTGAGAGATCTAGCGTTGATCAGAGCGCCTTTGAACACAGGCAGTTTAACCCCTGTGGTAATGGTTTTGCATATAGTGGTGGATGAAGGTGAGCTGGGTGGAGTATGTGGGATGTGCTTAGTAATCTGTGAGATTTGCTTAGTGGCATCATTGGTGCGGGAATGTCGTAGGCGGAATCTGGTGCCAAGTCTCTTGTTTCTAAGAATGAGAGGGCAAGGTTGGTTGGGAGTGAGTTTCATGGCAAAGTGTTCCAACCAGAGAGCTGGGTCATTAAGGTATTGGTTAAAGTGGTTGCTGGGGAGGTGGACGCCTGCGGTGGATGTTGCAGGACTCATAAGGTTCGTTATAGGGGTCATAGTTGGTAGAGCTAAATGGTATAGGTTCAGGCAGGCCTGAATTTTGTTGCAGGCCAGATTATTAAGTGGCAGATCAGGTTTAACCCCAAGGGCAGGTGTAGTTGCCGTAGGTAATTGAGTGACTTGGGCAGCGTGTGGGGCTAGAACGTGGTGCAGTAGAAGGATCACACTGAGGTGCATAATGGTAGTGCTAGCTACCTGAGTGGGATACTTATGTAGTTGTTCGCAAGGGACAACATTGGGTCTCATTAGATGGGGCAGAGGTGTCCCTGTGGCTGAGAGGCACAGGCAGGGCAACATCTAGATTTGACTGAACACAAATGGCTTAGATGGCACAGGCAGGGCAACATCTAGATTTGACTGAACACAAATGGCTTAGAAGGCACAGGCAGGGCAACAACTAGATTTGACTGGACACAAATGGCTTAGAAGGCACAGGCAGGGCAACATCTAGATTTGACTGGACACAAAAAGCTAAAATGCACAGGCAGAGCAACATCAAGATTTGACTGAACACAAAAAGCTAAAATGCACAGGCAGGGCAACATCTAGATTTGACTGAACACAAATGGCTTAGAAGGCAAAGGCAGGGCAACATCTAGATTTGACTGAACACAAAAGCTAAAATGCACAGGCAAGAGTAACATACACCTTGAATGGATGGACGTGGCAAAGATAGGGAAGCGATAATAATATTCAATTAGCAGATATGGACTGTCGGCTGATCAGGGCGTTGTAAGGTACGATTACTCAACATACAAATGAATAGAACGTCTGAGCAACATTGCTGATTGAGTGGCGTTCAGGGCGGGGGGGGCAGTGTTGCAGATCACACCTGTAGCGGATGTCTATGTATGACTAGGAAACATACGGATAGTCTTTGTGGAGTTCCACATAAATGTCAAAATGTAGTCTGAGAGGCAGGGTGCATAGAGGCACTTACCCCGAAAGGACTTAGCAGTATGGCTGGAGTCGGGCAGTGTTTCTGGGCCCTGGCTCCTCCGGCTCATGACAGGCTCCAGACAGGAAGCCTTAGTGTGTGGCGTTCATGGGTGGGCCGTCGATTCGCCTGCCGGCGATGATTGTCCAGTAAATGGCGACAAGGGTCCAATCACACGTGGCCTGGTCTGGAGGGGGCGGTGAGCACCGAAGAGGTGTTGCAGGTGGCCATCTTGGAGTTGTGGGGTCCTCGAGGAGGTCAATGGCGGCGAGCACAAAAGAACGACAAAACACAGCTGCCGTTGCGCGGGTGGGGAAAATGCCCTCACGAGGCACTTCCTGTAGAAAATGGCACACAAAGCAGATTTCACATCTGATTGTGCCGGAGGTGTGCGGACGTAGTGCGGCGGTCAGAGCAGCAAGGGGGCCCTCCCAAGTCTCACCTGGGGTGCTGGCAACACTGCTCCTGCAGTGGGGGTCCTGTGCCCGATGCCGCACGGGATCTGGATGGAATGAAGACACAGGCTCCAGACAGGAAGCCTTAGTGTGTGGCCTTCGTGGGTGGGCCGTCGATTCGCCTGCCGGCGATGATTGGCCAGTAAATGGAGACAAGGGGCCAATCACACGTGTCCTGGTCTGGAGGGGGCGGTGAGCACCGAAGAGGTGTTGCAGGTGGCCATCTTGGAGTTGTGGGGTCCTCGAGGAGGCCAATGGCGGCGAGCACTCTCTTCCTGCTGTTTCTACAACACCCACTGTGGTCCCAGCTCCTGAGGGACTAGGCCCAGTGGTAACCCTTGCCTCTGCTCCAGGGAGAAAAGAGCCAGAGGACCACCCTGACTTTCAATGCCTGCTGGCTGAATGTGGGTCCTCTACGGGGGATTTTTGTAAGGGTCAAAGAGAGTGCAACTCTCTTGAGGGTCTAAGGAAATTGGCCCAAGCCCAGGCACAAGGTGACTTGCCTAGGACTTTTCAAGATGTATTGGGAGGGTGAGCTCCTTTGCAGTGAGCCCACTCAGCCTGAACCTGGTACAGTCAAGAGGTTGGTTGTACCCCAGGCATACAGGCCCTTCCTTTTGCAGTTGGCACATGAGGTATCCTTAGCTGGTCAGCTTGGGACCAAGAAGACTACGCAAAGGGTCTCAGACCACTGTTATTGGCCCAAAATGGGAGTAGAAGTGGAAGCTCACTGCAATACCTGTCCCACTTGTCAGTTGTCTGGCAATACTGGAGGCAGTGCCATTGCCCCACTGCAGCCTTTGCTAGTAGTTGGCACACCATTTGAGAGGGTGGGCATCGGCAGTGTTGGTCCCCTTGACCTCCCAACATCATGTGGACACTGGTTCATCCTGGTACTGGTAGAAAATACCACTAGGTACCCTGAGGCTGTACCTCTTCGGACCATAACAGCCAAGGGGGTTGCCAGTGCTCTCCTGGGCATTTTCCCAGAGTTGGATTTCCTAAAGAGGTGATCTTTGACAGAGGAACCAACTTCATGTCTAGTTGGATGCAAGCTATGTAGAAGGAATGTGGTGTAACCAGTGGTCGAAGTGGGTGGGAGTGATCGGTAGCGGTGCTCCTCTACTTCTTTTAATTAAGTTATACTGTTCCTATACTTTTTTTTAAAAAAAGAAACCGTTCCGGAGCGGTTTCGTTTTAAAGCAAAAGTGTAGGAAGAAGTTTAAACTTTCACTTTCGGTGCACTGCACTGAGCGTTCCCCTAAACAGCAGACACATGTGTTTTGGGGTTTGTATTGTGCATGGCACGGGTGTGGCGATGAGGTTTGTGGGGAGCGGTGCAGGCCAGTAGGGAACATAGTTCCACTACTTCCTTTTGTACACTTCGACCACTGGGTGTAACCTATAAATTCTCCACCTGCTACCATTGTCAGACCAATGGTCTGGTTTAGAGATTTGATACAACTCTCAAGGGCATGTTAGGTGCTTTGGAAGAGTGCCTAAGGATGACATGGGATCTCCTTCTACTATGCCTGCTGTTTTCTTACAGAGCGGTGCCTCAAGAGGGTGTAGGTTTCAGCCGCTTTGAGCTCCTCTTTGGACATTCAGTGAGGGGGCCTCTTGCCTTAGTACGAGAAGGTTTGGAAGCCAACACTCCAGGTCCTGCCAAGTAAGTGGGGGACTATATGTTAGGCCTCCAAAGGAGGATGGCACAGATGATGGCCCAAGCAACAGCAAACCTTAACGCAAGCCAAAAATTAAACAGGTACTGGCATGACGTTAAGGCCTCACAAGTAGATTGGACTCCTGGTCAGGAGATCCTTCTGATGGAGCCTACCAAGCCTCAAGCTTTGGCAGATAAGTGGACTGGACCTTTCCGGATAATCTCCAAGATGGGTGAAATCAGTTATCTGGTTGACGTGGGTGTTCTTGTGGTACTCCCTCAGGTATTCCATGTCAGCAGGCTGAAATCTTTCCACAGGATAGGAGAAGTGTTATGCCTCTTGCTAGCCCCAGAGCAAGGAGAGGATGAGAGTGAGCCCATTCCTGGTTTGCTGCATAACAACCCTCAGGATGGCTCAGTGTAGGGAGTGCAACTCACTCCAGATCTGACATCAGACCAGCAGAGGACCTGCATGGATTTGCTTCAGCAGTACGCCCCTCTGTTTTCACTGGCACCAGGCCTCACCCCATGGTGAAGCATGATATTGACACAGGTGACAGTTTACATGTCAAACATGATGCTACAGGATGTCAGACACTGTAAAGTCCCACATCCAGGCAGAGGTTGCCAAGATTTTGGACATGGCTGTCATTGAGCTCTCGACCAGCCCCTGGCCCAGCCCAATGGTCCTTGTCCCAAGGCAAGTTCCCAGGCAGGTACCAAGGATTGGAGGTTCTGTGTGGACGACAGAGGAGTCAATGCAGTCATCAAGACTGATGCACATCCATTGATGAGTGTGTGGACAAGATAGGCGCTGCCAAGGCTGTGAGCACCTTTTACATCACATGAGACTATTGGCAAATAGCACTGACTGAGCAGGCCAATGTGAAAATGGCTTTCTTAATACCACAAGGGCTCTACCAGTTTAGGGTTATGCCTTTTGTGTTGAAGAATGCCCCTTTCACCTTTCAAATGTTAGTCAATCATGCTCTCAGTGGGCTGGATGCCTTTTGTGTGGCCTACCTGGAGGACATTGCTGTCTACAGATCCACCTGGGAAAAGCATTTGACACACTTGGATACAGTGTTGCAGGCCATAAAAAAAGGCCTACCTCACTATCAATGCAACCAAGTTTCAGATAGCACAGTGGAAGGTTACTTACCTTAGTCATGAGATAGGAGGGGGTCAAATCCAACCTCTTCCTAGTAAGTACAAGGTGTACAGGACTGGGAGGCTCCCTCTACTGAAACCCAGGTGAGAGCTGTTTTGGGCCTTCTGGGTACTACCGAAACCTTGTGGCAGACTATGATACCATAGCTGCACCTCAGAGAACTCTGTGGGATGTATTGAACCACTTTGCTGTGCTATGCGGCATCACCCTGCTAGTTATGGTGCAAGAGGCAGAAACAATGGCGGCAAAACTCTTGTGCGTGCCAGAAACCTACAAAAACCGCGTTCTCAAGCACACAAAAAGATGGATGCACAACCAACCACCCATGGTGCATGTGTGGTGGAATAGAGCATACCCTGCAAAAAATGTGCCCGTGGGCTCCATGACCAGCAAACAGAGCGCAGAGAGAGAAGCAGCGCTTTATAAATAAAACACCAAAATGTGCCTATAAATGACATTTGCTTTGTGCTAAAAACTCCAAAATTCCTATTACACAACACTTCTCAACATCCAACACCTTGCTTGGCGCTAAAATGTATGTAATCTAATGAAGGATTGCAGACATACAAAGTCCTAAGGTGAACAGCAAAACATTTCATCAGACAAACTGGATTGTCTGTAAACTGACAGCCCATGTCAGAATCTGGGTGCAGTACCCTGAGCTACCTGAATGACAGTTGTCAGATGAGTTACTGATGAAACTTTAAAGTGATCTAAACTAAATAGTCTGCCGGATCAGCAAACATAAAAAGGATTGTGGCTAAAAAGAATACAGATCTCAGTTTCTTTTTATCCCACAGAGTTAAAGCTAAGAAAGTAATGTATTTCTGTTTGATGTAACAAATGTGGTTTTTCCTGGATTTTAATTAAGAATAAATTAGCTTGGCTGAGCTGCAACCCTTTGGAAGTGGACAAACAAGTTTCTCCCAGGGGGAGGGATATCCTCTCAGTGGAAACTCACGGGGAGGTTCTAATCGTGGGTTAGCCCAGACTCTTGTCTACAGAAAGAGGATGAACAATAGCAGGCCCTTCAGGCCAGGAAACGGAGGTGTGAGAGGGTTGTAAATGGCTCCTGGAAGGAACAAACCAGGAGGGGGATGCCCCTGGACTAAAGGGAGAGAAAAGGGGCAAAAGAGGCATACCATTTGCTGTTAAGCATGAACAAAGAACAGTTTTTAAAAGACTCATAACTTGTGATTCAAAATGGTGAAAAATATACCAAGGACATATTTGTTAGTCTAATTTTTGGCTGCACGTTTTAAGAGGCGGGAGAACCGTGTAAAATGGACAGGAATGGCAATATATGTGGTTTTATGTGAAATGTATAAATCCTAGAATTTAGAAAATGTACACACACACCCCTATTTTAAACACACACATTCGTGGAAATGTGCATAAAGTTTGGAAATTGTGTTCAAAGCAAAAAGGGCAAAATTCTGTACAAAGTTGAAACAAGATCCTACAGCTGCGAAATTATGATGAACTGCTATACATGAAATATGGCATCTTTGTGTGTGATTTGTGTAAAAGTGACCAATGCAGAAATGTGTATTTAGTATAAAATCTGATTTTGAGACCAGTAGCTAAAGGGAGGTCTCTGAGAACTGTAAAGCAAACCATAAAATGTGACATCATCCGGCCTTGATCCAACCACTCAAATGCAAGGCGGAGATGAATTTTTGATACAATCCCAGCTCACAGGGGCAAGCTTAGCCGGCCCAAACACCCATTTTGAGATGTCATTTTAAAGGATAAATAGAGACAGCTGACAACACAAAGGGACTCACAGATCCACTCACTTTCGTGGTTCCGGCGAAGCACTCTGATCCAGCATTCTACATCCAGCTTTAACATCCTTCCAGATCCAGATGCCAAGACGCTTGCAAGCAGCAGAGAACTATTGACTTTCTGCGAGGCCTAAATCTTCAAACTTATTCTTGCAACCCGTGAAGCACTGTGGTGTGAGAAGGCCTTTTGAACCAGTATCCTGAAATTCTCTGGCTTGCTACCACTAGGCTTGCCTGAAGAAACTCGCTATCCAGCTGATTGAAATATCCACAGACTAGGAGGGCTGATCCTGTGCAAATCCGTTGACAGCCTAGATGACCCGATCCTATGCTTGATGTGCTGTTCTTCCTAGACCAGATCCAATCCATGACCAGAACTGACGGTCCAATTTAATAACTTATCCTGTGAGTATTAATAGGAAGACCTGTGGCCCATAGTATATTTGCCTTGTCTTATCGCTATCTCAAACCCATCCCATTTTTAATTCAGAACCATAGTGTTGCTAGAACTATCTTTGCGCTGACTTTTTTCTCATCTGAAGAAGCAGAGTATCCACAACAGCCGGGTTACGCTGATCACGTGACTGTAAGATCCATCTGTGGCATTCGCTTTTTCATAGTCATAATCTATTGTAATCAACCCATCTGTCTTTTTCAAAAGTGCATTTCTGTGTTCCATTCTCGCGATTCTCCCTTTATGCCATTCTGACAGCTGAAAAGTCTATTCCGTTTTTCTCTTGTGTTTGAAGGTGGAAGGTGGGGCTGATATTCTGTTTGATTTGTGCTATTTCTGACGACCCCAGTGGAAATTAATATTGCTAGGGAACACTGACTGCACAAATTGTTTGTCTGGGGTGAATGACCAGAACAGGACGAACAGGTATGGCTGCAGGGAATAAAACAGCAAATCACTGAAATCAATCTTGATATCTGGCAGGACAAGGGGCCATTATATCAAGCACTTAGAAAATTGTATATGACCCCTAAATTAAAAGAGGAGCAATGCAAAATTCACAAAATAGCGGCCTACCTGTACCTCCACATAGGAGTCATACAGGAAAAATACACAGACTGTGTAGATTTCACAAAGAGGCAAGGGGAAGCACTGCGGAAAATCCAGAGCAATCTGGACTCTGCAGAGCAAAGGCTCCAGAGTAGCCAAGAATCTGAAACAGAGGCTAGGCAATATGCCACCAAGCACCAAGAAGATCTGGCTCTCTTACTGCAAAAGAATGCAGAACAAGACGCCCAGACACAGACACTGTAAAACGAGTGTCAGGAAAGGTTGGACTCTCTACAACAGAGTCAACAAAAGCTAGAACAGCACTTAACCTTTAATAGAGCCTGTGCAGAGCAGGTAGTCACCCTATAAAACCGTCTAGAATCCTTAAAAGAGGAAAATAATAAATTAATTATCAAAGACCAAGAATCCCAAACAGAGTTTGATGAGGAGCGCCAGAAAGCTGGGGTACTTAAAAAGCAGAGGGTCAACCTTGCTGCACAGAGGGGCACTCTAACTCAGGAGAGGGATGCCTTAGGCCAGGAAGTCAGCCATTTAAAAACAAAGTTGGAGGAAAGTAAGCTGGCCCTTCAGGAATTTGGGGAAATCAAAACTGATTATAAAAAGCTGTTAGAGCACACTAGGCGGGTGGAGGATGCTTTGGCAAAGAATTATCAGACCAGTAAGGACCAAACTCAGGAGGTAAGTCTCCTGCAGCAAAAATTGGCCCAATACTCCCAATGCAGGAAGGAAGCACAGAGAGACAATGAAGCTCTCTGTGAAAAGAATGACAGGCTCCACAAACAGATAGCCGTGCAAGAACAAATCATAGAGACCTGTAAGGCCTTAATAGAGGAACAAAAGGGTCAGATGTTGGCATGTCACCAGGGAGTAGGGGCTGAAAGAGATGGGGTAAAATGGGAAAGAGAATCCCCTGAGCATAACCTCAGGACCCCTGGCATCTGGGACTTCAATCCCTTCAGTTCCATGGACTCTGGCTCCCTCATGTCCACTGGCTTATATGAACCAAGGGCCAAGGGATGGTAGACTTCAATACAATGGGAGATATGGGACTGGCAGATAAGCGCCTCCCAGAAATGGATGGGCGGGCATCTATGTACAGGTTCCCAAATATTAGGGCCAGCCTCTCTGATCAGGGAGACTCCAGTGAGGGGAGAATCAGAGAGCCTTAGAGGACGCTTCCTTCCCCACTTGTGAAAAGCTCCTGGAAACCCAGGGACAAGAACCAAAATCTCCTGCCCCCGAAACTTTGCAACCTAAGGAACAGAGGGTGGGTAGGAGAAATAAAGAGCCTAAAAAGACCCATTTTGTGGAGGAGGTTCAAATCTTCCAATTTGAAGGAGAGGGGTCCTCAGAGGATTCTGCGAAATGGATCTTCTCCAGGGATGGGGGAACTCCTCCCACAGAAAAATGGGTCCCAAGAAATCCGAATAAAGACTGGGTAGATGTGGGGACTGAGTTTAAACCGCCCAACATTGAACCCCAGAATGACCAGCAAGAAAGTCACCTTTTTCAAACCAATTCTGGTGACTGCCTCCAAAAAGGGGAGGGGCAGCCCAGAATCTAAACCAGGGGAGCCCAAAACTCACCCCATCTCCAACTGTCACCTTTTTCTTACAGGTTCCCAAGATCCCAAACAGATTTCTACCCAAATCACCCCTCTATCAGAATCCAAAGCAAAGAAATTAACCGACCAATTGGCCAAAAAGGTGCATTATATTTGCACCCTTGAGGAGAAGGAGTGAAGATTTTATGCCCCGGGCAATGTACATTTTTGGCACTGGTGGACACTGGATCCCAAGCCACCCTTCTTTCAAAAAACACCTTTGATCATCTGAATTCGGGAAGAGGGGAGAAATACCAAATCCCTCTCACCCCTCTTCCTGGACAACTTCAGAATTTCGATGGGAATGAAATTCCTGTTGTGGGGACTGCAGATTTAGAGATTAAAGTTGGGCGACCCAAGGTGAAGCACCCGGTCATAGTTGTGACTCCAGAGGGCACACCATGTTTACTAGGGAATGACATCCTGCGTAGATTGTCTCCCCTCATAGATTGTGTAAACAAGGTCCTCTGGACCCAGACTAACCGACCAATAAAATTAAACCATAGTGTCAACTGAGTTAGTTTAAATGGCACATGCCACATGGTTGAACAGAAACCTGACCAAATTGAATTCCATTTCCAAAATAACCAAATCCCTGACGTAACAGTAATTGCAGTAGGACAACAAACTGGTGATGAGTCCTCTCTATTTCTGAAAATCAATTTTCCTTCCAGTCTCAAGTGGCATTCCACACTGGAAGGGAATACTCTGAAATGATCTACAAATTCACAATCAGAAAATCTCACTCCTATAGTCCAAAATGGTGAGAAACCAGCTCAAAGCTTGGCTGACATTCGGTAAATTGGAGAGCAGTTGTTCATATCTATTCAGTTAAATGAGGGGAAGGACTCTGTTCTCGCCTGAGTGTGCGTGCACAACGGTAAGAGCTTCATCGGCGAAGCCATGTTCCGTCAACTCCCAAAAGATCCAGACATTCCCATATTTAAACTGTTTGGCAAATGGGAAATGGATCTGAAAACACCCATTTCCAAACATCTCCTGCCTAGCAGGTGCATGCTCAAAATTTCCATAGGCAACAAGAGCATTGTCCATAATTGTTGGCTCGTGCAAGATCTCCCTGTTGTATTTTATTTAGACAGTGACATTCTCAATTGCTTTGCCATTAGTGTGGGCCTAATAGACTTCAAAGCCTGGTCCCGATTATCGGGTAATCCCATGGACTTTGATGATCCAGAGAAAGCATTTCGGTCAGCTGAACTGCTGCCATATGCAGTTGAAATTCAGATTGGAAAGGAAGTCACCATCCCAGAACGGACTCAACTATTCCCACTTAAAGTAAAAAATTAAAAGAAGACAGAAACTGAAAAATCCTGATTCCTATGTTCATCTCAATGCCCATTTCCAACAGCAAGGGTTGGGGTTAAACCCAACACCACTAGTCTATACAGAACACGACACCATTCCAATAGATGTGGATAACCGCGACCTTAGGAGTATCACTCTGGGCGCAGGCACCATTATTGGAATGGCGGTTGATGAACAACATTTTTTCATATATTTAGGTAACAAACGGATAGGACCAATCCCCAATGACTGTTTTGACAGTGAGAGCAACAATGACACAACACCAGACAGGATCTTCACCCGGCATGGGGGGAATTTCCTGTTGTACTCTTCCTGTCCTTATGGTAAGGAAGATGTGACCTGTGACATCAGGAGGGATAAGGTGATCTTTCAAGTCCACCAGGACTGCCTCCCCCACCTGAAGCCATCAGTCCAAGTCAGTACTTTGACCAGGGACTTCTCCACCCAGCTGGAGTAGGCCGCTGAGATAGCCAAAACAGAAGTCTTTCCGGGCTTCAGGCAGATGGTTGAAGAGAGAGTCAACCTAGCTGATGCCTCTGAGACTCTGGGACAAAACCAAAAATTGAAACAAGTTTTCTTAGATTTTCAAGATCTCTTTACGGTGGACTCATATGACTGTGGTCGCACCGACATCCACACAACAACAAATCCCATGGACCCTGGCATGACTCCAGTGTTTGTGAAGCAATATTGCTTGCCTCTCGCATCAATGGAGTCCCTTACTGAAATAATTAAGAACCTTGAGTCCTGTGCGATAATTCGTCCAGTCCACAGCACCTTCAGTAATCCAGTGCTGGGGATTTTTAAACTAAACGGCCAGTAGAGACTCTGTGCTGACCTAAGGGAGCTCAACAAACGGGTCCATACTTCACAATGGCCTCTTCGCTATGTTGACCAAGGACTGGTCCAGATCCAGGGGTCAAAGGTATACACTGCCATTGACCTGACCAATGGGTACTGAACTGTACCTGTCAGTAGCGAGGAACAATACAAGCTGGCCTTTACCTTCGGGGGGCAGCAGTACACTTGGACCCAGACTCCCTTTGGATACATCAACTCTGGCAATGAATTCAACATCTTTCAGCATAAGGCCATGCCGACTTGTGTGAAAGGGGTAACCTGGCCTATGTAGATGATGTTCTAATCAAAAGCTCAACTGTGGAGGAACATATAGTGGAGATCCTTTATGTTCTGACACAGTTGAGGGCTGCCGGAGCAAAACTCTCTTTCCAAAAGACACAGTGGTGCAGAACCTGTGTCAATTTCTTGGAGCATAAGGTAACTCCTGAGGGTCTCCGTCCCCAGGAAAAGAAAGTAGAAGCACTCCAGACAATAAAAGACCCCACAACTCTGCGGGAACTATGGAGCCTTTGTGGACTGACTAATTACAGCAGAAAGTTCATTGAGGATTACGCAGAGATCACGAGCCCCCTGATCCATCTATTGAAGGGGGGGTCAAGTGGGAGTGGGGTCCAGAACAAGCCGAGGCAGTAAGACAACTCAAAAGAAGCCTCTCACAAGCGCCTTGCCTAGCTTACCCTGTCAAAAACAAGGAGTTCTTCTTGGAGATAGGGTTCTCAAATACATGCTTGACTGCAGTATTATATCCAAAGCATGACAAAGTCAATAAAGTAATCTCCTATGCGAGTAAGACTTTATCCTCTGTGGAGGAAAAATTCAACGATTGTGTGAAGGCACTCCGGGCAACGGTTGGGCATTGAAGAATTACCGCCCGTTTATCCAGGAGGAACACATCATAGGGGAGACTCCACACCAGCCTCTACAATATCTTCAAAGTGACAGAATCCTTGAGTAATTCCCGAATTACTTCCTGGATTCTGTCAATGCAAGGCTTTCCTGTGGAGGTCAGATATGGCCAAAACAAGAAGAGTGCCCCTGTGCAAGGTCTGGCTGACTTGCATGATTGTGCCAGAGAAAACTGTCTCAAGGACGAAAGTCTTAAAATCAAGGACAACATGGAGGCATGCCTTAATTCCCCACACAAAGTCTATGAAGAAGACAAGTGTGAGGGAATGCCCACGGTCTATGTAGATGGGTGCTCCTACCAGGGTCATTCTTAAGTAGAGGGACCAGACAAAACTGGAAATGACCTAGCTGATCAGCCGGCCAAATCCAGAGCCATCCAAGGGGATCTACTTGAGATGGAGTCCCTGTTGGGGGAAATCCAGGTCACTGCTATGCTCACAATGAACTCTCAACTGCACAATGGAGTAAGGAGACCCGAGATGCTGATTTGATTATGGCTCCAAAAGGGGATCCAATGATTGGTAAGTTTTATCAACACATTGAGGACCCTGAGAACTTTCCCCTGACGGATACTGATTACATTGGGAAAGAGGACCTCAGAGTGTTGATGAAATGTCAAAAATGTTCCGAATCCAAGACGGTTTGTTGGTGAGGAGATCCATATCTGGCCATGACTAGTGGGTGGTCCCTACCTCATTCCAAAGCTTGATGTTGAGTCACGCCCATGATGCGGCCACAGTCGGTCATCAGGGGTTTCATACTACATTAGAAATCTTGCAAGAGGTTGCATACTGGCCACACATGGGGCAGGACCTCGAACGATACTTGAAGGGGTGTCTTGTGTGTGCACAATTTCACCCAACATCACTCACACACAATGCTCCCCTCAAACGAGGGGGATGACACTGCCTTGGTCAGATTTGCAAGTCGATTTTATTGGGCCTGTGATTCGCTCCTCAGGAGGGAACAAGTACATGTTGACCGTAACATGCTTGTTTACTAAATGGGCGGAATGTCTCCCGGCCCCAAATTGCAAGCCAGAAAAAGCAGCTGCCCTGATGATCAATCACATCTTCTCACGTTTTGGACTAAACCAAAGGATTGAATCAGACCGAGGTAGCCACTTCACTAACAAAGTGATGACAAAGATGTGGGAGATACTAAGGGTCCAAAGGAAACTACGCATGGCCTACCGGCTGTTCTCTAGTGGTGGAGTTGAATAATAAAACTATTGTGTGGCATATTAAAAAAAGTTTGTGGCAGATTCTGGGCCAAGTTGGGACATTCGATTACCCCTTGTCCTGATGGCCATCAGATCTACCCCTTCTTCTGCTACAAAAATGTCTCCATTTGAGCTGATGACTGGACGAAGGATGGTGCTACCCCAGCATCTGCTCTACAGAACCCAAGAGCAGACCTTGATAAATGCCTCAAACTCATGAGTATGTTGAGAATCTGAGAAAACACCTTCAACATGCTTTTGCCTATGCTCAGCTGAATCTAGAAAGATCTGCAGACAGTATGAAGACCCACTATGATCTTAAGACATCTTAAGACAACTAAGAAAAAATATCAAGTATGAGAACGGGTCTACTTGTACAATTTCTAAAGGAATTCACAAAAAATAGGGGGGGGCAAGGTGCGAGTTGACAGGGAGATGCCCTTACTCTATGTACTTTGTAACATGAAAAATTAGGGCAAAAAACCAACTGTAGTGTAATTTGGTTACATCCATAAATGTCTGATTTCCAAAAACACAGGAGAAAGCAACAACCTGTTTTTGGGATAAAACTACTGTGGTTGAGGGCTGAAGTATTTTTCAAGAGAAAGGAGAACTGCTGTGAAAAACGACAACAGCAGTGACAAGGCTGTGGAGGAAGACAGCAAAGGATATGGTGAAGTTCTAGATGTCCCTTCCTCCGATCCACATCTATCCCTATGGTGCGCTGGTGTACCGCCTACAAAACAGGGGACAGGATAAGAAGATAAACTACTTACTTCTATTTATTGTGTTCCAATCATGCCCATCAACCACTCTCTTCCACTATGTGTATGTATTGGAAGAGACAAATAGCCAGACAATAGGTCGGTGCTTTTAGTGGTTTGGTGTACAAACATCCACTTGGTTATACATATCTTTAATGACGGAGGGATTGTGTGTAAACCATGTGCACCGAAGCTTGGTTTGTTCTCCCCGTCCTCTCCCCCTCCATCTCCCACCAGAACCAGGGATAGAATACCAGGGGTGGAATAGAGCACAACCTGCAGAAAATGTGCTAGTGGGCTCCATGACCAGCAAAGAGAGTGCAGAGAGAGAAGCAGCGCTTTGCAAATGAAACGCCAAAATGTGCCTACAAATGACATTTGCTTTGTGCTAAAAACTCCAAAATGCCTATAACGCTACACTTCTCAATATCCAAAACCTTGCTTGGCGCTAAAATGTATGTAATCTAATGAAGCATTGCGAACATACAAAGTCCTAAGGTGAAGAGCAAAACATTTAATCAGACAAACTGGATTGTCTGTAAACTGACAGCCCCTCTCAGAATCTGGGTGCAGTACCCTGAGCTACCTAAATCAGATCTAAACAAAAAAATCTGCTGGATCAGCAAACATAAAAAGGATTGTGGCTAAAAAGAATACAGATCTCAGTTGCTTTTTATCCCACAGATTAAAGCTAAGAAAGTAATGTATTTATGTTTGATGCAACAAATGTGTTTTTTCCTGGATTTTAATTAAGAATAAATTAGCTTGGCTGAGCTGCAACCCTTTGGAAGTGGACAAACTCCAAAGTGGTTTCTCCCAGGGGGAGGGATATCCTCTCAGCGGAAACTCACGGGGAGGTGCTAATTGTGGGTTAGCCCAGACTCTTGTCTACAGAAAGAGGATGAACAATAGCAGGCCCTTCAGCCCAGGAAACGGAGGTGTGAGAGGGTCGTAAATGGCTCCTGGAAGGAACAAACCAGGAGGGGGATGCCCCTGGACTAAAGGGAGAGAAAAAGGGGCATACCATTTGCTGTTATGCATGAACAAAGAACAATTTTTAAAAGACTCATAACTTGTAATTCAACATGGTGAAAAATATACCAAGGACATATTTGTTAATCTAATTTTTGGCTGCACGTTTTAAGAGGCGGCAGAACCGTATATGTGGTTTTATGTGAAATGTATGAATCCTAGAATTGTGAAAATGTACACACTCCCCTCTGTTAAACGCACACATTTGTGGAAATTTGCATACAGTTTGGAAAATGTGTTCATAGCAAAAAGGGCACAATTCGGAAGAAAGTTGAAACAAGATCCTACAGCTGCGAAATTTTGATGAACAGCAACGACTTGAAATATGGCATCTTTGTGTGTGATTTGTGTAAAAGTGACCAATGTAGAAATGTGTATTTGGTATAAATCCGATTTTAAGGCCAGTAGCTAAAGGGAGGTCTCTGAGAACTGTAAAACAAACCATAAAATGTGATATCATCCGGCTTGATCCAATCACTCAAATGCAAGGCGGAGATGAATTTTTGATCCAATCCCAGCTCACAGGGGCAAGCTTAGCGAAGCCGGCCCATACACCTTTTTTGTGATGTCATTTTTAAGGATAGAGACAGCTGACAACACAAAGGGACTCACAGATCCACTCACTTTCCTGATTCCGGCGAAGCACTCTGATCCAGCATTCTACATCCAGCTTTAACATCCTTCCAGATGCCAAGACTCTTAAAAGCAGGAGAGAACTATTGACTTTCTGCAAGGCCTAAATCTTCAAACTTATTTTTGCAACCTGTGAAGCGCTGTGGTGTGAGAAGCCCTTTTGTACCAGTATCCTGAAATTCTCTGGCTTGCTACCACTAGGCTTGCCTGAGGAACTCGCTATCTGTCTGATTGAAATATCCACAGACTAGGAGGGCTGATCCTGTACAAATCCGGTGACCGGCCTAGCTGACCCAATCCCGTACCTGATGTGCTGGTCTTCCTTGACCAGATCCAATCCATGACCAGAACTGACGGTCCAATTAAATAACTTGTCCTGTGAGTATTAATAGGAAGAACTGTGACCCATAGTATATTTGTGTTGTCTTATCCCTATCTCAAACCCATCCCATTTTTTATTCAGAACCATAATGTTGCTAGAACTATCTTTGGGCTGACTCTTTTCTCATCTGAAGAAGTAGAGTATCCACAACAGGCGGTTTACGCTGATCACGTGACTTTAAGATCCATCTGTGGCATTCACTTTTTCATAGTCATAATCTATTGTAATCAACCCATCTGTCTTTTTCAAAAGTGCATTTCTGTGTTCCATTCTCGCGATTCTCCCTTTATAGCGAATATCGCGTAAGGAAAAGTTTGCTACACATTGTGAGACATTTTACACGTGTGAAATAGCTTTAAGGTATTTCCCACTTGGACTTTGAGATTTCAATATTTTCTTCTGACTAAATCATTGCTTGTGATTGTTTGCAACTGTTCAAAGCGGCTCCCATAGGAATTTATAACAAATTAAGTATTTTTGACCACATTTGGAGTTTTTGCTCAGTCTATTCCAAAGACAATTTCAAAGCCATCCTGACAGCTGAAAGGTCTATTCCGTTTTTCTCTTGTGTTTGAAGGGGGAAGGTGGGGCTGATATTCTGTTTGATTTGTGCTATTCCTGAATACCTGCTCTCTCCCATCTCTTTACATTGCCTATTGGGGGTTTGAGGGGTGTTGCAGGGGGAACGCCTAACCATAGTGCTATCTGTTCTACACCAATTCAAAGTATTATTTTCTTTGCTGCATTGTTTCTGTGCTGATTCCTTGATTCCTAGTGTATTAAAGATACTATCCAGTGTTCTGTCACCCCATTGGTGATTGTGGTTTTCCTATTAAAAGATATGGTGATTACATTTTAAATGCATACATAAATATTTACCTTTACTAGCCTGATTCCTGGTTCAGTGTGACCGGGGGGTCTCAGGAGAAGGGTGTGATACAAGTGGTATATCATTCAGAATATTAAACATATAGATAAAAATAAATAAGGATTTCAGTTGCACACTGCATGCTGGGCGTGACTTGTGTGTGTGCCGGATTGAAATCACTTACAACTCTCCAAACAGCCTAGGAAGGTTCATTGGAGTGATGACTGTCAAAGGGCCTTTGATGGCTTAAAGGAAAGTCTGTGCAGAGCGACTATCTTGTGTGCCGCTTACTACAGCAAACTCTTTATTGTGGAAACTGATGCCTGTGTCACTGGAATTGGATCTATCTTGTCTTAGTTAGATGACAAAGGGAGAGAACACCCCATCTTTTTCATCAGTAGGCAACTTAAGAGTAGGGAATATAGGTGGGCCACAGTTGAAAAGGAGTGTTTTAGCATAATTTGTGCACTAGGGCATTTTAGACCTTACCTTACAGGGTCTGCCTTTAAGGACCAAACTGACCATAAATCCTTAAATTGTCTAAAGCAGATCAAGGGTGAAAACCCCAAACTGCTCAGTTGTTCCATTAGCCTGCAAGGGCTGCACTTCACCATTGAGTATAGCCCAGTGTCACGGTTTATTACACGGAACACTCCAGCCAGGGACGCCTTCCTCGACAATGAATGTGGTGCACAATAAAGCACTTTTTATTTTTAATAAAGCATAGATTTATTTTTGAGTAGGCCTCCAAACCGTCTTGCACCCAACCTCCACAAACACCCTGTGTCACAATGGACTAGGAACCTGGCCGGTTTTTATCAATAATATATTTATTAATGTATTATTTATTGAAAAAGGAAAATAATCAATATACCGCAGCCACCAAAATTGTGGCAACACAAATGCAATATCCTATCTAGAGTGACCAAGTGGACATGGGCTGTTACGCTCGCTTTTGTGTTAATGACAAAACAGGAAAATACCATCAGGTTGAAAGTGATAGAGCCACGGTTTTAGCACTCCTCCCTGCAACACTCAACCCCAAACATCAATTTAACTGGATTCCATTGAATGGAAGGCAATTGCAAGAAGTAGGAAGAGAGAGAGAAAATCGGATTTGGGGTAAACCAGCAAAGAGTAAAAACCCATTTTTGGAGCTAAATGGCAGAATGGGATTTTGATTCTTACTCACAACTTCTAGGGGACAGAATGAAAGGAAATTGGAATTGCTTACACTTTAGGTGATAGGGAAAGGTTAGGGAATACTAATCAGCACACTAGGGCAAAAATAGCAATGAAGTGGAAAAATCCTGTTTGGAAGGAAGCCTATTCAAAAGGGAAAAATACAGTGGTAAATGGAAATTTGTTACACTGGGTTTACCATGACAGGCAGCTCAGGGAAGGGGTTTAGCTTACAATAGGAAAATCGGTTTTCAATGACGAGGACAGAGGCACATTACAGGTAGATTTCTAGGCAAAAGGGATCGCTCACAATGGAACAACGGTTTGGTGTTTAATAGGACTGATGCAAATGGGAGTGTTCGTTTTGTAAGGCAAACAATACACGGAAAATTCGGTTTTCAGTTACAAGTAAACTAATTCTTTGGAGGCAATGCTTTAAAGACTATAATAATTAAATACAACACCAGGTACAAGATTGTTGGTTTTGAGACAACGATCTTGAAGCGTTAGTTTCAATGGTGAAATTAATTAACTAAAAAAAAAACTAAGGATTTAAACAGACAACTGAGAGGTTTTTAAAAGAGAGTTGCTAACATAGAGAGGCTAACAATACATTCTTCTATGGGAGGGTGACTGAATTACACTGGCAATTTGGGGTTTTCAATGGGGGAAATACTGGATGCAATGCTACACATATGAAGGGATTAAGCAATTTAGGACTGGAGTTATCTGCTACTTACAAAGCAAGCCTTAGTTTAGGATTCAGGACACACAGCTGGATCTCGGGACACTCTGGACAGCTAGGGTAAGGGGTCTGGTCACTCCACTCTCAAAGATAGTAAGGTTCAGCTTCCTTTCTTTCCATCTTCCTTCTCCTGTCTCTCCAGATTTTTGTCTCTCTCTAACCTAGTACAGTCCCCTTTATATAGCATGAATGACCTCACTAACTTTACAATCTAGGGGGGAGTACCCTGTAATTATCCCTCGCCAGGATTGGTACATTTCTCTCTGTCTCTCCGCCCCCAGTCATGATTGGTTCAAGGAAAGAGGGCACCATCTGTCTTTTTGCATTTATTACAATTCTTTGTTTGTATTACCACTTTTTGGCAAAAACTGGTTATGTCTCATAACTTCATAATTATACTAGCCCTGGCCATATGAAATAAATATGCGGTTTCAGTTGCTCATAGGGAATTAGGTAAGCCAATCGCCAACTCTGTACGATGTAGCATTGCCCTTTAGCACATTTTTGTCATTTTCATCAAATGTATAACGGTTATGACTCTGCAAATTATTCAGCATGTTCCTAATTTCGATGTCCACCCTTTCATCAAATCTCATAATTATCACATGTTCCGATCAGCCAGAAACTAGTCTTAACTGGCCATTTCAGCCCCCAAAGTCCTAAGGAAAAGCAATTAGTCTCTTTCAAACCGCCTGGAAATGACATGAAAAATAGCATAAAACAAAATTGATTCTTATTATGATTGCTCTGAAAATGACTAAAATGAAATCAGTCTTTTAATGTAACTTGGGAGTGCCTTGTTCCACCTGGGGGAGGGCAGCTCCCCCCTGCCACAGCCATCTGCCCCCCTGGGCTGAGCCTGTAACCAGAGGTTTTTATAAGTCTCTTGGAAGTGGTGTGGTTTTTTTTGAAGGGGGTGCAACAAGCACCTCACACCACCTGGTCAAGTTCTAGCCATACTTTGTCTCCTTTTGAAATCTTTGGGCTCCTGCTTTCATGTCTGCAGAGCAGGGAATTATGACGCCCTCTCCAGCATCACATTTTATTGGGGGATGGTTATAGGATATGTGTGATATCCAGTGGGAGTGGGGCTTTGTCATCATGAGTTGTTGCCTTCATGCCAGAACTGATTTTTCCTGTAGTAAGGGTCTATTCAAAGGTGACTGGAGTTGTGTGGGTTGGAACATAGTCTTCATTCGCTTTGGTAAACCCCCACATGATATTTCCCAGACATTTTCTGCGTGAGCAATGCTATCTTTCCACTGTGGCTTTTAAAGCCGTTTTCTTTTCACACGTGTGCAGGCTTTTTGCTTTTAATGTTTAAATGCTGTCTTTCAGGTCACAGGATTCCAAGTTCTCCTTGGGTGAATTCACATTTGCTGTTAGTGCATTGATAATGATGGGTAGGCCCCCTTTTCCCTTGGTTCTTTAAATTGACATGAACACAAAGAAAAAGCTAAGCTGTTTTTCTTTTGCAGTGCTTAAAGTGCTGCTGTTCATGTGAAAGGGAAAACAAAAGCTGTTTACTTTATAGTGTTGACATTCTTGCCCCTCGTGTGAAATAACAGTAAAACAGGGCTGTTTTTGGATGCAGTGTATAACTTCTGGTCATTCAGGTGAAAATAAAGTAAAGCAAGGCCGTTTTTGGTTGCAATGTAAAACTTCTTGTCATTCAGCTGAAAAGAAAGTGAAGCAGGGCCATTTTTGGTGGCAGTGTTTAAATGCTGCTGTTCAGGTGAGGACGGCTTCTTTCTAGGGCCTTTAAATGTACCCCACACCTGGGAAGAGTCATGATAATGCAGATTGCCTTTCCAGAAGGTATGTTGACCTTCTGAGTGAGATTACACTCTCGTGGGAGATCAGTTGCCCTAACCTCAGTCTGTGCATGAGAATCAGAATGTGCAAGGAGGATTCAGCCAAGGGGACCTAGTCAGACGGTCACCCCTATATGATGGACTTGTGGGATGGTAGGGCACATTGCGCATGTATGTGGGAGCCAAGGGAATGTACAGAATGGAAAATTCACAAGAGGGGGGACAGCTTATCCTTCGCCATATAGCAAACAAACTAGGGAAGGGTTTGCCCAAGATCAGACAGTGTATCAGACATACGCACCACAAATGCAACAGGCACAGCAACTAGAACAAGTACAAAGTGAATCCACCACAAGGGCATTCACAACATGTCCCCATGTACACAGCAGTATGCAAACACAGGACAATTACTGACACCTAGAATAGGTGGTGCCACTGTAGTGGGAGGGAATCCCTTTACAGGTACAGACGTATGCATATACCCACAATAGGACAGCTCACAGGGTGACTTGATGTGTTCAGTACTATCTGTGACACCACACCCCCAAGAAGAACCGCGGGTCGATGTGACAATAGGAGGCAAATCTTTTCCTTTCTTTGTAGACACTGGGTCTACTTGTTCATGTATACGAGAGGGGAAATACCCAATGTCGGGAATTGCCATGAATGCTCAATGGTTCTTGGGAGCTGCAAGTCCAGTTCCTGCTGAATTACCAGTCTCTATAGGAGAGTGTGACATGCCTGTCCCATTGTTCTATTCATGACAGACATAGATAATATTTTGGGAAGAGATTTAATGACAAAACTTAACATGACGATTTCATTTACTGACAAAGGGATAGTGTGTTCCACTCCTGGAATACACTATTTAAATGTGGGTGAATTTATATTGGCATTCACAGGGCAACTGGCTCTGTGAGGCGTTCCAATTGGGGCAGTTGTTTTCCATTATGGGTTAAGCATTCTATTAACATGGCTACCTTGCATAGTACAGACGACTGTGAGAATACCAGATGAATTTGCGTTCAGACCAGATACCTATGGATGAAGAGGGGGGACAGACTATCCCTATCGAGTTAGAAGCAGCCATAATATGAAGGGAAATGACAATGCGCGAAGGAACAGATGACAAAGGCAGACCATGGAGAACAGTGATTGCTCTCGAAAAGGGTATAGGTTGACTGACATTACTGACAATGACATGTTTAGAGATGATCCAACAGACGATGAAGTAGTGTTTTACATGAGCATCACATACTGGATAGGAATAGAGAAAAGGGAAGTTTCACAGAGAATGGTGATAATGCGGCAGCATCCAGCATTTTTTGAAGAAGACTTGGAGAAAGTGCCAAGCATCCTTTGGATAACAGGCCCCTATGATTTCGGACTGTTAAAGGGGCTAGGGAGAAGTCAAAATAAAGCTGAAACCAGGAGCAATTTTACCTCGAGGAAAACGGTACCCCCTGTCTCGAGAGACTGATGAGGGTATATTCAAGACTATTTCAGCACTGATGGAACAAGGTATTTTGGTACCGTCAGAATCATTGTATAATACCGTGGTGTACCCTGTGAAAAAATTAAGGGGAGGGTCGTGGAGATTCATACAGGACATGAGACCGATTACCCAGATTGTAGAAGCAGAGTTTCCTTTAGTTCCTAATCCGGATTCGACACTATGTAGTCTTCCAGTGGAAGCACAATATTTTACGGTGATTGATTTGAAAAATGCATTTTTCTCAATCCCGTTGCACAAAGACTCACGTCTTGATGTCATTTATGTTTCCAAGACTCATCTGAAACATACAAGGCTGCCCAAAGGGTACCGTGAGTCTCCATCGATCTTTAATATCGATTTAAAAAGTGCAGTGATACAATACGTAGATGACATTTTAATTTGTAGCACCACAGAAGATGAGACAAGTGTCATGATGCCTACCCCCGGGCATCCGGATCAAGTCCATCAGCCCCGGGAGCAGGCATCCAGAAACTCATTAAAACCCCAACAGCCCCGGCTGGGGGCTGTTTGGATTCAGTCATGGCGCCATAGGCGCCAGGCTCATAGACTTTACTTACCTTATGCAGACCATGCTGCAAATGAGTCCAAGCCAACGTGAGGCCTGGATGGGACTATTTTATTACAGGGACTATTTTTTACTAGGGTGTGGTTCTGGGGAACTTCTTACCTGGGACTACTTTGCAGCCTATTTAAACCACGCCCGAACAGCAGCTCATGCTTCGTGTTATTCTGCATCCGAAACGCAACGCTCACTGTGTCTGCAAGTCAGCATCCAGTCTTCTGCCACGCCCGCCTCGAATCCGGAGCTCCTAGACATGTGGGGAAAACAAAAGCAATAACAAGGTGAGCCGAGAAAACCGACAAAGACAATCTCTTTGCCACCATAGGCTTACCTGCTTTACCACCGGAGGTATTATCCTTTAATTCGCCGCATCTTTCTATGCCACACCTATAAAGGGAGAGAAAACAGCAAGTTAAACTCATGCAACTTTTACCAGACAGTGTTTGGTAATACAGGCTCTTACCTGAACGCCATCAGCTGCCGCTAGGCAATATTCTTTTGGACCCAGCTGCAACCTAACGAGGGAATGGAACAAGAGTGAACATTGAACATATTGAACTCTTTGAACTTTACAGACACTGGAGTCAATATTCCTCCGGAACTCCTCCAGTACCTTCAAACTAGTGAAGTAACTGGTTTCTACGCGCCCCTGCATGCCATGCAGGATGGAGAGCTCATCATTTAAAAACATAAGGTGAGGTTACCAAGAGGGTATATCGGAGATGATTAGTGGGGAGAACGAGAACAGTTGGGGGGCCATCACTAAAGTCCACGGGTGGCTAAACCACTTGCAAGAGAATACTTCTACTAGTCCAGCAGACAAAATTAGGCGGGCCAGTCCAGACTGTAATCTCCTCACTACGCATCATGTTGGTGGAGACCGCAGCTGTCCGGGTCCGATCGACACCCTGTGGGAACCAGGTGAGCGTAACAGAACACGAAGCCTATCTACAAATCCCCACCCGGGCATAATGGAGACCTCAGAAACCGACCAACTAGCCCAATTGTTAAGAGAACTTAGGGCAGAAGTGCACTCCGCGCACCAAGAAACTAATGCCCTCAGGAGAGAACTGATTGTGTCAAAGGAGCGCACTGATGATCTTGCCAGACAACTGCTGCAAAACCAAGCCGGGCAAACACCACTACCTGGAGTTGGGGGGAATTCAACCCCCGTTTCATCGAGCAGCCCTGTGCAAGTGGTTCTACCATGGAGCATTCCTTTAGCTCCACCGAACGCTTTGCTGGGGACCTGAAAAGGTTCGCCGTGTTCATGAACCAATGCCGCTTGGACTTTTTATGCAGACCAGGAGCTTTTCCAAACGACCAAGCCAAAGTAGCCTTTGTACTGTTATACCTTAGTGGCAGCGCAGTGGATTGGTCAATTCCATTAGTCAACCAGGATGACCCTCTTCTTCGGATTTTCAGGGTTTTCAATTGAGCATGGAAAGACTATTCGCCAGACAGTCACAGGGACAGGCCCTGGATAACGAACTTCTAACCCTACGACAAGGAAACCAGGACCTGCTAACTTATATCACAACCTTCAATAGGTTGGTGGTGGAAACCGGATGGCCAGAGGTAAAGCGAATTAAATTATTTCATCATGGACTTCGGGGTGAACTCAAAGATGTTTTGGCCCAAGTTGTGAACCCACCTCAGGATTGCGCAGAATATAGACTTAGTGGTCCAGCTAGACCACCGACTTCAGAATAGAAAAGCTGATAGAGCTAAATTTGAGAATCGGGTATTGGTTAAACCCAATGTTAATCCCGAAGGAACAGATGCATCAGAGCCAATGCAGATCGGGGGGGGGTTAAGGGACCCTTAACTCAAAAAGAAAGAGAAAGGAGACGACAGATGCAGTTGTGTCTGTACTGTGGGGCCTCAGGACATTTTCTACGGGATTGCCCTATAAAACCATCCAAGAAAGTAGTCGGAGTTGCTGATAGAAATCAAACAGAGCCTGATTCGGGAAACGACCACGCCCGACAAGCGTAGAGGTCCGCTTGCCGAGCTTAAAGGACACTCAGAGCTCGCACCTAATCATACCAATGGTCCTTATTGATCCAAGGCAGCCATCACGTATGCACGCAGTTAGGGCATACATTGATAGCGGGGCCGTAGGAAACTATGTGGACCACGAATTGGCTTCTAGGATGAATCTACCTCTCTGCAAAAAGACCACTTCGGATTTTATCACCACAGTCAATGGAACTGAAATTGCCTCTGGGCCTGTAACTCATTCCACCACAGAGATGACACTGTTGGGTCAATATGAGCATCAAGAGACTATTGTGTTTGACCTAATCAAAGCCCCGCAGTTCCAAATAATACTGGGGATACCTTGGTTGGAAACATATAATCCTTGTATTGATTGGCGAGAGAAGAGAGTAACCTTCCCGGAGTGTGCACACACCTGTTACCCGGAAAAAACCTTGAACAAAAGCCTGGTCACAGTCGCTAATCCAGTTACATCAGGAATATCAAGAATTCCAGGATGTTTTCCAAAAAGAACAGGCAAACACCTTACCACCTAATAGATCATACGATTGTCAAATCAACCTCATACCCGGTGCACAACCTCCATGCAGTAGGATCCACGCCCTTACGGAACCCGAAAACCGTCACCTACGACAATACTTGGACCCATACCTTGCTAATGGCTTCATTCGTCCATCTATGTCCCCCGCATCTTCAGCTTTATTCTTCGTTCCCAAAAAGGAAGGTGACCTCAGAACGTGCATAGACTACTGCGCATTAAACCAGATCACGGTGAAGAACCGATATCCATTGCCTCTGATCCCCGAACTACTAGACTCTCCCCTTTCCCCTTTCTCCCCTCTCCCCTTTTATTACAAAATTGATCAATGCCTCCTTTGCCACTGGCTCCATCCCTACTAACCTAAAACAATCCTGGTTACTACCTCTACTGAAAAAACCTACACTCGACCCAGCCACACCCACAAACTACCGACCCATAACTACTGTTCCCTTTCTACTAAAAATTCTGGACAAGGTTGCCTATGTACAAATACAGAAGCACTTGGAAGAACACAACCTCTTAGGCTCTAGACAATCTGGATTCCGTCCCCAACACGGGACTGAAACCGCCCTTATTGACTTGAAAGCGC
Organism: Ambystoma mexicanum; assembly: GCF_040938575.1. Classification (NCBI taxonomy): domain Eukaryota; kingdom Metazoa; phylum Chordata; class Amphibia; order Caudata; family Ambystomatidae; genus Ambystoma; species Ambystoma mexicanum. The sequence continues at coordinate 852,965,644 of NC_090922.1, read as the reverse complement.
AGATCGATTCGCTCAGAGACAACGGACAAGCCGCCCTACTCCTCCTCCTCGACCTATCTGCAGCCTTCGATCTGGTCGATCACTCCGTCCTTTGCTCACACCTCCACTCCTCGGCTCATTTCTCCAGCGAGGCCATCACCTGGATCACATCCTTCCTTAACGGCAGGACTATGAGGGTCTTCTCTCCCACGGCGGCAGCAGACCCTATACCCATCACCTGTGGTGTTCCTCAGGGCTCTTGTGTCTCCCCCACATTATATAACATATTTACCAAGCCCCTTTTCGATGATTTGGATCATCTTGGTATCACCTACACTAACTATGCAGATGATACTCAGATCCTCCTTCCGCTTTCAGGAGATTATGGAAAGGATTTGGCCTTGTTAAATAGGGTGTACATCATCATCCAGGCATGGATGGCTACTCATGGACTATGCCTGAATGATGATAAAACAGAACTCATCATCTTAGGCACCACAATCAGTATAAAGAAACTTGGCCCGGCTTATAAATCCTTCATGATTGACGGGAACAACATCAAAGTCGGACTGGAGGTCAAAACATTGGGATTCTATCTAGACTCCAATTTTTCCCTCAAAAGACAAGTGAGCTCCCTTGCATCCTCCACGGCTTACACGTGCAAATTAATCCGTGCAGCCAAACCTTTCCTGTCCGACACTAGTTGTCTGACACTCGCCAGATCCCTCATACTGTCTCGCCTTGACTACTGTAACGCCCTCTACCTAGGATCCACCAAGGCCATCACCAATAAACTGCAAACCCTTCAGAACAACGCTCTCAGAGCAGCTCTGGGCATCTCCAGAAGAGAACACATTACAGGATTCAGCCAACAGAACAATTGGCTCCCCACCAGAGATAAAATTCTCTTAAAAACGGCATCCCTCACCCACAAGTCTCTCAACAACGCAGCCCCAACCTACCTGATCAACAGGTTCCACAAACTATCCTCCTCAAGACCCATCAGAACCGCATACAAAGATTGCTTATCTTTCAATCAATGGATTCGAGATCACTTATCGACCAGGTTGTAAGAATGGTAAGGCAGACGCTTTATCCCGAATTGGGATGGGAGAAGCATATTCGAACCCGGAACCAGTGCCTATAATTCCTGAACAAAGAATTCTTGGGATAACTACTCTACAGACCTTAGACGATATTCATTTAAAGATCCAACAACTTTTCCATTCAGCAGCCCTGCAGGACTAGGTTAAAAAGGGCCCAGATTATTCAGTTGTCAATGACCTACCTTACTATCAAGGGCGTCTATTTCTACCACACAAGAAACTACAAGAACAAGTCATCTCCAATTACCATGAAGCTCTGATGGAAGGGCACCCAGGTATTGCAAAAACTGAAGCTAAAATTAAAAGACAATTTTGGTGGCCCACCTGGCGAAAAGATGTAAAGTCATTTGTACTGTCTTGTGGCATCTGCGCCCAGAACAAAAGTCAAAAGAAGAAAACAGATGGTCTTTTACAACCTTTAGATATTCCACCCACACCATGGCACACTTTGGGCCTCATTACATGGATGGCGGAGAACCATGGCGCTATTAGCGCCATGGTTCATGCCGGTAAAATACTGGCACTGCCTTGGCGAAAAGGGGAATTACTGCCCCATTCCAAGGTTGGCGGGGCGATAATTCCCCCTTCCACCATTGCCCTTCCCCATTCCCATTTTTGCCCCATAGGGCATAATGGGAATGGGTGAAGACGCTAATTACTGCACCACAATTTGCGGTACCGTAATTAGCTCCTTGGGTCCCTTTGCGGGTTGGTTTTTAACGCCTGCAAAAAGCAGGCGTTAAATTCCCCAACCCGCAAAGGGACCTCGTAGTAAGGCGGTAAGGATTTACCAGTACCGGTAAAATACCGGTACCGGTAAACCCTTACCGCCATCCGTGTAATGAGGCCCTTTGTCTTTAGACTTTATTACAGATCTACCGCCATGTAATGGATTCAACACCATTCTAGTTATTGTGGATCTTTTTTCCAAGATGGCCCACTTTATTCCTTTAAAAGGATTAACTTCTGCTTCAATCTTGGCCAAGGAATTTCTCAAAAATATAGTTCGACTACATGGATATCCTTCCGTATTGATCTCTGACCGAGGTAGTCAGTTCATTTCGCAATTTTGGCAGAAGTGTTGTCAATTGGCACAAATCCACGTAAGGTTATCAACCAGTCACCATCCCCAAACCGATGGTCAGACGGAGAGAACCAACCAGACTCTTGAACAATACCTACGTTGTATGCTCCACCAAACCGAAAGTAATTGGAAGGACATTTTATGGATTTCTGAATACACATACAATAACTCTGTACATTCAGAAACCGGACAAAGCCCCTTTTATACCATATATGGACATCATCCTCGAACCTCAGAACTCGATTTGCCCCAGTATTTAGAAATGCCGGCAGTAACTTGTCTGCATTCTACTATTACACAAGCTTTTAAAGAGGCAACAAAACATGTGAAACAAGCAAAAGAGAAATACAAGAAAAATGCTGATCAACATAGAAGTGAGACCCCACCATATCGAATCGGAGACCAAGTTTGGCTGGCTACAAGACATATACCGCTGAAAGGAACTCAGACTTTTAACCCTAGATATTTGGGACCTTACACCATTAAGGCCATTATCAAACCGGTGGCCGTCAAATTAGAATTGCCCTCTAATATGCGGATTCATCCTGTCTTTCATGTTTCACTTCTAAAACCAGTTCAACCCGGGACAAGATTAACCAAACCACCTGACCCCATCCTAATAGATGGAGAACCTGAATTCGAGGTAAAAAACATCCTGGACTCTAAAATGGTTAAATCAAGACCTTTTTATTTAATCGACTGGAAGGGTTACGGACCACAAGAAAGGTCATGGGAACCTAGTGACCACGTTCATGCTCCTCGATTGATGAAAAAATTCCATCGGGACTTCCCAGACAAGCCAGGGCCAAGGGGAAGAACAACTTTAGGAGGGGCCTTGGAGGGGGAAGTGCTGTCATGATGCCTACCCCCGGGCATCCGGATCGAGTCCATCGGCTCCAGGAGCAGGCATCCAGATACACATTAAAAACCCAACAGCCCCAGCTGGGGGCTGTTTGGATTCAGTCCTGGTGCCTTAGGCCCCAGGCTCATCATAGAAATCAGTCCTGGCGCCATAGGCGCCAGGCTCATAGACTTTATTACCTTATACAGACCATGCTGCAAATGAGTCCAAGCCAACGTGAGGCCTGGATGGGACTATTTTATTACAGGGACTATTTTTAACTCGGGTGTGGTTCTGGTGAACTTCTTACCTGGGACTACTTTGCAGGCTATTTAAACCATGCCCGAACAGCAGCTCATGCTTCGTGTTATTCTGCATCCAGCAGCGTAACGCTCATCGTGTCTGCAAGTCAGCATCCAGTCTTCTGCCACGCCCGCCTCGCATCCGGAGCTCCTAGACAAAAGGAAAAGAAAGGAGAAGAGGTTAGATCACAGACATTATTTGATTCATTACCTGATTCCGGACCTAGCACATCTCCGAGCCTGGAAAGGACATTATTTCAGCACGCGTCACTTCGCCAGCAGCAGCGCCGTGTTATACTCACCAGTCCACCGCATCTTTCAACTCGGCGCTGCCTCCATCATTTTCTTCGTCGAAAACCAGCACCTGGGGGGAAAACAAAAGGAATAACAAGGTGAGCCGAGAAAACCGACAAAGACAATCTCTTTGCCACCATAGGCTTACCTGCTTTACCACCGGAGGTATTATCCTTTAATTCACCGCATCTTTCTATGCCGCACCTATAAAGGGAGAGAAAACAGCAAGTTAAACTCATGCAACTTTTACTGGACAGTGTTTGGTAATACAGACTCTTACCTGAATGCCATCAGCTGCCTCCAGGCAATATTCTTTTGGACCCAGCTGCAACCTAACGAGGGAATGGAACAAGAGTGAACATCGGACATATTGAACTCTTTGAACTTTATAGACACTGGAGTCAATATTCCTCCAGAACTCCTCCAGTACCTTCAAACCAGTGAAGTAAATGGTATCTACGCGCCCCTGCATGCCATGCAGGATGGAGAGCTCATCATTTAAAAACATAAGGTGAAGTTACCAAGAGGGGATATCGGAGGTGATTAGTGGGGAGAACGAGAACAGTTGGGGGGGCCATCACTAAAGTCCACGGGTGGCTAAATCCCTTTCTCCACTTGCAGGACAATACTTCTATGAGTCCAGGAGACAAGATTAGGCGGGCCAGTCCAGACTGTCATCTCTTCACTACCCATCACGTTGGTGGAGACCGCAGCTGTCCGGGTCCGATCGACGCCCCTGTGGGAACCAGGTGAGCATAACAACAAGATTCGATTCAGTTGATGGCTATCCTAGCAGACAAAGGATACAAAGTAGACAAAGTAAAGCTACAGTATTGTCAAGAAGAGGTGTTATACATAGGACAGTTGATTTCATGTGAGGGAAGAAAGGTGACACCTGAAAGAGCTGAGGCTATTATGAAAACTGCAAAACCGCAAACAGTAAAACAGATGCAACCTTTTTTGGGACTAGGTAATTATGTTAGAGCCTGGATATTTGATTACAGTTCATACACAAGACCCCTTTTGCAGGCTTTAAAAAGGCACAAGTGGACAAAGTTACAATAGAATGGACTGAGGAGATGGAGGAGGGATTTGAAGAGTTGAAAAAAGCAATTTGTACAACTCCTGTTTTAGGAATTGCCAATTATGCTGAGGAGTTCTTTTTATTCTCGCGGACGAATGGGACAGTCATGACTACACTGCTTACACAGAGGACCACATTGGGGTATAAGCCTCTGGCGTATTACAGTGGGATCTTAGACCCAGTTATGAAAGGACACTTTCCTTGCGAACAGTCATTGGCAGCCACTGCGTTCATAATTGACAAGTCTACAAGCATTGTAATGGGCTGCTCTGACACTTTTTATGGAACGTGCTTTGTTTGCCATTTTAGAGAAACCCAAGGGCACATTGACATCTCAGAGAGGTTCTGGCTGCTTATGAAGCAATGATTTCGAACCCAACAATCAAAATTGTCAGATGTAAAATAGTGAATCCAGCCACATTTTGTAGCTGAGCCAGTGGCAGAGAAGGATCATTATTGATGGATCTTCAAAAATTGATCAGGCTAGTGGGGAGAGACATTCTGGCGCAGCTGTAGTAAGGCATAGAGCAAATGGCGAGTTTGAAGTGGTAGCAAGTGCAAGACAACCGTCTCACTTTTCGGTGCAAGCAGCAGAATTGGTAGTGCTCATTGTCGTGCTTGAGAAACACAAAGGGCAGGAAGTGACGGTGTACAGTGACTCCGCCTATGTCAACTGTACATGCAAGGCTAACATGCTGGGAAAGGAGGGGCTACCTCCGTGTGATGGCACTCCAGTGGCTTTATTGGACAGGCTTATTAAGCCGCTACAACTCCCTTTAGCCATCATGGTCATTAAACGTGCCGCTCACACTAAGCAAACCGACTTTATTTCTTGCGGAAACGAAGCCACAGACGCAGAGGCCAAGAGGGTTGCATATTCTACAGATATTTCAGGTTTTGATACTCCAAATGTTAAAGAAAAGGTAGTGACAGTTAAGGTGATACAAGAAGGGTTTATAACTACTGTTGACCCAATTAATGGAGATTCATGGAAGTGCTCCACAGGAAGAGCAGGAATTATGGAAGCAAAGGGGGTGTTCTTTATCACCCTCGGAAACATTATGTTGTCAAGACAGCACTGGAAAGCCAGTAATGCCAGTAGCATTGTTAAAGGTCGCACTTGAAAAACTGCATTATCGTGCGCATGTAACTAGGGAAAGTCTTGCATCAACAATTGCGGAAGACTGGTTTATTCTAAATATGTCAGAACACGTTGCATTTTATGTAGTAAACTGCATCGTATGCCAAAATGTTACCACTGCAACCGATTAGAGTTATTCCTCGACTGAATGGTCAGTTTCAGCATTTACATATTGACTATGCTGATATGCTGCAGGTGTGTAGTGGATACAGGTATCTGATAGTGATGGTGTGTCCTTTCTCCAGGTGGATCGAGACAGGTCTGTATACACACCCTGAAGCCACTAGCACTGCAATGTTTTTAGTGTGCAATGTCTTTCCAAGATGGGGTGTGTGTGAAGTGCTGAGATCCGATAATGGGCCACATTCTGTCAATGTGTTAGGATTCCTTTGGGATTGTTATGGAGGAGATGGAGGAAGCACCATTCTTGCTATAAGCAGTGGAATGCAAAATGGCGCCTCCTTGGTTCCATCTCGGTAATTCACAGGGAGCGCTCAAGCCTTTTTCAACATAGCGGCACGCTCACTACCCGTTCTATATCAGTCATCACAATGAACGGGTAGGTGCGTCGCTTCTGTCTCGCTCCGTTGTGCCTAAGCCTCTTGCCTCTGCACTACGAACTTTTGCTACTTCATTAGCGTTGTTTGTTTCTCTATCTCCGTCTTTCCCCTCTCCAGTCCTTTCAGCTCTCTTCATTGTGTTTCTTCGTGGAACCTACTCATTCCTTCCATTTTTCCTTTTCTTCTACCTTCCATCCTTCTATCTGCTCTTACTTTTATCTGTTTACTTTCCTTTGGCGATTCTTGCCGCCGGTTTTCCTCTGCCTAATTAGGAATTGTCCCATTCCGTCTTTCAACCCACTGTTACCTACCGCCGTCCTGGTTTTCTCTGCTGCCCTCCTGGAGCCCCTGCACTTCTTACTCTAGTCGGCAATCACTACTCCTCCTCAACCTTGTGACTTTCTCTGTGCAGCTCCTCGGCAACTTACCAGTAGTTTCTTTGCAAGCCGCACACATTGCTTCTCGCAATCTACTTACCATCATTCTACGATTGCTACAGGCTCCACTCCGCTAGGATCCATCTACAGCACCCCGAAAACCTACTACTTCGGAACTTGGAGTGTCTTCCGGAATATTACGACTAATTAGGTTTTCTTCCCCACGAGGGTTCCCCAAGGGTACTGCCCCTGTGGTGCACAGAGCCTGGTTACTGGCCTCTGGACGCCGTCGGGGACGTATTCCCATTTCTACTGTTCCAACACTGCCAGCATCTGCACAAGACTGCAACTGTGAGTACCTAAACATGTTTCTGAATAGCACAATGAAGTTTTTGAACAGATAGGGCTTGCGTAAAGCATACGTTTTCTTCTGCTTATCACCGGCAAGCGAACGGAATATGTAAGACTCAATGGTCTCCTTAAAGAAAGGATTGCCAAACTCAAATTGACATTGAAAAAGCGGTATATGTCTTGTAGCCAGCCAAACTTGGTCTCCGATTCGATATGGTGGGGTCTCACTTCTATGTTGATCAGCATTTTTGCTTGCCCTTAGATTTATATGCCCTAAGGGATCACTCTGAGTCAGACCGCCACCTCACACCCCATGAACTAATGACTGGGAGGTGGATGAAAGCACCTCTTGCACATCCACCGAGGAGTAGAAGTGATGCACAGAGTACACCAAAAATGTTAGGAAACGAGTTACAAGATTATCTAGCATGTATGACCGCTAGTATCTCTCATTTCAGATCAACTCAAGCGCCAGGGCGATCGGTCTCAGAACACAGATGAAAACAATTCAGCAACCAAACCTTTTAAACTATTATCAGCACCCCAACTATTTGCTGGCAATTGTATCCTAATTAGAAACTTTACTAGGAAGTGGTACATCCCACACTTTAATGGCCCATTTATTGGTGAAAATGTCACTCCCTCAGCAGTAAAATTGCAAGGCAGACACGTGTGGATTCATCTAAATGATGTGAAGCTGTGCCGCCTCCAATGATCCATAAGCACGACAAAAAACAAAATGTCAGTGTGTGCAGACTCGATCGATGACAAAGACGAAGGATAATAAATCAACTAGCTGATTAAAAATGCTGATTTGCATTTGAACTGTGACTCCCCTAGGACACTCCTTATAGATATTATAGTAGGCGTGTAGAAATAGAACGTCCCGGTATAGAACGTATACTTAGATCTTCCCCTTGAACCAACCACAACCCCCCATAGGTTTTTCTTATTTGCCACGTAGTATGAGGTCACTTATGATGAATTTTTAGTACTTAATTATAATTTTGTTTGAAATGCATTGAGAACACGATCAGGAGTTCATTGATGTCTGTTGTAACTCCCTGTTTTAGACAATTGATAATAAAACAGTCGAACAAGACTTTGCCAACTTCCTGAGTCGGTCTGATTATATGATGTAAGAGTTAATCTGCATCCCACCCATTGCATGACTTGTTACTGATTAAGGACCATACGTTCAGAAGTTGTCCCGATGGTGCAGATTTGGTGAGAGGCTGAGGTCCATTCCAGTGCTTGAGTCCAGGTCACCAGAAGCCGTCCACAGGGCTCAAAAGAATCAAAAGTCAGAAAATCGCCATATTCAATAACTCAACCTCAAAAGTGACCTATGCACCAGTCACCATCAGAAGTCATTGACGGTCCCAGGGGACTTACTTCCATCTGCCAAGCCTTTAAGGAGCCCACAGCAAGTTTCACCTCCTCAGGACTTCTAGAGTCGTAGAAATCGCCGACCAATGGAGAGCACCGTGAAGAGTAAAACTGTTGCACTTCCGAAAGACTCTTATTCCTTTTTATTGTTAGACTCAGCATCCCAGTGGCTCCTTCTTCCAAAGGAGTCCATCCTCGGAGGGAATGGTTTTGTAAAGCCACAAAACTCTGCCACTTCGCCTGCCAAGGTACCAAAGGTACTGTGATGAGGAAGAGCATTTTATAGCCTCACCAGTCATTCAGAGGTCCCCGATTCATCTTGGATGGATCCTGCTGTACTCTGGCCTCTGAGGTACTTTGGGGTGGTAGAACCTTTTAAAAGAAAGCACAAAGTCATTGAACATTATTGGACTGGGATGTAAAAGACAACAAAAGTTACTCCCTACCTTTTCTATTACAGGTTGGGAAGGTGGGGGGGTCTTCACTCAGAATTACTTGTCTAGTCTAAAGAAAGCATTTTGCCACTGTTCATAACTAACCTGCCTTTCTTTCCTATTAAATGCTGGTAACACCTTACTGAAGAATTCACCTGCCATTTAAAACTGTAGTTAGTGCAGTTCTTACTGAATTTAAGTATTGTGTTGTACCACATAGAGTGTATATATTTACCATTCTCTGAATAAGTATTCCATATAAAAAGTGTTATTATTTAAATGTATCTACTGTTGGTAGAAGTAGCAAACCTTATTTTGTATAAGGAAGCTGTGTTATCACCTAACGTAGTGTGTGGACATTCCTTTGTGGGGGCTTTGGGTTAACACTGTACTCAGGAACCTGCCTGCATCAACCTCCTGAAAGTATTACTCTTCACCCCAGCTACATTACCCAGATTGTTTTCATCGCCATGTTCTTAATTTTTTATATTGTTTCCCCTACAGGTGGATTTTTGCTGTTGGTTTAATAGTCAGCTACTTTCATATTGGTGTGTTTAATTAAAGTATATATACATATATATTTATTAAACCTCTATTGGACATTACTTTATTGTAGAATCTAGTACTATTGTTGTTTGGATTTCCACCGTTATCACATTCACACTCCTCTAAAAGTATAGCCTGCCCTTGGCCCATATTATCCCAAAAGGCAAAGGAGTTATACCTCTTGACTGTACCTGTATCACCTTTATGACAAGGATAACTGTTGGTTTGTAGTTGTCTGGACTGAGTATGCAGTTTAGCAACTATTCGTGCATGTACTCCTGTAGAGCCGTAGTCATCCTGTCACACTGATGAACATCATTAGGGATTTGATATAAAATAAAAAACGGTGTAATTGACGTTATAGACATTTCCAAGCATTTATAATTGCTACACCAATGGGATACATTATAAGCTCTGCACAGGTCTTGAACGCCAGGTGTCCTGCCTGAGCTATGTCAAGAAAGGGGTCTCTCTTCCAGCAGTACGGTTAGCAAAGATTAACTGTTTAGGAGCCTCCAAACATTTGAGGAAGCTAGGGGGGTGGAGGAATCCCAGCGGAGCAGAAGTAATATGAAGTCCCCAGCTCATTTACACATTCCTCTGGGGGGATGGGAAATGGAGGTACACAGTGACAGCTTTCTTTTCTCAGTGATTGCCTCTCACTCCACTTACTAAATGCACAAGGGCTTCTTAGTGCTTTGGTTTTCTCACCCACCTTCAAAATGCTCCTGTGGTTCTGTGTGCTTTGGCCTTCTTCTATACCCACTGAATGCAAATATGCCTCAGTTGTGTGCCCACAGTTGTGTGTGGTGTTATCAGTGATTTGGCCTTCTTCACTACCTATTAAATGTGCATGGGGAATTCAGGGCTATGCCTTCTCCTCCAACATTTAAATGCGAGTGTGCTTAACATTGGTTTGATGCTCTCATGCAGCTACACAATGCATGTTGAGTTCTCAGCGCTTTGGCCTTATCCTCGTCCTACAAAATGTACCTGGACCTCTCTGTGCTGCCCTTCGCCTCCTCCTACTGAATGCACATTGGATTCTCAGTGGTTTGGCCTTCTACTAAGATTACAAAATGCACTTGGGTTTCTCAATGCTTTGGCCTTCTCCTACACCAAATAAAGGTACACACGGTTCAGAGTGCTTTGGAATTCTGCTCTGCCTAAAACATGCACCTAGGTGTATCACTGTATTTGCTCTTCTGTACTGCCTACTAACCTTACAGGGAATTCTCAGTGTGTGAACCTTCTCCTCTGCCTGATAGATTCATGTGCAGTGCTCAGTTCATTGGACATTTCCTAGGCCTACAAAATGCACCTGTGGCTCTCAGTGATTCGGTCTACTCCTATACCCACTAAATACATCTATCAATCATATATGTAATTAAATGTATTTGTTTGAAAGGTTCAACCAAATAAAAAATAAAAAAAATGCATGTGGGGTTATCAGAACTTTGGCCTTCAGCCTCCATCTATGAAAGCCATGTGAGGGTTTCAGTGCTTTGCTCTTCTCCTACCAGATGCACATGGGAGTCTCATTGCTTTTGCCTTCCCCTGCACCTACAAAATATACCTAGGGTTCTCAGTGATTTAGCCTCCTTGTCAGTTTACTAAATGCTCACAGAGTTCCCAGTGCTATGGTCTTTTTATAAGTCTACAAAATGCACATATAGTTCTCAGTACTTTGAACTTCTCTGATCCCTACACAATGCGTATAGGATTCGAAGTGCTTTGCTCTTCTGATCTGAATACTAAATGCGGGGGGTGGTTGTTAGTGCTTTGGCTTTCTCCTATGCGTATAAATTGCATATGGAGTTCCAGTGCTTTGACATTCTCCTCTTCATACTAAGTGCACATGTGGTTCTCAGGAATTTGACTTCTCCTACTACTAAATATATGAGCTTTTCATTGGTTTGTCCCTCATCTCCACCTACAAAATACATGAGATGTATACTGCCACTCTGTCCAAAATGGAATTCTAATGTCCTAACTCTTCCTAGGCCCTCTTTTTGATGTTTAATTCTACTGTAACGTACACTATCCTAGCTACAATTCCCTTCCGGGATAAGGCTGAACCACTCCTGCCTATTCAAATTTCAACCATTGACTTTCCCAAGTTTCTACTCACCAGAGTGCATATTGAAGCAAGGTCGAACCAAGTATAATTTCATATATATATTAACTTAGAATAAACCTTTAAAGTACTGCCTAGTCAAACCACTTGTATTTCTAGGGATTTGAGGTTTCAACTATTTTTCTGCGCATGGTTAGTAATCATTTCTTAATCCTGTCATAGTGTTATAAGCTTGTTATTCTTCAAAACACTTATAAAAAAACACGTACTCGAGTTGGTACGCGTTTCACTGAATATCTTACCAGTCTTTCTTATCAATAAAGCCGATGTGCTGTTGGAGTTGAAAAAGTGCAGCTTGAATGCAGCTGCAACTTTTCATTACTAAGGTTTTAGTAAAATAAGCTTTTTTTAATTTAATGAAAATTGAGGCAATGGGTTATTTTTATATATTTTGACTGGTTAGAGCTAGAGAAAGAGTCACAATTAATTATCTTTTTAAGCAAAATATGTGAAAGATTTCCTTCTTGAATCTTTGACATTTGTTTGAACCTTTCACACATGTGCCAGAGTCTCCTACGTAAAATAGATGATTGGGGTTTTCGTATCGCAGAGGTGATTTACTTGTTGCATATGTTCTGACACAGAAAGCTGCAGTTGTAATTTAACAGTTACGTAGCTTTCAAAATGTATACATCTTTTAGAAGGTCTAGCCAACCCATCCCCCCAGATGTTTTGGCCTACAACTCCCATGATCCCTGACCACTGAAGGGATATTTACGCTGACACATCTGGAGGTTGACAAGTTGGCTATTCCATTAGCCCATACAATATGAATGTTTTATGTATTGCATATTGCACTTTTACTTCTAAACAACATGCAACTATGAATAATGTAAAACGTATTATTATGATGTTAAAAGGGTGAAATTTGGTTAAACACTCTTATCTTACCATACATCATTAATATTACAGTGGGTTTGAAAAACAACAAACTCATTTTACCTGCTTTGTGAGTAGGACCGTCTTTGCAGCTAATAATTCACACACACCACAGAGCTACAATTAGCCATCACTGGAAGTTCACCTCCAGACGAGAGCAACGCATCAATGCTTTATGTGTTTGCAAATCAACTGAAACGTTTGCGTTTTGGCTTCATTCAGGACATGCAGGACATGACTTTGTCTTGTAGGTGAGTGCCATTTTATAAATAGTTTTATCAACCGAAGACTAACAAAGATAAAACACACAAACACATAGGCCCCCATTCCAAGTCTGGCCGTAGTCCGGCAGAATTACCGCCGAACTACCACCAAATGAAAATACGGTTACTGCCACTTGGTACCGTGGGTTTACCATGCCATTGCAAGTGGCGGTATGTGGTGTAAATCTCCATTCTTATGACTCTGTAGGACACCATGGACTCTTTTGGCAGAACTACCACTCGCAATAATTGCGGCAGCTGTAATTCTGCCGATTTTATTGATTTATCATCATTAAGGTGGATGGTTTCCCTCTGGCATTCTACTGGAGGTAAATTCTCGACTCCAAGGCCAAACTCAGAATTTGGCAGGGCGGGAAAACTGGAGGTAATTCTATTACCGCCACTTTTTTACCACTTTGCCACACTCGGAATGAGGCCCATACACATTTCACCCAAATTGGGGATCATTAGTGTGGCACAGGTTGACATCCTTAAGATTGCACCATTTACATCATAAATATTATGGTGGGTTCAAAAGGATATATTGTAAGAAGGATATGTAAGATACTATGTTAGAAAGTTAAGTATGAAATACTATTGAAAGTTTAAATATTGGTTTTGTAAGTGTGTTGCAGATTATGTGCGCATTTTTAATAAATAAAATCACATATTCCTTTTCGCAGAAGTCCTATGCTATTATTTGACCCTGGAGAATGGAGAAATGCTCCCTAAACAGGAGACCTACAATGAAGGAGAAACAGTTGATGTACAGTGCATCACTGGGTTTGTAACGCTGTACAGTCACACCTCAAGGCCAACATGCACGAAGAGTGGCTGGGTGCCACCGCCAAGGTGCGAAAGTAAGTGCCATTTTTGTTGAAAGTTTCACCTATCTGTTTTGCAAACAAGACAACAACTATGCTGTTACATTACTGCTTCTCCTGACCTCAATTCTCCACAGGTACAACAATGTATCCACATATTGAGGGGTGAGAAAAAAATGAGGAATAAAAAAGCAACCACCAATGGTCGTATGTTATTAAAATGCAACTGCAATAGTGAATATGTCGCATGGTAGGCCTTTCACATGAGTAGGTCTGTTTTTATGGAAAGGTAATACTCATCCGCCACTTTGGTCGCCACCATTCGGGAGGCACGAGGAGGGTGACAGATTACCCTGAAGTAGCCTACTCAGCCCTATTACCAGAAATAGTGGTGAGGACATGCCATTTAGCTACAATGAGCTAATCCTGCAGATCAGAGCAATGCACAAATAAACCCAACTTCACCATTCGCCACTTTATCCCATTTTTCCTACATTTTACCAGAAGACCTTTGGCCCGCCGCATTTAAACAAGTGCATATGCGTTTCTTTTATTTAGGACTCCCAAGCTGACAGCTGCCCAACAGTACGTCTCTAGGGCATATCAAATACAACATGGCATATTTTCTTAACATGATTTATCACTTAAATATTCTTCTTATACTAGCACATTTTATGTTTTAGAATTTGCTTTTTGGACTCTGGAAAGTTACCACAGCATTTCTTTCAGTGATTTCTTTCAGTGTCTTACGCTTGTCCTTATCGTGGTGCTCAATGCCCACGCCAGGTATATCCAGACCTTGGAATGCTGGAGAAAAAAAAATGCCAAGGAGAAAATAAGAGGATGGGAAAGTGAGACATGATTGCAGAAGCACATGCAGGGAGGGATGCAGTGAGGGCACCATGGTTTGTTATATCATGGGTGAATATCAGTCTCGTTAGGTGGACCGTAGTTCTGAAAAAGGGTGGAGGCAGATATGTCCTGAAATATTTTTATAATTTGTGTTTCCAAGGCAGACTTGGATAATTGTACGTCTGTACACAATGTAATGTTGGCTGCATGAGGGGGTTGAGAGTGTGCTTGAGCAATTATGGAGGGTTGGTTGTTGAGTTTCCCAGGTATGTCTGTACCCCAGTTGAAATCCCAGAATGTTAATTCTGTGACTGCCAAACCTGAGCCAAGAGTGTCATAGGAAAGAATAGAATGTGTAAAAGGTCAATGTTGTTGGTAAGAGAAAGTGAGGAAATAGAGTGGGCAAACTAGTAAAATCAAATTGAAATACCCTAGCACATTGATGTCACAAAGGCTATTATAAAGAGTTTGAGCCTCATTATAAGCTTGGTGGTATCTTGGTTGTAAATCCGCCAAGATACCACCATACTGTATTACTGTTACTGCCACTTGGTCCAGGCGGTTATACTGCCGGATTAGAAGTGGTGGTAGTTGGAGTCCATAGGACTCCATGGGGGATTTTGCCAGTATTACTGCCAGTGGTAATACTGCCTAATTGGCCAATTTTGGATGGTAAGGCAGCAGAAGTACCTCCAGCTTCTTGTTGCAGGTTTTTCCTTCCCCTTAGTGCCAAACTCATATTTGGCCAGCGTGGTAATGCACCAGTAACCGTATTAGCGGCACATTTTTGCCGCACTGCCCAACTCACAATGAGGCCCAGAGTCTGTGTGATGTAATGGTATGTCCTACTAGACTTTATTGTAGTTTTTCGGTGACGCAGGGTGGTGCCGTACTTGGGAGTAGGATATCCAAGTATAGTAATGCATGATCATCTATGGTGAGAAAATGTGCACTTCATTAGATTGTGTGAAAGGCAGAGGTGGATGCGCGACAAACAGGGTTGGAAGGGCGAGAACAGCCTTGTGTCTCTATGTAGTAAGTCACGCTTAATATGTTATAGTATGATACTATGCCTTGAGTGTTACCATAAACCAGAGCATCCAGCTGTTAGGTACAAACAGTGGTGTGGAGTATGCTTACGAGCTTTAATTTGCATGTCTACTTTGGGCATTAACACCCTTTTCATGGACTGACTAGCACTCCTGTGTATTATTTATTTGAGTGTTTTGGGGAGTGCTACTTGCCACTTTATAGCTGTTTCAAACTCAACATTAGATATTAATGTGAAATGACATAATGAAGCATGACATAATATAACATGACATAACATAACTAGGTAGTTTAACAAAACCAGTACCATGATCTACAAATTAAAAGGAAGGTGTGATAGAAACCTTACAAATGCAAATAAAAAACAAAACATATTTATTTATGTTTACATTTGTATAGTGCACCGAACCCAGAGGCTTCTGGGGGCAGGCTTGGTGAGGTCGGGAATACTTACATACATGCTTAAGGTTACTGGTTTGATAACTTTGCATAAGGAGGTGATAAATACATACATGCATAATCAAAGTAGCTATTTGGGATCCTAGTTGTTCATGCAGCAGGGCTGTGATAACGCAATTAGTTGTAAAGGATCATGAAGATCATTACCCAACAGACATGGACCAGGGATGGAGTCTGTCACCACTACACAGCGCTGGGTTGTTTCACCTCGCCAGCTGAACTCTACTTTCGCAAAGGGGCACTTACTCTTTTCGTCAAACCCACTGATGCTACAATCAGACCCATCAATATATTGGCCTGCCTGTACCCACTGTCAGGTGACAGCCACGGTGTTTCGAACCGCAGCAGTTTTGTGTCCATTGATTTACACATGCTCTAGATACAATTGAGTATTATTGGGAACTGGGATCCCCTTCGGAGACCCAGTACTGATCCGACTCAGTGTAACCAATCCACATTCGGCCACTCCCTGGCCTAGTGGGAATTCCTCCTCTGAGAGGCCCACACTAATGATGGTCTCTTCCACGAGTCCAACATTCGCTATGGCTTCCTTGGGTAAGCCCTTCCAAGCAGGATCCCCTTTCCTATGGCCCAGTTTCTCCATACACGAAACAACTTTGTGTGGTTGGAGCGCAGGTGTCCCAGTGTTAGGGGTGCCTGTGCTCCTCCTTTTGGTGTGCACAGCTGAACTAGCGTTTTTTGATTTCCCTTCGTTCCTTTGGGGACCTGACTTCGAATAGGCTAGGGTTGGACCCTTGTCCTTCCCATCCTTGTTTACTTTTTTGTGTGCCAATTTCTCTTCCGGTTTGGTTGTGCTCACCTGAGCCTTCAGTACTCACAAACCTGTCTGCAGCCTTTGCAAGCTCCCTAGGGTCTCTGATAATCTTGTCCACAAGATGCTCATGTAGGTCAACCTCACAATATTTCAATACATGCTCACACGCAATCAACTTGTACATCTCTGTAAATGTCCCAACTTTGTTACCAGTCACCCATCCGCTCAGATATTTCAACGACAAGTGTGTGAACACTTTAAATGCCAGCCCACCTTTCTTTCCGAGCTCTCTGAAACTCTTGAGATATTGTTTTGGGGATTTACAGAACTTCCCGAGTAGGACTGCTTTCCTGCTCCCATCAACCGGCCTTTCCTCAGGAGTAAACTGAAGAATTGCATCAGTCCCTGGTGTCGGTAAGCAACTCATCAGGGCTGCACCCCCCAGTACCTCATCCACCTCCTGTAGCTGGAGAGCCAGCTTGAGCACTTCAAACCAGTCAAAAATATCCTTCCCCACTTCATAAGCCTGCACTAACTCTTTGGCGATGAGTCACCAGGGCTTATCCTGGGCACTCTGGTTTGAGCCTCTCCTTCTGCTTTTGCTAATGGTGGAACTGTTGGCCTCCTTCTTCTCTTCAAAGGTCAGCTTGCACAGCGCTATGGTGACCTTGTGTCAGGCTTACCTCTGGTGCCCTGCAGGAGTTCCTGATCTGGTCTGTACCGATGTGTCGCCCCCTCACTGGCTGTCCTCACCCAGATGCTTGCTCCAGCCACTCCTTCCCCCACTGGTTGATTGGGGATTAACTCCCAGGGGACTGTGAGGTTGGGATGGACCTGGGTAGTTTAGGGTGACCTAAAGGTAAATACAGGGTAAGTATAAGCACACAGCCTTCCCTCTTGCCCCTCCCCTTCATAGCCTGGGTTAGCTGGCTGGTGCCAAAGCGAGTTATGCTCACCGTAATGTTTGCAACTACGGTTGCTGTCCTCGGGTATGTATCGGATTCCAGTTACTTCACTAAAGGTGCGTGGTCCAAGCCATCTGCGAAACACAGGATACCACGGTTCACAGGTAACTCTTGATTAAACTCAGTGACAGGTAAGTCTTGATTAAGCATGAGTGTCAAACTTGCCGTGCTTGCAAACTTGTTCTGTACAGCTACTAGGCTTACTTTCACAATGTCTTTCTTCTTTACAGGAGCAGAACGACTGATGGTCGACACCACCAGGAGATGCTGAAGGAACGGAGCTGGACTCAATGCACAGGTGAGCACACTAGGCACTGGGGCGGGAGGCGGTCGAAGAACAGAATGGGATCTCCCACACTGTTGCTTTGCCTTTCAGGTCCTCGGATACTGCGGGACCGGCAATAGTCAGAGAAGCGAGGAAGAACCAAGTTGAGTAGACGATGAAGAACTAATGTCCAAGATGAGAAGCCCCACCGGTCGACTCCGGGTGCTGTTCGGGAAAAAACAAGAAAACTAATGCAGAGACAGAGGGGGTCATTCCGAGTTTGGAGGTAACTTTCCTTTCTGGCATGGAGTAAATACCATGTCCGTGTAGGTCAGAGCCCGCTAATAGAGGACTATTAGGATCTCGCGGGCACGAGCTTTCCGCCATGCTGGTAACGACATTACCGGCATGCCGCTAAAGTCCCGAAAATGGCCCTTAGCGCCATCAAGTGAAGTGCAGATTGCACTACCGGCATGAAGCAAGACGGCATTAGCGGTCACCACTAGTAACCAAGCGGAACCGGAAGTAGCGTCATCGCACAGGAATGGGAAAGAGCATGGCAGCCATATTTAAAAACACAATCCATTGCCATCCTCAGCAGCCAGGACCTGTAGGACATTGCTGTGTGTGAAATCCAATCCACAATAACACTACAATGCCCAAGGCTGTGAAAAAGGGCGCATCATGCCAGCACAAGGAGCGCTTTAATGAAGATGAGTTAACCATGCTTGCGGAGACCCTGGCAGAAAATGCTGATGTCGTGTTTGTCCATAGCCTCAAGAGGGAGGCCATAATCAGAAAGAAGGATATCTGGGCACTAGTGGCGCAAAAAGTAAGCGCGGTTGGCAACACCCCCTGCACAACCAAGGACTGCAGGAAGAGGTGGGATGACTTGCGCCTGCGAGTCCGTAACATCCTCTCAGCCAACAGGAGCCAGGCCATGGCAACTGGCGGAGGAGCAAGCTCTCCCATAAAGCTGTCCCGGTGGGAGGACATATGTGCAAGCCAAATCGGCATGGAGGCCATTGAAGGTGTTGGAGACATGGAGTGTGGCACCACGTCATCAGCGGACGGAGGTGAGTGTCCTAAGAAAACACTGTAAGGCAGAGTCTGATGATAGTCCACCAATATGTCTGCCTAAAGAGGCAAGCCATGGCCCAATACACGCACATTCCCAGCATAGTTGACGTACGCAGCACAGACACATGCAGATGCCTGCAGCAAGGCAATGTCATACCTTACACAAACCACACTAAGATGTCAATGGCATAAGTCACACTGCATGCAGGCCACAACATATATTCATGTTACATAGCATACGTCAGCCCCAACATGAGTGACCCCGACGTATGCCTGCATTACCCACCCATATAGCAAGCAACGTGATCATCCAAACTCAACTGCCTATTACCCTCTCATGTATAGATGAGCAATAATACAAATGTATGCATGATGCTTCTGAAACCATCACTCATGCCGTCCCTCTCTTCAACCCCCACAGGCTCAGACCATAACCATGAGGTCTGGGACTCACCCGCACAGCCAACCACATCCCGGAAGACGGCCCAGGATGAGGGCAACAGGCCTTCGACCTCAAAAGCCCAACACAAGGCTCGCCATGCACCACAGAGGAAACCACCTCCGGATGCCACGGCACTGGTGCCGCCAAGGGCCGTCGAGACAGAACCCGCAACTCCAGTCACACTGGCACAGGGCACAGCTGAAGCTACACACTCAGCAGAGTCCAGTTCACTCATGGAGGTGGCAGCCACAGTACCCCTGGCTGAGGAGGAGGCGCAGGAAGAGTTGTGGGTGCCCGTGGAGGACGACTCCTCTGAACTGCCTCGTACACCAAGTCCGGCACCATCCCCACAACTTAAATCGGTAGACTCCGACCACGCCACCACCCCAGAGCAGTCTGGGGGGGTGTTCAACCAAGGGCCCATAGGGGAGCCGATAGAAATTGTACATGACACCCAAGCACACTCCACCTCCACAGGTGTACTGGCGGGTGTGCAGCGGCAGGAGGAGCTAACTGCCCTGGTGCGACAATTTGTAAGTGACAATGCCCAAGCAAGGCAGGAGTGGCGTGAAAACACCACCTCTCTGGGCAAGATCTTTGCCAAACACAGAAGTAGACTGTGCGAGGAGGTAACAGCCCTGCGGCATGTCCTCGGCCGCATTGCTGATGCATTGGAGGCTGAGCGTCCGGCCCCCAAATGGAGCATGCGGCCACCCCATCGTCCTTGAGCTCCACACAGACAAGTCCACTGTAAAGGACCGGTGGGGGGTGTCTGTACTTCTGCTCTCTATATGGTAGAAGAGAGGCACAGAAGACCCCAGCCAAGATTCTCTAGTACGGTAGCAATGGACGAGCAATCAAGGCCTAGCTTCTCAGGAGGTGATGCAGGCTGGTTCTTAAGTACAGTGTAGTCCCCAAGCCCCCACAAAGTAATGTCCACACACTGTATTGGTTAGAACACAGTCTTTATATAATCAATATTCAAGGTTATGTACACTTATCATAATAACTCACTTTGTACTTAGGAAAATCAACAATGGCAAATATATACAATTCTAAAGTGGTACCACCCTTTGTATTAGATCTCATTAAAGTGCATCAACAATACTGTAACAATGTCACACAGATCAATAGAGTGAAACCAGCAATAGAGAGAGGAGAGAAAATAAGATGGTTGAGCAATAGGCAGAATACTGGCCCCTACCACTAGACACAATTCTGTGTGGAGATCCCCCCACCTGGGCAACCTGTAAAATAAAGATATAGCACAAGCCCAGTCCATATATTGTTCTGCAAGTCTTATTCCCTCCTATAATGTTTTTACCCCCCCAATGTACCTGGTGGAGTCGAGTTCTTCGAAGAGGCGTTGACAGATCCTTCTTGAGCGACCCCCTTTCAAGCGGGAGTCGCGGATCGTCGAGAGGTGTCGAGAAGCGTCGCGGAACTCGGCGTTCGGCGGCGGGGAATCGACGGCCCTTCTTGAATGCCTTCCCTTTCAAGCGGGAGACACGGGGCGTCGAACGACCGTCGACAAACAGGGTAAAACGGTGTCGATGAGGCGGCAGCTTCGTCCGAGCGGTGCTCGTCGGCGTCGGGGCATCGGCGTCCTGCAAGGCAGAGGCGTGCGGGGCACCTCGGTGACAATAGTTCTGGACCGCAAAGATTGTGGAGACGGAGGCCCAGCAAGGGCGTCGAGTCGTTCGAGTCTTTGTGGTCTTCGGGTGGCGGGAAAACCACCGGCAGGTTTCTCCTCGGCGCGTTGGTCGTCCTCGACTTTCTCCGGCAGGATAAAGCGGTCGACGTTGCGGACGAGGGAGTCCTTCGATTCGAATGTTCTTAGACAAAGGAGCGGGTGGCTCCGGTCGTCGGCGGCACGGCGTCAAGTGGTTCCCACGGCTGGGCAACACAACTTCGACGGGCCTCCAGCGGTTACACAAACCTGCGAACCCTGGTCGACGGCAATGGACTTCGACGGCGGCGATGTCCGGGTGCTTCACTTCGATCTCCTCGGTGGTCCCGTCTCGGGTCGGCAGCCTTTCGAGGGTCTGTCTTCCAGGGCGCTTCGACGAAGATGGATCGGTGCTCGATGGTCCCTCGGAGCACGGGAAGAGGGCGCCTTACCAGGTCCTCTCTCTGGTCAGTCTTCGACGATTTCGGCAGCCTTCAGATCGGTCGAAGCAAAATGCAGCAGCAAGTCTTCTTCTTCCAGCTGGACGTCGAGGATCAGCAGTTCCAGTTACTCTTAGAGTGGAGACTCAGCCCCAGAACGCTTCTGAACAATTACCAGTGGTGAGAGGTCCCCAGATATACTATTCTGTCTCTCATCCACACTGCTGGCACACACTCAGCAGCCAATCATACAGAAGGGCATTCATGCAGTCAGTCAGCCAATCAGGCACACAGTGCATTCAGGCCACACTCCTCCCTTTCAGACACTCACAACAAGGAATGTGGATTGGGACAAGTACCCAGCCATTCAACACTACACACTGCATTCAGGCCAGTTTCGGGCAGGGCTGTCTGTCTTTGTCTCTCATGCCAGAAACCAGACAACCACAACAAGGAGTGTATATTGGTCACACACTCCATTCACCCAGGTCCCACCCACAGGAGGTACCCACAACATACAGTCACTGGGAAGGCTCCAGTCAGTCTAGCTGGGCCTTCACAACAACACCATATATGGAACTTCCACCCAACAGCCAGTCAGGGGGAAGGGACAGAGTCAGGGCTTCCCAGGACTTTGGGAAAACAAGGTAACAGGCAATATAAAGCAAGAGGCCACAGGGGCCATCTTGTTTCCTATCAGGAATCAACTGATCCCAATGGCAGGGCCTGGGTATCCCAAAATGGAGGACACCCAGAGCACCTGTCAAATTCAGCATGGAGCTGCCACCAGCCCATACCCTGCTCTGTGGGCCACCCACAGGTGCCCAAAAACATACACTAGGGGCACAGGGTTGTACCCCTACCCATGGGTGCCATAAGGGTATCCCATGGGTCTGTTCACCAAACCAAAGGAGAGCTGCACTGCCAGAAGTCCCACATGGACTCCTGGGCAGAAAGCACGACAGAACACACGATAAAAAGCAGTAAAGGACAAGGATTCAGAGGCCCTGTCCCTCTGATGCATTTCCAGCATCACACCCACTACGCAGGATTGTCACGCACCCTGCGCCGCCCTGACATGCCGTCACCAGGTGCAGGGAGTGGCAGGAAGTAGACTGGCCCGTCTGATGAAGGCAATTGACACTTGTTGGGACATGTTTGGGGGAGTTGTGGGAGGAGGGGGAGGGGGTGAGGGTGTGTGGGGGAGTTGTGGGGTGAGGGTGAGGGGTTGAGCATGTGTGGGGGAGTTGTGGAGGGGGTGAGGGTGGTGGAGGGTTAGTACACTTTCATCTTCATTGTACATTTCGATACAACCGTTGTGTGAAAAAAAGACTTGAGTGGACATTAATCATTGCGCATGTGTCATTTATTCATATACAGTGCATAGTGTACATGTACCCCCACACCCAGTGCCCTCTTTCCAACTATCATGTCACCCTCTGCAGCCATGTGCAATCACTGACTGACGCACAGCATGTCCCTCCTGTGCATCGGCACAGCGATGATGTGCAGCCACATCTTCATCCCCTTCATCATCACCAGGTGGTAGCAGTTCAATGTCAGGGGGCAGGGGCATGTTCCGTCGGATACAGATGTTGTGCAGCATGACACATGCCATGATGATCTTGGCCACTTTCTCATGCCTGTAGAGGAGTGCCCCACCAGACCGGCTAAGGCAGCGAAACCGTGCCTTCAACAGGCCAATTGTCTGCTCAATGACCACACGGGTACGGGTATGGGATTGATTGTAGTCCTCCTTGTGCCTGTTCTGCGGGTTTCGGACAAGGGTGAGGAGCAACGGCTTTTAAGGGATAGCCACTGTCACCTGCATGGGAAACAAAAAAAGGTATATGTGTTACGCTCACCTGGTATCCACGGAGACGCCACCCAGCCCTGGTTGGATGATTTGCACTCTCGAACCCTCTCCCCGTCCCTTGGGAAGGCCTCTGGTAAAAGGTGGGTCTTAATATTGTAAAAGGTGGATTCTCCGTCCTGTTCCTCGTGACAGGGGCGCGTAGATGTGGGGGGTGAGCAGCGACCAAGTTACTTCAATGGTGCAAGCCCCCCTGTGGGAATCCAGGCCTGCTGCAACTCCGTAGGTTGGCTGCTTTACAGTCTTTATATGCAGTTCTTATGTTCCTCTTAGTTCGAATAATAATGTCTTGCTTCTTTCCTTTTAGGTATGGAAAGGTATTTTGGTGTTGTCCTGCAGTTTGAAGATGAGCATGGGCCGGTAGGCGAAAGCGCAGAGTGCGCGATGCTGTCTGGTGAGTAATGCGTGATGCGCGGTGCTGTTTTGCCTTTTATATTGCTAACCTGTCTTTTCTCTCTTTGCAGGTTGCGATGTTCCTCGCCGAGCGCCGTAATGTTCCAGCAATGATACTGACCAGGAGATGACTACCCAGTTAAGAATTGGCTTTTTTCATTCGGGAGGAAATGTGAGTAAACGCTTACTAATGCTGTCTTCCTTTCTCCTCTTTCCAGGTTATGGTATTCCAGGATGCATGCAGTGCCGGATGATGGAGTTTGTACCTTCAGGTGAGTGGAACTGAAGTCAGCCATGGATTGAAGACAGGATACTATTCCAGGTAAGTCTCGTAGTGTTCTTTCTCTCTCTGCAGGTCCTTGGTTTCAGGTAAACTGGCATCAAAGAACTGGACACGGTGAGCGTTACACTGCCCACAGCAGAATAACGCAAAGCACGTTCTGCTGGTTTGGGTGCGGTTTAAATAGCCTCAGGTAAAGTACTCCAGGTAAAATAGTCCCAGACCTGCCACACCCATAGTAGTCCAGGTAAAGTAGTCCCGGGCCTGCCACAGCCAAAAGACTAGCCCGCATAGCTCAGTTCCTTGCAACTGCGCTATGTGTGTGCGCCTCCATGCTGGCTCCCCAGGTTAAATAGTCCCAAGTAAATAGTCCCATTCTAATGTTGGTCTTCATGATGGTTATGAGCCTGGCGCCAAAGGCGCCAGGACTGACTGCAAGAGAGTCTTGGATGAGGTTTTAAGACCTTTGACCTGGCCCTAACTGGAAGGCTGACTTGCCAGTTATGGCTAGGGGCCAGGGTCATGACAATATGTCAGATTAATGATCGCCAGCTGTACTCAATTAATCCGTTGTGTGAAAAAAAGACTTGAGTGGACATTAATCATTGCGCATGTGTCATTTATTCATATACAGTGCATAGTGTACATGTACCCCCACACCCAGTGCCCTCTTTCCAACTATCATGTCACCCTCTGCAGCCATGTGCAATCACTGACTGACGCACAGCATGTCCCTCCTGTGCATCGGCACAGCGATGATGTGCAGCCACATCTTCATCCCCTTCATCATCACCAGGTGGTAGCAGTTCAATGTCAGGGGGCAGGGGCATGTTCCGTCGGATACAGATGTTGTGCAGCATGACACATGCCATGATGATCTTGGCCACTTTCTCATGCCTGTAGAGGAGTGCCCCACCAGACCGGCTAAGGCAGCGAAACCGTGCCTTCAACAGGCCAATTGTCTGCTCAATGACCACACGGGTACGGGTATGGGATTGATTGTAGTCCTCCTTGTGCCTGTTCTGCGGGTTTCGGACAAGGGTGAGGAGCAACGGCTTTTAAGGGATAGCCACTGTCACCTGCATGGGAAACAAAAAAAGGTATATGTGTTACGCTCACCTGGTATCCACGGAGACGCCACCCAGCCCTGGTTGGATGATTTGCACTCTCGAACCCTCTCCCCGTCCCTTGGGAAGGCCTCTGGTAAAAGGTGGGTCTTAATATTGTAAAAGGTGGATTCTCCGTCCTGTTCCTCGTGACAGGGGCGCGTAGATGTGGGGGGTGAGCAGCGACCAAGTTACTTCAATGGTGCAAGCCCCCCTGTGGGAATCCAGGCCTGCTGCAACTCCGTAGGTTGGCTGCTTTACAGTCTTTATATGCAGTTCTTATGTTCCTCTTAGTTCGAATAATAATGTCTTGCTTCTTTCCTTTTAGGTATGGAAAGGTATTTTGGTGTTGTCCTGCAGTTTGAAGATGAGCATGGGCCGGTAGGCGAAAGCGCAGAGTGCGCGATGCTGTCTGGTGAGTAATGCGTGATGCGCGGTGCTGTTTTGCCTTTTATATTGCTAACCTGTCTTTTCTCTCTTTGCAGGTTGCGATGTTCCTCGCCGAGCGCCGTAATGTTCCAGCAATGATACTGACCAGGAGATGACTACCCAGTTAAGAATTGGCTTTTTTCATTCGGGAGGAAATGTGAGTAAACGCTTACTAATGCTGTCTTCCTTTCTCCTCTTTCCAGGTTATGGTATTCCAGGATGCATGCAGTGCCGGATGATGGAGTTTGTACCTTCAGGTGAGTGGAACTGAAGTCAGCCATGGATTGAAGACAGGATACTATTCCAGGTAAGTCTCGTAGTGTTCTTTCTCTCTCTGCAGGTCCTTGGTTTCAGGTAAACTGGCATCAAAGAACTGGACACGGTGAGCGTTACACTGCCCACAGCAGAATAACGCAAAGCACGTTCTGCTGGTTTGGGTGCGGTTTAAATAGCCTCAGGTAAAGTACTCCAGGTAAAATAGTCCCAGACCTGCCACACCCATAGTAGTCCAGGTAAAGTAGTCCCGGGCCTGCCACAGCCAAAAGACTAGCCCGCATAGCTCAGTTCCTTGCAACTGCGCTATGTGTGTGCGCCTCCATGCTGGCTCCCCAGGTTAAATAGTCCCAAGTAAATAGTCCCATTCTAATGTTGGTCTTCATGATGGTTATGAGCCTGGCGCCAAAGGCGCCAGGACTGACTGCAAGAGAGTCTTGGATGAGGTTTTAAGACCTTTGACCTGGCCCTAACTGGAAGGCTGACTTGCCAGTTATGGCTAGGGGCCAGGGTCATGACAATATGTCAGATTAATGATCGACAGCTGTACTGGTCACACATGCCTGCAGATTATCGTTGGTCACATGCACATGTCCCTGGTTGTATGCACGCCATTTTTAGGCCCTCAATGTGTCCTGTGCCATGGAATAATGGCGTGGGTTGCATCTTCAAGATGATACACGGTGTGCACTGCCGTCTTGTTGGTCATGCATTGTGTACGCATACAGCTGTGTTCGTGTCAAATTTGTGATGTGTTGCGCTCTGTATGATTTTCTGACTTGGAGCATTGGCAGTAGGATCTGCAGTATTAGGCATTCAGCGCTGATTTTACCCATGGTGACATGCAGCATTCCTGTGGTTGTGGCGGCCCTGTGACAGACAGTGGATTCCCTTGGTGGTTCTGTTCAATGCACTCCCATGGATGCTTGTCCTGTGTGGTGATTTGCTGGAGACAGCAACATAGTGCATATGCACTGCATGTTGCTGGATGGTGTTACGGAGGGTGAGGTCCGCCGATGAGTGGTGCACGTGTTGTGGGATGTGGGGTGATTTACTGTTTGTCATGTTGTGATACATGTCGGCCCTACTTCATTCCTATGGGATTTGGGTGTCATGTTCTGTTTGGGATGCTTTGGGGCACAGTGTTTAGTGATGTGCACATCGTGCTGTCACATCAACAATGACTCCTTGGTGTTGTGTGCATCTCTCCTCCCATTTCAGTGCCATGTGCCTGTCATGCAACTTTCCAAGCAGCCAGACACGTCGTCCAGCATGTCGCTCCATGAAGCGTGGTAGCGTGGAGTTCCGCAGGGCCATAGAGTCATGAGTTGATCCGCTATATCGAGCACAGCAATGTATGATGATCTTGCTGGCGTCGCATACCATCTGCACATTGATGGAGTGGTATTGCTTGCGGTTGCGGTACACCAACTCCATGGCATGCGGGTCCACCAACTCCACGTGGGTGCAGTCGAGGGCACCTATACAATTTGGCATGCCTACCAGTGCATGGAAGCCAACTTTTGTATCAAAAATCTCCTGGGGAGTCTTTGGTATGGATATGTAGTCCCTTGTGTGCTTGAGGAGGGCATCCAGCACTTGGTTCAGAATGCGAAAAAATAAGGGTTGTGATATGTCATGCATGTGCACCACTGTGTGCTGGTAGATGCCTGTGGCAAGGAAGTGGAGCACCGACACTACCTTCAGTAGAGGGGGGATGGCGGTGCATATTTCAATGAGGCTGAAAATGTTGTGTATCATGGTCACGATGGTGGTGATGGTGTCCCGGTCCAGACGGTACAGGGTGTGGATCTGCTCCGGGGTTAGGTTGAAAGGACTGGCTCTGATGCGAGGGATTGGGGGCTGCCTGCGTGGTACCGCTGGCTGAACTGGTGGGACATGATGGGCCTGTCTCACCCTCCTTCTCCTCCTGCGTCTCCTCTGTGGTGCCTGCTGTTGTTGTTGTTGTTGTTGCTGGTGTAGCAATGCAAGCATGTCCTCTAACTCCAATATTGATACTATTGAAATCATCTTGGTGTGGGAAGGGGTGTGGTGTGTGGGTGTGGTCCTTTTGTACTGGTCCAGACTCCATTGCCTCCACCTGTGCTGATTGTGTGCACCTGTGGCAGTTGGGAACACTGCACATAGCATTTTACAGTTGGTTCACGATGTCGGTATTACCGGCATGCTTGTATACCCTATTAGCGCCTTCATGATGCCAGTATTTGCTTGTCCGCCTGACTTGCGATTTCCTCCCATTAGCGGATTGCCTGTATGATGGACCGCGTGCCTGCACCCATGCCCCTATTAGAGGCACCGTTATTAATGGTGCCTCTAATAGTGGGGTCTTAGGTCGGAATAGCCGGAGCGCTATGCGATGCCAGTAATCCTTTACCGGCATCGTTTTTCCATTTCCTACAACCTCGTAATGACCCCCAAAGTTTCCACTACTTCCCATCCATGTAAAGTCGCTCACTGATGTTCTGAGAGCAGGAGCGGTAAGCGAGACACTGCTCTCGCAAGAGCAGAAAAAACGCTAAGCAGAGGGTGCGGTCCGGGGTGTGGTTTTATAGCCTTGGGCCACACCCAGTCAGTGTTAGACTGCCAGGGGTGTTGTTTCCATGCACGTGCTCAGCGCTCCTTTGCACATGCCGGGCGTTCCCCTCCTGTGATAGGTACACTGGTGCAGATTGCAGCCTTATTCCTTCCTACACGCTCACACCAGCCAGCCGCCATACCTGTCCACTACCTCCCTTGTCTATCATGGGGGAAAATACTTCTCCCCTGGGCCCAACCGTGCTGGGTCCGTAATGGGATCATGACACCTGGTCCCGCTGTTTCAATCCTCTAGCACTAGTCTCTTCTCCTTGAGCAGCAGCTTTCTAGTCGCTACCCCATTATCAGCTGGAACAATTACTGGGCCGTTTAGAGACTGTGCTGAGGCCTGGGACATGCAGGAGGCCGCATTAGCCCCGGTCCTCACTAGGCAGCTCGAGTGTTGAGAAACCACATTTGCCCCTCCCACCCCCCGTCAGGATGATTGGCGAGAAACACTGCTCATGCGGTCGTCCTCATCATTTTCCACCTCCATAAACTCTTGTTCGTTCGGGTACATGGGGCTTACCCCATCCCTTTGGGTCTTCTCCCCAACCGGCCTCGCTTCTACCCATGCTTTGAGGCTGATCAGCAACTCAGGTTTATTAACATTAGTCCTTTGGGAAATTCCCCTCTCTTGACATAAGACGCGCAGGAAATCCTTGGTAACGCCTTTTAGAGTCTTCATGTCAAGATCCATGACTATTACTAATACCTAGCAGTAACTAAACCTTGCCTGCAACAGTACTTTTATCGTTGGGTGACTAAGCTGTGCGCAAGGCTCCAACTGATCCGACCGTTTGGCACCAATTTGACGAATCAACTTCCAAGGCACCAGTGGTGCAGAGATGAATATCGGTTTCAAAACCATCAATCAGCCCCACACCTGTAGTACACCAGAAGGGATCCGAACAGATTGGAAACACAAGTAAATTATGAACTGTCCAATTTTGGAAATTTGGACAGAATGGCAGGCTTATCTCTGCAAGGTCGTGGATTGTTGGTTAGTTGCAACACAGCGAAAATACAATTATTACCCAATGATAAAAGGGACTGTCCAGTCGAGGTTGTATAAAAACATCTAATTTATTATTATCACAACAGACATTTCTAGCACACTACAAAGTACAACACACTCTGTAAAGGAACACAGAGGACAGACAGTTTCAGGAAGGAAAGAGATGCACTCTGGATACTGACAGGAGGAGAGTCAGTAAAGCAATCAGTCGTAACTGTTCAAGGTTATTTGGTGTCAGCACCATGGGAGAAAGGGGTCGTAAATGTCACTAGGGCCCTTCAGAGGAGGACCCGGGGGACAGCACAAGAATGTACCTGGTGCTTGGGATGATTTGGATGCTCGACAGGGTCGAATCGGTTCCAGGACGCCTGCAGCACCTTCAACAGAGTTCAAGACGGCAGACAGCTACGGGTTTCAGGCGGCAGGCAGTTCGGCAAGCGAGGAAGGATGGACAGCTGCAGGCTGGCCTACACAGGGGCTCTATCAAGAATTGTTGTCTCTGTGCTGGTTGGCAGATCTGTAACGCTAGTCGAGGCATCTCGTACTGCTTTGGTGACTGCAGCGTGCCGACAGTTAGTAGTGCAGCCGGTTGCGGTTCGACGGCTTGACTGCCTCAAAAATGTCCTTATAAGTTGGACGCTGGTTGAAGCCTGTCATGGCACACCTCCTAGCTTCTTCGCTGGGCTTGTGTCATCCTTTAAGGCAGATGACCCAAAGTTGAGGAGAGTGTTTGCAGGCAACAGCCTTGTCCTTTATTCAGAGAATCTCTGGCACTTCCCACCTAGGAAGCTTGTTGGCAGAACCTAGCAAGGCGCGCTGTGTGCTGGCTGGGTACAGTTCTGGAGCTGCTGGACAGGTCCTATGAGTTTATCTTCATCTGTTCTCTGGGAGATGTTTAGGGGAGGGATCTTGCATTCCTCTTGGAAATCCTGGCCTTCCTTCACTGGTGGAAGCTGTAAGGCAGACTGTACCTTCAGTCAGGGTCCAAATGCGTCCTTCTTCTTACTCGTTTCGAAGTCGTCGGATGATCTGCCAAAAGAGGTGCTGGCTCAAATCTCTTTTAAAGCCAAATGGGCTCCATTGATAGGTGTAGCATAAGCCTACCTTAATGAACCAATCCTGGTTCCCCACTGTGATGCTGGAAATGCATCAGAGGTACAGGGCCTCCGTATCCTTGTCCTTTATTGCTTTTTATTGTGTGTTCTGTCGTGATTTCCGTGCAGGAGTTCATGTGGGACTCCTGGAGGTGCAGCTCTCTCCTTTGGTTCAGTGTACAGACCCATGGGATACCCTTATGGCACACATGGGTGGGGGTACAACCCTGTGCCCCTATTGTATGTTTTTGGGCACCTGTGTGTGACCCACAGAGCAGGGTACGGGCTGGTGGCAGCTCCGTGCTGCATTGATGGGTGCCCTGAGCGTCCTCCATTTTGGGATGCCCAGGCCCTATCATTGGAATTGGTAGATTCCTGATGGAGACAAAATGGCCCATGTGGCCTCTTGCCTTCCATCGCCTGTTACCTTGATCTTCCCGAAGTCCCAGGAAGCCCTGACTCTGTCCCTTCCCCCTGACTGGCTGTT
Source organism: Ambystoma mexicanum (assembly GCF_040938575.1). NCBI lineage: Eukaryota > Metazoa > Chordata > Amphibia > Caudata > Ambystomatidae > Ambystoma > Ambystoma mexicanum. Next base: position 852,934,508 of record NC_090922.1, on the reverse strand, counting down.
GAGTGGAAGTTCCATATGTGGTAGTGTGGGGAAGTGCCGACCAGACTGGCTGGAGCCTTCCCATAGACCGTATGTTGTGGGTAAACCTGTGGGTGGGACCTGGGTGAATCGAGTGTGTGACGAATCTACACTTCTTGTTGTGGATGTCTGGTATCTAGTGTTTGACACAATGACTGAGACAGCCCTGCCCGAAACTGGAATGAATGCAGTATGTAGTGTTGAATGGAATGGTACTTGTCCGAATCCACATTCTGTGTTGTGAGTGTCTAGATGGAGAAGACTGGCCTGAATGCACTGTGTGCCTGATTGGCTGACTGCTGAATGCCCTTCGAAGTGATTGGCTGCCTGAGTGTGACCGAGCAGAATGAATGGGAGATCAACAGTATATCTGGGGACCTCTCACTGCCAGGAATCGTGTCCAGAAGCTGAAGTCCAACTACAAAGAATAACTGGAGTGAAACTGAAGCTTGACCTTGAAGCCATGCTGGAAGAGAAGAATTGCTGTTGCCCTTCTTCATCAATCTGAAAGCTGCTGTGTCTCCAAGGACTGATCCAGAGAGGACCTGGTAAGGCGCCCTCTTCCCGAGCTACGAGGGACCATTGTGCACCAGCTGATCTTTGCCAAAGCTCCCTGGTAGACAGACCTACGATATGCTGCCGGCCGGAGACAGTGACTGCCACGGAATCCCAAAGAGAAGCGCCCGGACTGTTGTCCGCCACCATCGCTGCCGTTGCCGACCGGAGCCGCCGTGCTCCCGTTGCCTAAGAACTTTCGATTCACAGATGCGCTCGTCCACACCGCCGCCTGCCTTATCCCGGCGGAAAAGGCCAGCCTCTCGACGTGCCGAGGAGCATCCGCCGGTGGGTTTCCCGCCACCCAAAGACCACAGAGATGCCGACGGCTCGACGCTCTTGCTGGGCTACAGTTCTTCAAACTCGTTGCGGTCCAGAAATATCGACATTGAGGTGCCCCGCATGCCTCTTCCTTGCAGGACGTTTACGCTTCCCCGTCGACGAGCACCGCTAGGAAAGAAGCTGCCACTTCACCGCCGTATTTCACCCTGTCATTCGCTGGACATTTGGAGACCCGTGACGGCTGCCTTAAAGGGAGGGCACTCAAGAAGGGCTGCCGATTTCCTGACGAGGAACGCTACACCGCCAGGTACTTTGGGGTTGCTGAACTATTGGAAAGACTCTTGTGAACAATATATGGACTGGGTTTGTGATATATCTTTATTCTACAGGTTGCCCAGGTGGGGGATCTCCACACAGAACTGTGTCTATGTAAACAGGGCACTATTCTGCCATTTTTTTTTTTAACAAACTGCTTTCTTCTTATATCTATTGTTGGTTTCCTTTACAAACTGATTTGTGTGACATTTAATCGTACAGTTGATGCACTTTAAAGAGATCAAATAGTAATTGTGGTACCACGTAGAACTGTATAGAATTGCCATTATAGATAACAAAGTGAGTTATTGTGATATTGTACATAACCTTGAATATTAATTATATAAAGACTGTGTCTTAACTAATGCAGTGTACGGACATTCCTTTGTGGGTGCTTGGGGACTACACTGTACTTAGAAACCAGCCAGCATCACCTCCTGAGAAGCTAGGCCCTGATTGCTCGTCCATTGCTACCAACAATAGAGAATCTTGGCTGGGGTCCTCTGTGCCTCTCTACCATATAGACTGCATATGTACAGACCCCACCCCCCTCCAGTCTTTACACCACCCAAAATCTTCTGTTATGTGTGAGGTAATAACTTTTTGCAACAGGAAAGGTAAAGGGGTGACAGCATGTACTACTAAGTCTCACACATCTTCTCTGTTGTAGATCAATGTGTCTCGCTGGTTAATTGAGCTGTCAGTGGTTGCTGATTAAAAGCAGCAGGTCTCCCTTGAAGTGGCTGTCAGACCAGACTTATGGTCACCCACAAACCACATTCTCATACCTTCCTGAATGGGGTCCCCTGTGGAGATGACCACTGTAAACTGTTTTCCCAGGTATGACATTTCACTGCACTTGAAACTAAGAGGCAGGGGCTGACTTTAGGTTGACACATATGTATATCAAAAGGATGTTGGGTATCCTGCCCTTTGTCAGTCCTCCGACCAGGCCGCTCGCAGGCCTGCTTCAATTAACTTCTCATCAGTATGCGCTGCCACCAGCAGTTCGGACAAAGAGTAGGGCGGATCCATGGATACTTTGTCAGTTAATGAGGATGGCGATGGCAGGAGGAAGGTTTTGCCTTCCCTCTTCTTGAGATGCTTTGATGCACCCGTGGCTGTCACATTCCAGTTGAACATGACAGGAGGACTGCGCCTGTAAGCTGTGTCCACCCAGAGTACACGTGACTATGTGTTTGTTGTGTGGCGAGCATCTTAAAATGTGTGCGGATTAGCCCCACGCATTTTCTGGTGGTTGATTTCCCATCATTCAATTTCATTACAAATTTCAAAAAAGACCAGGCGAGCGCAAAGACCCTGTGCCCGTGGTCGAATTTCTCACAACCAAATGCAGAAAAATGTGGTCTTCCCAGGGTGTTTGGTGTACCAGTGGTTTATCCTTTAACCTTTGCGCCCAGGTCAGTGCACCAACAAATTTGAAGTACCATTTTTGTCGGGACACCTGTGGGAATGTAGGACATGTGGTGTTGTCGTCGTGTTTCGGTGGGTTCCTGGTGGCAAATGTCTGAAGTTGTTTTACATACATTTTGGACTCTGCCGGGCCTTGTTGGTAATACATTCTAGTGCGATTAGCGCAAGTCAGACCACTTTGGATTCCCATGGGTGTCTACTTATTAGAAGTGCATGGGGTTCACTGCTTTCCTTGGTGGGTGCAACATCCCATGCCCAAATCAGTGGGTTGTCCGCAAGACAAAATACAGTAAAAATGTAGTCTTCCCAGGGCGTTTGGTGTACCAGTGGTTTAGCCTTTTCCCTTTGTGCCCAGATAAGTGCACCCACACATGTGAGGTAACGTTTTCATTGGGAGACCTGAGGGAACGTAGGAAGGAAGGACATGTGTTATTGCTGGTGTTTTCCTGGTGGCAAATGTCTGCAAAAAAATGTTGCCCTACATTTTGAAATTTTCCGGGCCTTGTGGGTAACACATCTATTTATTTATGTATTTATTTATTTATATGGCGCCAAAGCCCACAGGCATCTGGGCGCAACCAACAACAACATACACAACATAAAATAAGAAAAAAACAGCAAGGTCAACACAGAGGGCCAGGTAGGGTGGTAAATTGCTTCTACCACATTCCACTAAAATGCAGTACATATTCTTCTGAGTGCACCATTCATCCATCTTGATCCTTCTGATAACCTCAGGGTCAGACATACGCACAGCACCTGGGTTAGTCTTCAAGCGCAGCAATGCCAACACCTTATTCCTTAAGGTGATCTTTTTGTTCGTACCCTGATGAGGGCTCAATATTCGAAATTATAAAATTCCTATGGTTCTTTACTGTCCTCCTCGTGGAATCTTCATCTGGTCGGGGCATGTTGCTTTTACTAGCACGCAGATACCTGGAGTGGTGAAATTTAGATTTGGTATTGTGCTTCTGTTCATAGTGCTTGGAAGCCTATCAGAACTTCCAGGTCCACCCAGGCATTAGACCCGGGTATTGCAGTGATTGCCCCTTTAAAATAACTGGGTTGGGAGTTATGATTTGCAGGCTAGGTGGAACTTTCTGCTATTTTGAGATGGGGAGTTTCCCCCTTTTGAACCTAAAGTTCAACTGATGGGGGACTACACCATTTTCATCCAAAATCATGCCCTCCCCTTCTCCCCAAAGTTGATTAAAACCTTGGGGTATCACAGCGCTCGGATCTTGCAATGTTTGGAAACTCTGGGAATTTGCGTATTGGTGTAGATCTTTGTCTGTGTCATAGGGCAAATCCCCTGACAGGATTTGTCTAGCTTTTCTGGTCGTAAGTGTACCCTGATGTCCTCAATCCCATCCAACCATACGAAAAAGTCTGATACGTTGCTACAAAGGTTGAGTTCCCCCAAATTGTTGGTCTTCATATACAACCATTGTGCAGGGCTAATGTAGGCCAGCTCATAAGAAGTCTCATCACTTCGTTCTACCATCTCTGAAAGGGGCTGTGGGTGGGGCTCGTTGACAGCTAGCTCAACACTGATCAGTGTTAAATGTCCCGGAATTATCTTTTCATTCTTAAGCTCATGGGCTTTTCATGTGTGTGAGAGTCGCGTAAGAACTCCCAGCCCCTGGTCACAAATTTCGGAGGCATTAATCGTGACTGGGCATCCCGGCAGTTTGTTCATCAAATAGTTTCATGTTGAGAGGGGATGCAGCTACTAAACAGAAACATCACCTGCAAAGTCATATTTCGCAGCTTGTAGTCTCAATCCTCTTTGAGCACTCAGAGTGAGTACTTCTGTTAGATGGTTGTTTTTTGGGGAGGGGTTTGTGTTCAGCCCTGCCAATATTATAGGCATTTTCTTCACCCTATTTCTAGTGGTGGCCATGTTGGCATAGGTAAAAGGCAAGAATAACGGATGGGCAGTTCACCTACTGTGGTTACTGTCCCGTCTTACCTACCCTGCTCAATCCAACCCAGCAGTGTCTCGGTCATCCAAACATGTATTGGCCAGTACGGTTTCGTTGTAACAACCCTGCTTGCTTGGTCCCCCAAGCACCCGAGGCTGCCTCTGTATGTCCTACTCTGACCCCAACTCTGAGTTGCGAATTACACAAAATTGGTCCAATGTCACCTCACCGCCCTGTGATCTCCTTGGTGGAAGCAGTTCATGGAGAGTTAAGGATATGTGGTGTTAAGGAGCATGAGCAGGCACTCCTCGCTCTTTCCCAACATTCAGCATTCTCACAATTACAGGCAAGGCCCTAAGGATATGATCCGCTCGTCCGACAGATTAAGAACATTCTAGGGCGATTTGCGCATGTCAGACCTCGTTGGATTCCCGCGGGTGTCTACTTTTCAGAAATGCATGCGGTTCCCTGTTTTCCTTGGTGGCTGCGACACAGAGGCCCAAATCTGTGGGTTGCCCACAAAGCCAAACACAGTCTTCCCCAGGGAATTTGATGTACCAGTGGTTTAGCCTTTTCCCTTTGCGCCCAGGTCGGTGCACCCACACATGTGAGGTACTGCTTTCATCTGGACACCTGTAGAAACGTGGGAAGGTAGGACATGTGTTGTTGCCTGTGTGTTTCAGTGGATTCCTGTTGGCCAATGTCTGAAAATGTGGACTTTGCTGGGCCTAGTGTATTATCAATTCTAGAGTGATTTGCGCAAATCAGACCTCTTTGGATTCCTATGGGTGTCTTCCCTTAGGTGTCTTCTTTTCGGAAATGCATGGGGTTCCGTGTTTTCTTTGGTGACTGCGACACTCCAGGCCCTGGTCTGTGGGTTGTCCACACAGCCAAATTCATTCTTCCCCAGGGCTTTTGGTATACCATTGGTTTATCCTGTGTTGTTGTCAGCATGTTTCGGTTGTTTCCTGGGGCCAAATGTCTGAAAACTGTTTTTTTCCCTACATTTTGGACATTGCCAGGCCTTTTAGGTAATACATTTGAGGGCGATTCGCACAAGTCAGACCTCTGTGGATTTCTGAAGGTGTCTTCTTTTCAGAAATGTATGGGTTTCCCTGTTTTCTTTGGTGGCTGCGACACCACAGAGACCCAAATTGCATTGTGACCTAGATTTAGTTGCTGCTTTAGGCATTGTACGCTTTTGTAACCTGCACAAGTCACCTGTCCTTCGAAAGGTCTGCATGTGCTCTTTCTGAAAATGTATGCTTGCCATTCTTCACCACACACATTTTCCTTATTTTCAAATGCTAGTTACGTCTGTTAGGCGGTCAGCATAAACATCCTGTGTATCATGGCTCCATTTTTGGCTCAAGGTACTGCTTGTTTTGTGAAACATTATAAAAAGTGTGTGATTTCCTAACTAGAAGAGTCGGGGGGAATGTAGCGGTGCATTGCTTTTCGCAATATTCACAGAAGTCATTACCTTACAAGTGCAAACATGTCCAGCACATACTTTTTTGTCTGTGACTCCAATTTATTTCCCAAACTATTGGAATTTTAGGTACATAGTTGTTTCATGACCTGAGCAAATAACCCATTCCTGAACTTGGAATTTTGTCTACTTTTGAGAAATGTATGCCTTTCTATGTTCCCATTGAGCATTCCTATCCTCCTCTTCCATACCGTCCAAGCATGTCCTATTAAAAGAAAATTGATGGTAACCTTATGATAACTATGGGCCTCATTACGAGGCTTGCACTCACAGTCCCGTACTGGCACCCTTTATTACGGGATGCGCAAATACGAGGTTCGCTTGCGGGATCCGAAACAGACGTCTGGTTAAACCAAACATCCTTTCCGGGTCCTGCAAGGGGACCAAGGAGCTAATAACGGGCCTGTTATTAACGGACCCGTTATTGGCTCCATCCCCATTCCCATTGAGCCCTATGGGGGCTGAAAGGGTAATGGGATTGGTTCCTTCAAGGAGGAATTACTGGGTCCTCCAATGTTGGAATGATCCGGTTATTCCTCATTGAAGGAACCCGGTGCTGGAACACGGTATGGAGGCCCAATGTGTTTTTGTTTCCATTCAACCTATTCTTGAAAGCTTGGGAAATGGAGAATAAAGATTTTCCATAATAACTTTCTAGAAAGTCTTAATTCTATTAAAGACGTGGAGGCGAGCATTATGTTTCTCTTTCTTTATTTTAACATGTAAAGAAAGCTCAGCAGCAAGCTATTATTTCAGTACACCTGAGTGCCATAGATCATATGCATAGAGAAAAGGTGCATTAGAAAATATAACAGATATACACAACAAATATTAACATCAGAAGGCGTGGTGACAGTTCATCCCGAGGCCACCAACATGTGACCTGTGTCCTTCAATGGGTGTGTGGGTCCACTCATAAACAGTCTTGAACATGATGCAACTTTCTCTTTCGAGGCTGCAAACTTGGCCGATAGACAAATTGCAACTGGAGCCATATCATAGCAGAAGATAGAAACGTGCTGCGGATTAGGCAGACTTGTCTGTTGGCGCTGTCAAAAGAGAGAGAAAGAGCTCAAATTACTTAATGTATATTACAACCCTAGTTCCCTTAGAGGGGTGGGAGAGAAATTCATTGTGTTATTTTGAGGAAAATACATATGTTCAAACTGATCAATTATTCTTAGTAATTTATATAATAATTATCAAGCGTGATACATGCTTCATTTCTCGCCGGGTGGGATAATGCTTGCCTCTGTTTCTTTAATAGAATTAAGACTTTCTAGTAAGTTATTATGGAAAATCTTTATTCTATGTCAACTGAAGGCAAGCGTCCCCAACCAGCACGATCCTCCCCGCAATGAGAGACAATAAAGGACTCTCCCAAATCGGGAATAAAGCCAAGACAGAGTGCGGGTGAGCTTAAATGGGAGTTTATCAATCAGAATAGGGCATGCAAAGAACTCTGCAAACTCCGAGAGCGCTCTGTCTGACAATAGCAAAGACAGGCGTATTTATTTACAAAAAACGTCATAAGAACCTACACACTATAGGGGGCACAAGTTCAATGGGATTGGGTGGCGACGACTAACTATAGGTGCTGCTGCGATGTGGTTGGCTTTGGCTGGAAGACGTCACTGGTCAGCCTCGTGGGTTGGGCTGGGCCTGGCAGGTTGGCGGAGTTCATCCGGGCGGTGTTGTTGTGCCATCGCGGCCAGTGTCAGAGATGAATGTCTTTTCCTGACTTATTTGCCCTAGGCCATGCACACCGCAGTCATTCAGTCATTGCAATATTATCTTCTTTAGTAAATCTTCCAATAGGTTATACTACAGGTTAATGCAACACAGGAGGACTGCACCTTGTGAGGGGTCTGGTGGTAATACGTCAGGACATGGTTACCAGTGTCCTGTTGACCGGGGCCACAGGTCGAGGGGCTAAGCTTCAGGGCCTGGGACGGGCGGTACAGGTCTTTCTGCCTTGTTAGAAGTTGTTATGGATGTGCCGCTGTGTGTTGTCAAAGTGTTGGGTGTCCTGATTGCACAGGGCCAAGATGATCCGGTGGGTTGTGGGGTTTACGAGGGGGCGCCTTTGGAAGTGTGTGTTCAGGCAGAGGTTTACTGCTGTGCTGTAAATAATGCAGGTGGTGGGCCGTGGCCTTGGATGCTGCAGAGGGGGCTACAAATCTTTGAAGCGGCTCCAGTCTGGTTGGGGGAGGTAGAGCAGCGCGGCGCGGGCCTCTGTTCTCATGTTTGGCAGTCTTCGCAGGGTGGGAGGAGAAATGGCCTTGCACATATTCACAAAAGGTATCTTCCTCGTATGTTGCTGACTTTAGGTAAAAACATCATAAACATTTGAACATTCTGTACTACTTATTCGAATCACTTTAAAACATGCATTTCAACTTTGCTGGGTGTGTCTTGATTATATCCAGCCTGAGCACCTTATTCGTACACTATGTTTTAACAATTACAGTAATTAGTTCTATGCATATACATTTGCAGTAAGTGAGGTAGTATTAAGGTTGGTGGAGTACATAGAAAATGACCCGCCACTGTATGTGACGGTGGTGGCACATATGGGGCTTAGACATACACACATGACAAGTGCATTCTCGCGCATCCTTCACATGAGCCCTCTGTATGATTACTTTTGTCTTCTCGTGTACTCTATCAGCATTAGTTCGTTTATGGCGCAAAACCATGAAGTGTAAGTTCCCCAGTGACACACGTAACAAATAGATCCCTGGAACGCTCCTTCATTATCAGTACCCAACTGCAGTGGTGTGGGCTCGCCATTGCTTATATCATGGAAGCATGCTTTCTATGTTTATACACTTTACAGGTTTTTGTAATATAAGAGATTTTGTGGAGAAAAGCATATTTTGCCAGTGGTCTTGGCATTAATATGTAGAGATTTTCTGCCATCTGATGACCATTTTACCGTTCTTTTCATCGCTCAGGCCTGCTGGCCGGGTCATGCTGGGAGCGATGATACACTGCGGAAGGTGAACTGTTACAATGTTAGTCTCTTATGCTAGCTCATGTCCGTCTTGTTCGTGGGAACGGGCTCACAGCGGATCTGCCAGGGTGCTGCGGCAACAGGGATAACTGAAACTCTCCGAGGGTGGGGGCCGCGCTACAGTGCGCTAAGCTCACACCATGTTTAGTAGACAAAATGGTTTCTGAGGCCTAGCTAAATTTAATGCGTGCGGGCAATGTCTTCAGCAGGTGAGCCATCCACCACCTGGGCCCTGGTGGTAGGAGGGGACGCCAGATGAGCCATGGCCCTCACCTGGGATGGAGATGTAGGCAAGGGGGGGGTCTTTTGGACCACTCCTCCCCTACATTTCACCCCTTTCGTTACTTAAGTAATGAATACTTTAACTCCTCCAACCTTCTACATTCTACTTCGTCCATCACTGCCTCGTCCCATGCAGGTGTGCCTTTTATGGGCATCCATGCTCTGCACACCCCCCTGTAAGCTTTCCCCTCTTCTGGCATATTCATCTGGGGTACAAGTCAGGTATATACATCCGCCATCTCCCGCCAAATCTACCCACACCTCCTGGTACCATTCTAGTACACGGGGCTCTCTAATGGTGGTGTGCCACGCTTTATCTATGATATCTTTGTCGTGATAGATAGGCACTAGCTGATATCTTGGTGTGTCGTCTGTTCCTGTTTGTACCTGTACTTCCTGCATGTTTTTTATTGTCCCACGGGTGTTGCCCATTGTTACCATCATCATTGCACCACTTGGTACTGCGTTAGCACAAACTCGAAGACCCACCTGGCACAGACAAAAAATTAAAAGGAGGAACACCACAGCTGGCATCAAAAATTTCACAGTTGTTCCAAGCCATGAGGCGACCCAGGAGAAGATGTTATCGAACCATGTACTGTCTTCTGCTCCACCTTCCATTTTCATTTTTTCTCCTAGGTTGTGGACTGCTTCGATCACATGGGACAGGGAGCCATTTTCTGCGTCTTCAGAAGGTACGAAAGTGCAGCAGGCACTTCCTATTTTTCGGCAAACACCTCCATCCATTGCCGTCAACAGGTCCAGGACATACCTGTTTTGCATGGTCATCAGGCGTAAAGCCCTTAGTTCCACTTTTATTACGTTGAACCCTTCTTCAGTGTCGTTCGCCAGCTGAATCAATTCCCAGCGTGTTATCTGGAGCCATTTTGCGTTTGCTCTTGCTTGGACACTTGAGACAAGTGAGGCAAAGAATGTTTCTGCTGAACTGAATAATCGATATTTATCTGGGATCTGAGCCAATAGTTCTGATGATTCCTTTGATATGTAGTTTGATGCACGTCGGTTACGGGTCAGCACTTCTCCCTTGTTTCCGGAAGACAGGACATACATTTGTGACTCCGCAGTTGGCTGGGCTGCACTCTGTTGCCGGCGTTCCGGTGTCTTTTTGCTCCTGTCAATGTGGCTTTCTGGTATTACCATTAGGGCTGAGTGCAGAGTGGCCATTGAGCAGCTGCCACTCCATGACGGGGGGAGGTGTAGGTATGCCTGGTTGCCGCATACCCAGTACGTGTCCATAAGGGCCGCTGTCCCTTTTCTCAGATCTGGGATGGTGAGGGTCTTGTTACAGTTCTTGTTTGTTCCCATGGAGGTCTTCCCCTCTCCTTTAAAACACAGTTCATAGTCGATTTCGTTCTGTAGTTTGAAAGGTTTTTCAATGGCGGTTACCCAAGTTAGTTTTGAAATGTGTTCTTTCCATACTGGTGTGCATGTTTCTTCTATCCACTGCAATTTCTCTGGTGCCACACCTCTCAGTGCTTCCGCTTTGCACATTACTTCTTCATCCTTCCACTTGTTATCAGAAAAAAGTGTTCCTTGTATTACAAAAAACGGTTCTTTCAAACATACCACCCCTGCCGTCTTTGGATAGCACGTTTTCTCGTTCTGCAGCATTTGAAAAGTAACTTCGTGTGCCTGGAAGGTGTTCTTAATCCTGCATAACGTGAGATGAAGGAGACATTGGGCATCTATAATTGGCAACTCTTTGGGTGTACCTGAAGCGTGAGGGATGAGGGAGCAGACATAACAGCTTTCGTTTGTTGTTTGTTTAGCCGTGGCACTCATATCCGCATACCATTTATTGTTTGGTGGGGGTGTCGTGGGTCTTCCATCTTATCTAGACCTAACCCATAGTACTCATCATACTTCCTTCTCCCTGCTTCCCTCTTCCGTCTGTTCTTGTTCCTCATGTACTTCCCAACTTCCTGGGCGAGGGATAAAATAGACCCCCCCTTTCTCATTCCAGCCCCCCGTGGCCCATGCATCATATAATATTTCGTGTATTGCTAGCAGCTTTTCCTTTTCGTCCCTGACGTTATCTTGCAGGTCATTTTTTAGGGTGGGGGCAGGCTGGCTGGTGGGGGTGTTATACAACCATGATATGGCAGACGGGTTTCGGTCATTTAAACTACGGGCATTGTAATTAGGTATCCCGGGTGGAGACACTGGGCCTCATTACGACCCTGGCGGAAATCGCGGTGCTAAATGCACCGCGGAGCACGGCGGAAAGCTGCCGATAGCGCCATGGGGGTTGGCGGATTTTCCGCCCCATGCCGACCTTGGCGGGGCGGTAAATCCCCATTCCCCATTTTACCCTTCCCCATTCCCATTTTTGCCCCATAGGGTATAATGGGAGTGGGGAAGGCGTTAATTGCGCCACCGTAAAATACGGTGGCGTAATTAACATCAAGGTCCCGCAGCGCCATGGATTTCTCCGCCCGGAAAAACCAGGCGGAAAACGTTCCATGGCGCTACGGGAACTCGTAGTAGGGCGGACGGGTCCGCCGCGAATAACGCTGGCGTAAACCCACTCCGCCAGGGTCGTAATGAGGCCCACTGTGTTTTGCACTCCACCCTGTGGCCTTTTGTTTTGTAAGATGACAGCACTGGATGGTGTGGTATGATAACCCCATACAAGTTTAGTTCCGTCCCACACCAAAAAAATCACATTCCCTTGTGTTAACACTTGCAGTTGTATTGGTCCCAGTAGTGCTGTTAATCCCAGTGCTGTTAATCCCTCCCCCATGAACGCTATAAACCAATATGTAACTAGGCCAAACATTAGCATAAAAAACATCGTAATGCACATAGATAATCTGCACTCATACGAATATCTGCATCTCTCATTTAATATTTCTCTCATTCTACTAATTCTATCCGTTGCAGGCTGCCTGTTAGATGCCATGGTAGTTCCTGTTTGAGATACAAAAGTGCATTAAGTGCGTGCATGTAAACATTTTGTTGGCACCATTAGTGCCGATATATATTGACGGGTAATGGAAGCGGGTAGGGTTGTAGGGAAGGGAATTCACAGACAAGAATGTAAACAAGTCATAATTTGATCACTTCATTAATCACATATAAGTCCAAAAAAAAACTTTTTTTTTTTCCAGTAATACATATAAAAAGAGAATGCAGCAATACTTCATCAGTCACTTTCCCATTCACGTTTATTGCTGACGCACACACACAAGTCAATGTTCAGACATTTTGTTCAGTTGAATTGGTTGCTGTTGTCTGTGCCTCCTCTTGCACATTATTATAAGCTCTTCGCACATCTGTCAAGTGTATCCAGTACCTCAAGCCCTTCACTTTCACAGCTGTGGGAGTACAGAACACTACCTCGTATGGGCCGTGGAACCGTGGTGCATTCCATCGACGCACAAAACTCCTGACATAAATTAGTTCGCCCGGCATTAGCTGTAGCTGTTGCTCAGGCTCTGTGACAGACCCTGTTATGTTTCCCTCTTCTCTAGTGAAGGGTGGGGAGAGCTGCTTTGATATTACGCGCGCTGCCCTTGTTCATTTTTTCAAATAGTCCGTGAATTCTTCTCCCAATATCGCGGCGCTCCTGTGTGCATCTGAGTGTTCGCGCAGTGGGGAGTGTGCTGTGTGCATTCGTCTCCCAGTCACGATTTCGTGCGGGGACAAATGGTGATCTTTACTTGGCTGATTTCTCAGTTCAAATAGCGCAAGGGGCAGACAGTAGATCCAATTCTTTTTCAATTAAAAGCATAGTTTTGATAACCTGCCCTTTAGCAGTCCGTTCATCTTTTCCACTACGCCATTACTTTGAGGATGATAAATCGAACACAATTTATGTTTTATTCCCAATAATGCAGTGACTTCCTTGAAAAGTTCATTCACAAAATGAGTGCCATTGTCTGAGCGAATCACGTCACAAATTCCCCAGCGCGGGAATATTTCCCTCACTAGGAACTTGGCGGCGCTTTTGGCATCAGGTCGTGCACATGGTCCAGCTTCCACCCACCTTGAGAATGGGCACACAACCACGATCATGTACCGTGCGCCATTACACCTTTCCCCCATGTCTGCGTAATCAATATGCAGTTCTCTGAATGGGCCAATGGGTTTAGGAATTGTTCCCCGGAGTGTGCGTAATGTCATTCCTGAATTGTAGATCTGACATGTTGTGCATTCCATTGCTAATCGAGATACGTGCTCCTTGAGACAGGGCACAAACCATTCTTCCTGTATTTCTGCTGCAATGTGCTGTCTGGTATTATGTGCGGGGAAGTGTAGCTGTTGAAACGCAATTTTTAGTAACTGGATGGGCATTACCACTTTCCCTGAGTTATTTTGCCGCCACAGCAAGTCTGTTCCCGACCTGCTGCACCCTCGTTTTGTCCACATCAATTTTTCGTCGTCACTAGCTCCTTCCTGTAGTTCTAGTATCTGTGATATGGGCATCATGTTATACCCTTCTGGGGGCTCTTCGTTTGCCTTACGCTGCAGCATGTACTCACCTGTGTCCTATTTCTGAAAATAGGAAGCCTCCTTGGCGGCAGCGTCCGCTGCCGCGTTCCCCAAGGACACAACGTCTGTGTTGGATGTATGTGCTTGGCACTTTACTATTGCTACTGCAGTAGGGTTTTTAGGGCCTCAATTAACTCTTTCAACAATTCTGCATGCTGTACTGGTGTTCCGTCTGCCTGTCGAAATCCCCTACGCCCCCATCTTGCTAGACCTCCATGTACTGTCGTCGTCATGTAAGCGGAGTCTGTGTATATTGTCACTGCACAACCCTTTGCTGCATGTAGTGCTTCTATGAGCGCAATCAGTTCTGCTGCTTGTGCGGAGTAATGTGATGGGAGGCGGTATTGAACTAATGTTTCATACTCACCATCTTCTAATCTCACCACCGCCATACCGACATGTTTTTCTCCCGTGTCCACGTCAATCGATGCAGACCCATCCACGAAGTACACTTCCCCCTCGCTCAGAGCGTTCTCACACACCACTGTGTCCTCCCCTCTTTCTCCTGTGTAGGTTGCGCAATCGTGATCCTGCATGTCCTCTAGTGTGCATGCTTCTGTAATGAATGTGGCGGGGTTCACTGTCTTGCATCTCACCACATGGATGTTGGCGCTAGACAATATAATCTCGTAGGCTGTTGCCCGCTGTGTTGTCAGTGTGCTTTTTGACCTCTCAAGTATTGCAAATAATGAATGTTCCACAAACAATGTCACAGGGCAACCCATTACTATTGTGGCACTTTTCTCAATCGCGAACGTGGCTGCAGCGAGTGATTGTTCGCACGCGAAATGACCTTGCATCACGGCATCTAAAGTACCACTATAGTAAGCCAATGGCTTGTGTCCTAGGGACGTCTTTTGTGTCAGTACAGCTGTCATGAGTGTTCCCTTGCAGTGTGAGAATAGGTAAAATTTGCGTCCATAATCAGGGTTTGCTAGCACTGGAGCGCTTGAAATTAGCTCTTTTAATGATTGAAATGATGTGCTCATTTCTTCTGACCATTCTATTTTTTTGTTCTCCTGTTGTGCTTCCTTGAGTGCTTGTAGGAGGGGTCTCGTGTATGCTGCATAGTCTAATATCCATGCTCGGCAATAGTTGCACATCCCCAAGAATTTCTGCATGTCTTTCACTGTTGTGGGTTCTCCTACTGATCTTATTGCTTCTACCCTGTCGGGAATTATTCTTTTTCCATCTTTTGATATGAGCTGTCCCAAGTATAAGACCTCTGTCAGGCAGTACTGTAACTTCTCCTTGTCTACCTTGTACCCCTTGTTGGCCAGTAGAGTCAGGAGCGTTGTTGAATCCTTTCTGCATGTTACCTCGTCTTGTGCACACACTAATAAATCGTCTACGTACTGAATAATCGTACTCTCAACTGATAGGTTTCCCAAGTCTTCATGCAATATGCGGTTGAATATGCTCGGGCTCTCACAGTATCCCTGTGGTAGTCTGCAGTGTTCATATCTTTTACCCCCCAGTGTGAATGCTGTGAGGTATCTACTCTCTTCAGCCAGGGGTATTGAGAAAAATGCGTTTTTCAAGTCTACTACTGTGAAATGTGATGCCACTTTCGGGATGCTGCATAGTATTGATGCAGGATTCGGGACTAGAGGGAACTCCTTCTGAATTACATCATTTAGGGGGTGTAAGTCCTGTATCATCCTCCAAGACCCTCCTTTTGCTTTTTTGATTGGATAAATACATGTGTTACATGGGAGTTTGAAGGCACTATTATCCCTTGTGCTAGTAGTGCATTTATTGTCTCTTTTATCCCTTCTTCAGCTTCACGGGACAATGGATACTGTTTAACTCGGGGTAAAATTGCTCCTTGCTTTAGTTTTATTACCACAGGTTGTACTCCGTGCAACAGCCCTACATCATGGGGGCCTGTCGTCCACAAATTATTTGGTACGAGCCTCATGTCGTCATCAAAAAATGACGGCGGTGCTCCTACCACTGCCATCAATTGGACGGGGGTTTCCCTGGCTTGAATCAAAATGTCACAGGGCATCGCTATTTCCATTACTATCTCACCATCCCCTTCTGTGTCTGAAAAGAGATCCTCATCTGTTAACTCTCGTAGGGCGATGTTGGCATTTGTACACAGCACTGTACGCCACTCACATCCTTCCCTGTCCACTCCAATCACAGCGATCCTTTTCGCTGATACCTGTACAGCGTGCAAGTCTAATGATACCACTGATCCTGGTGCTGTGTCGGGACACACTATGGGGCGGAAGAGGAACTCCGCTGGAATCCTCCAGTCCATTCTTCTTAGCTATGGAATTATGAGGGCCAAAGTCTTTAGCCCTTCAATAAACATTTCCTCATTTTGTGGCAGCCCTCGTACTTCCTGTGTGGTTGTGTAGGCTTGCACTACCAGCATCGCACGCAAGGGGCATATCCCGGGTGTAGAACACACTATTCCTCTCTCGGTAAATGATATGGTCATGTTAAGTTTACTCAGGAGATCCCTCCCTAACAAATTTATTGGGGAATGTTCATAATACAGTAAGGGTGCCTTCACAGTTTTACCCCCCACTGTTACATCCAAAGCTTCTGTGTAAGGAACTTCAATTACAGCCCCAGAGAACCCCTGCGTCTCTAACTTCCGGTTAGATAACGGGAACCGGCCCTCTCTGATACATGATTTCTCCGCTCCCGAATCAACCATGAATATGAACTGCTTGTCTCCTATCTGCGCCCCTACCAATGGTTCCTCTGCTGCATTGTAGGTGGTAGATAGAACTGGACACGCAAGTGTTCTCTGTGGGCTGTCCTATGCGGGGTGTCTCATCACCCCCCCCCTCATTAAAGACACTTCCTGAAACCACTGACATGCCGTTGTAAGGTGCTGGTGCGGGGGCCCCGTTTGCTGTTGTCGCGAAAGGGTTGCCTGGCGTATATTGCATACTGTCATTGTTTTGTGGGTGGTTCTGTGTTCTATACTGGTGTCCCTGTTGCTGCTCAGTATTACCTTGGCCTGGGTTGCTCAGTTGTTGTTGTCCCTCTTGGAACCCATTGTTGGGTCTGCTTCTGCACTCTCTAGAGTAATGCCCCCATCTCCCGCAGTTCCAGCAACTTCCTTGTGCACCTCTAGGACCTTACCATCCATTTCCTCCCATTCCCCCGTACCCCGATCCACCTCCTCTTCGGCCCCTTTACCCACCTCGTCCCCCTCGGGGGGTCCACTCTTGCCACTGCGGACCTCCGCCTTGCTCCTGCTCATTCCACTGCCGCTGTCCTGTTCCCGCCCAATTAGTTGCCATCCTTCCTTGTACCGCTATCAGCCCCTCCTCCTCGTCATCTCCCTCCCTGCTGTGTGGGAGCGCGGCTACTGCTGCTGCAACCTTCACCAACTGTCTGTACTAACTTCGCTTCGTCTGCCAATCTTTTCTGCGCCACCTCCTTCTCCCTTTCCTTTATTCGCTTACAATGGTGTACTATTATGCTCTGAATCTCAGGCCATCCCTTTGCTTCAATACCTGCTATCTTGTCGAGCGCCTTTTGCACTTCCTTTGGGAGTCCTCTTTTTATAATGAAGTAAAATAAAGATGTCGATTGATACCAGGGCGTACCCGTTTCTGCTCTCCACATCTCTTGGACCCGAAAAATGTAATCCATCGCCTCCTCCCCGTCATTCATTGTACACTGCATCACTGACTGTAAGTCTGGCGTATCTGGGAATGTTTCGCGTAAGGCATCCCACTCCCTGGCACGCACTGTGTTAAAGGAGGCCCCATCATGGCGGTCACAGTCTAATGTTACTCCCGGGAAACCGGCCTTAACCCATACTCTCTCAGCCTGATCGCCCACTGCTGATACGAGCAAGCTCTTCACATCTCCTATTGCTAGGGGTACCCCGGCAGTATGTTTCTCAAAAACGTATATCCACTTACTTGCCCCTCCTGATAACGGGGGCAATAGTTTTAATAAATTGGCTTTATCCATCTGAGCCCATGGGATATAATTCGGCCTCCCTCCTCCCCTATGTATCAATGGGAGCTGTAGCCTTCCTTTTGTCGTTGCATCTGCACCTGTTTTGGCTGCTGAGGTTCCCAGTGCTGCCGTTTTCCCCACCCTGTTTCTTAATCGTCCCGTCCACTCATCATCCAGTGTTCTCAGTGAACATGTACCATCCACTCCTTCACTTCCCCCTCCCATTGCCATGCTCAACCTATCGCTTTCTTCTACATCGTCCCTTATATCACATAGTAGTTCCTCTCTATCCCCTACAGGCCTCTCTTCATTATCGATACCTCCTTCTCGTGCCCCTACTTCAATTATTTGCGTTGGTTCTTCCTCAATTCTGAACAGTATCTCACCTTTTTTCCACCCGTCTTCAAGTGTTCTATTCTCACTCGGCGCTCTAGACGTGCGCCCTGATCTTGCAGCATTAAATGCTGTTTGTTCACATATGTCTTTTATCCTTGAGAGCTCATCTTTTACTATTGAGAGCCTTGATTGTAAATCATCTGTTAGCTTTTCTATGTCCACCCTGTGTGTACTTGTCTGGGCTCGCTCCCTTGTGCTTTCATATGGCGGGGGTGCCGTTGGTCGGTGGGGTCTAGTAGTGGTCGGGGGAGGCACATAAGCGGGGTCACTGTACCCCTCTGCGGGCACAGGTTTGTTCAGTATCGGGTACAAACTTATTACCTCTATTGGTGGCTCTACTTTTGACACTTCTTTAGTATCTTTCTGTATCATCAGTGGGTTGTCTGTGGTGGATGGTAGGTCAGGGTTTACTGCTGGTGCCTTAGGCGGTGGTATCTCTTCAAGCAACCTCCAGAGATCCAATATTTCCCTCCTATTATGCAAGTGCTTCCCCTTGTATTTCAAACAAATGCATGTGGCCACCATATCCAGAACACTTTTATCAAAGGACCCTGCCTCTGGCCATATCTGGGGCAACCCCTCTCCCTTCAGCTCTGTTATCCATTGATCGTGATATTTCTTAATCCGCTCCGCGTACCCTGGTAGATTCTTACAAATATGTGATAAGGGTGTTTCGGCCCCCATCTTTGTGTTTTCCTAGTACTTGTGTGTCTCTGTGTGTCTGCAACTACAATGTAGATGTATTATCAATATTATTTTTCGTTTTCTACTTCACATTCAATAATGGGCTCCTTTGTGCTCTTCCCCCTGCCTGCACAATACAAAACTGGCTGTACACAGTTTCTATTCTATTCTCCTTGGGGGGCACATACAAGAGCAACCCATCATTTATTTTGACAATATCAACCCGGAAATCAAAAAGGTACCCACTCACTTCACTGTATCATTTTTGTCTTCAAAAAGTTCTATCCGGTCACACTTACCATGACCATTTAACTACTATACATTTATAACCGTTTTACACATTCATAACATCAAAATGTCGTGTGACACATACGAGGTGCACACACCTCTTGGTAACACTCAATTCACAATTCAAGCTGCCCTCCCTTTCCTCCCTAGCCGGCTGTCCCTGTCCATCTTACTTGGATATATGGATGTGTATATATATATATATATATATGTTGGTCTGCTCTTCCCTCTTCTAGTAGGACTCTTTCCTCTTACTTTCTCCCTAAGTTTGTGCTACTCTCACTTTTTATTTTCCCCCTAACCCTAAAGAAAAGAAAAGAAAGAAGTAATAGCGGTCAGTAATATATTCTCAGCGCCCCCTTTTGCTGGACACTTTTTATCTTATAGTCCACTTCTTCATATATTCCCAGTACTAGTCAAGATAGCACTATGCGGCGCCGCCTTCCACCCCCTTTCGGAGCTAGGTTCCTGTCACTTTTATCTCTTATTCACCTCTTAATCCTAATGGCCATATGCAAAGAAAAAGCAAGGAAATTTTAGGATGATCCTTAGTAGATCTACGTTACCCCCTCTTCGTTCCCTGTCCTACACTTCTTTCCCCACTCCCTTTACAATCGCTCGCACTCAATACTCACGTGCCCGTCTTGAACCGCTAGTCTCCGAAACTGGGTCCGTCCAGGCAGTGTTGCCGTCAGCTCAACAGTCAGCCCCGGCTTCGGCGAGCGGTACTCAAAGGGGATTTTTCAACCGGGATCCCGTACCCTCTCTCTACTGAGTGCGCACTTCTTAGTGTGCCGGTCGCCGTTGGCGGGCAGCCTCCCGGAGCCGGCTCACCGTGCGTATCCCTTTTCGACCGGAGATTCTCGTGCCAAAAGGGGACGGTAATGTTAGGTCGGGAAAGAATAATAATAATAATGATCACGCTTTCGGGGTCACCACTGAAGGCAAGCGTCCCCAACCAGCACGATCCTCCCCGCAATGAGAGACAATAAAGGACTCTCCCAAATCGGGAATAAAGCCAAGACAGAGTGCGGGTGAGCTTAAATGGGAGTTTATCAATCAGAATAGGGCATGCAAAGAACTCTGCAAACTCCGAGAGCGCTCTGTCTGACAATAGCAAAGACAGGCGTATTTATTTACAAAAAACGTCCTAAGAACCTACACACTATAGGGGGCACAAGTTCAATGGGATTGGGTGGCGACGACTAACTATAGGTGCTGCTGCGATGTGGTTGGCTTTGGCTGGAAGACGTCACTGGTCAGCCTCGTGGGTTGGGCTGGGCCTGGCAGGTTGGCGGAGTTCATCCGGGCGGTGTTGTTGTGCCATCGCGGCCAGTGTCAGAGATGAATGTCTTTTCCTGACTTATTTGCCCTAGGCCATGCACACCGCAGTCATTCAGTCATTGCAATATTATCTTCTTTAGTAAATCTTCCAATAGGTTATACTACAGGTTAATGCAACACAGGAGGACTGCACCTTGTGAGGGGTCTGGTGGTAATACGTCAAGACATGGTTACCAGTGTCCTGTTGACCGGGGCCACAGGTCGAGGGGCTAAGCTTCAGGGCCTGGGACGGGCGGTACAGGTCTTTCTGCCTTGTTAGAAGTTGTTATGGATGTGCCGCTGTGTGTTGTCAAAGTGTTGGGTGTCCTGATTGCACAGGGCCATAAGTCTAAGATGATCCGGTGGGTTGTGGGGTTTACGAGGGGGCACCTTTGGAAGTGTGTGTTCAGGCAGAGGTTTACTGCTGTGCTGTAAATAATGCAGGTGGCGGGCCGTGGCCTTGGATGCTGCAGACGGGGCTACAAATCTTTGAAGCGGCTCCAGTCTGGTTGGGGGAGGTAGAGCAGCGCGGCGCGGGCCTCTGTTCTCATGTTTGGCAGTCTTCGCAGGGTGGGAGGAGAAATGGCCTTGCACATATTCACAAAAGGTATCTTCCTCGTATGTTGCTGACTTTAGGTAAAAACATCATAAACATTTGAACATTCTGTACTACTTATTCGAATCACTTTAAAACATGCATTTCAACTTTGCTGGGTGTGTCTTGATTATATCCAGCCTGAGCACCTTATTCGTACACTATGTTTTAACAATTACAGTAATTAGTTCTATGCATATACATTTGCAGTAAGTGAGGTAGTATTAAGGTTGGTGGAGTACATAGAAAATGACCCGCCACTGTACATGACGGTGGTGGCACATATGGGGCTTAGACATACACACATGACAAGTGCATTCTCGTGCATCCTTCACATGAGCCCTCTGTATGATTACATTTGTCTTCTCGTGTACTCTAGCAGCATTAGTTCGGTTATGGCGCAAAACCATGAAGTGTAAGTTCCCCAGTGACACACGTAACAAATAGATCCCTGGAACGCTCCTTCATTATCAGTACCCAACTGCAGTGGTGTGGGCTCGCCATTGCTTATATCATGGAAGCATGCTTTCTATGTTTATACACTTTACAGGTTTTTGTAATATAAGAGATTTTGTGGAGAAAAGCATATTTTGCCAGTGGTCTTGGCATTAATATGTAGAGATTTTCTGCCATCTGATGACCATTTTACCGTTCTTTTCATCGCTCAGGCCTGCTGGCCGGGTCATGCTGGGAGCGATGATACACTGCGGAAGGTGAACTGTTACAATGTTAGTCTCTTATGCTAGCTCATGTCCGTCTTGTTCGTGGGAACGGGCTCACAGCGGATCTGCCAGGGTGCTGCGGCGACAGGGATAACTGAAACTCTCCGAGGGTGGGGGCCGCCCTACAGTGCGCTAAGCTCACACCATGTGTAGTAGACAAAATGGTTTCTGAGGCCTAGCTAAATTTAATGCGTGCGGGCAATGTCTTCAGCAGGTGAGCCATCCACCACCTGGGCCCTGGTGGTAGAAGGAGACGCCCGATGAGCCATGGCCCTCACCTGGGGTGGAGATGTAGGCAAGGGGGGGTCTTTTGGACCACTCCTCCCCTACACAACACCGGAGGCTCACATAATGCTCGTTTAAAGCTTACTTACCACAATGGATGCCGGCTGTTCTACCGGTTTCACGTAGAATTGCTTGAATATACATTCACCTGCCCAATCCGCCATCCTCATATCTTCCAGTTGGACTCCGACCTGAAAGGCCTTGGAAGCCATGGCTCCTCTCACGGAGTGGGCTCCGAAGTGCAAAGTATCTATTCCTGATTGGGTTAAAGTCCACCGCACCCAGCGTGCTAAGGTTGGAGCGGAAACTGCTTTATGGGGCTTGTGCAGAGCTATCAATAGCTGCCCATTAGGGGAGGCCCTAAGCGGAGCCGTAACCTCTTTGTAGGCCTTCAGGCATCTGACTTAACTGAGCTTGTGCTGGTCCCTAAAAGCAGGGTAAGAAATCCCCCTTGAGTTGCATTTTGTTCTCCTATGTATATGGAACACGATGCCATCAGGGGAAAAGGTTCTGCCCGCTAGATCTCTCCTGCAGGAGACCAGGCAGAGCAGTGTAGTGAGTTTGCCGTATAGAGCAGTGCGGGATAATTCCTCATTATCTGTCAAAGATAGGAAAAGATTTAGCACTTTGTTAACGTCCCAAAGCTTATCGTAGCGGGACGGAGGTGGGACTCTAAGTCTGACACCCTTGAGCAGTCTGCAAACAAGGTGATGCTCTCCTGCTGGGATCCCTTGAATGAGGTCGTGGCCTGTGGAAATAGTAGAGCGGTAGGCGTTAACTGTCCTGTAGGCAAGACCTCTTTCCACAAAGGATGCTAGGAAATTTAGAATTTCCTCCATAGGTGCTGAAACTGGATGTAATCCTTTGTCTCGGCACCAGGTCCTCCTGGTGCTCCAGGAATTGGAGTATCTTTTGACAGTAGCGGGAGCCCAACTCTCCTCAATGAGGCTGACCGCCATGTGTGACATGCCGGGAACTCTCCACCTTGAACTGAAATCCTCCAGGCTGCTAGCATCAGGGATCTGTTGAGGAGTAGGGGGTGACGCTTCCCCGATGGATCCAATAGGAGATTGGGAAATCGGGGTAGAAGGATTGGAGAATCTGAAGAAAGTTCCAGAAGAACTTGATACCAGGTCTGAGAGGTCCAGACCGGGGCTATGAGGACCAATTCTGTTTGTATTTGTATTTGTATTTGTATTTGTTTATTTGTAACGCGCACCATCCGGCCCGGAGGCATCAGGGCGCAATTTAGACATGGTTACATAAGCATACAATTAAATATATTCAAAGCATTGAACAGTACATAGTATACAAGGCATACAGCAATATACATATTTACAGAAGGTAGATTAGCGCAGGAGTTTCCCAGGGCTGGTCCGGACATCATGGCTGGTTGGAGAGCCAGGATTTGGTTTTAGCTTTGAAGGCACTAAAGCGTTCTTCGGATCGGATGGTGAGAGGGAGGGCATTCCAAAGCTTAGAGGCTAAGACGGGGAAGCTAGATCCACCCGCCTTTTGTAGTTTGAACCTAGGGATGGTTAGGCAGTGGGTCTGAGCCGTTCTTTGTGGGCGGGTGGGCGCGTGTCGGGATAGCCGGCTACAGAGGTATGGTGGGGCTTGGTTAGCTAGGCATTTGTGGGTGAGGCCTAAGGCTTTCAGTGAAATTCTCTGTTTGACCGGTAGCCAGTGTAAGTTAGATCTAGATTCCGAGATGTGGTGGTTTCGTGGGATGTTTAGGGCTGCTCTGATAGCGTTATTCTGGGTAATTTGCAGTTTGTTCATATTCTCTTGGCTCGTTCCAAGGTAGAGGGCGCTCGCATAGTCAATTTTGGCCATGATAAGAGTTCTGGCCAGAGTGACTGCGTTGGGGGTGGTCAGGAATGGCCTGCAAGCTGCAATGAGTTTGCAGGTGTATGCTGAAGACGATCTGACTGCATTTGTTTGTCTGGATAGGGATAGGGTGGCGTCAAGATAGACACCTGGGGTTTTGGTGTCTTTCGAGACTTGGATGGTGTTGCCATCGATGACAGATGATTGGTAGGATGGCTCAAGTTTACTAAGGCGTTGCGTAGTGCCCAAGATGAGGAGCTCAGTCTTGTCATCATTGAGGCATAACTGGTGTTGTGCCATCCAAGCTTGGATAACCAAGTAGACCTCGTTCAAGGCCTTTGTTCCTCAGAGGCCTTTGCCAGGGTCCTCGCAATCATGTTGAAGGGGGGAAAGGCATAGTGTACCCTTTTGGTTCAATGTTGCAGGAAAGCGTCCGTCGCAGTCGCTGCTGGATCTGGTTTCCAGCTGAAAAACACTGGTAACTGGGTGTTGAGGCATGAGGCAAACCGGTCTTTGGACATGGGACCCCAAGCCTGCTGAAGGCGAAGGACGATTTCTCTGTTGAGCATCCAGTCGCTGTAATCGACTGCATGCCGGGAGTACCAATCCGCCACTACATTCGTTAGGCCTGGGAGATACTCCGTCGTGACCGAAATCCGGTGCTCTAGACAGAAATGCCAAAAGTCTTTGGCTAGTTCCGCAAGGGGCCGAGATTTGGTGCCACCCAGATGATTGATGTAGCTTACTGCTGAAATGTTGTCCATATTCAGCAAGACACAACAACTCGCTGTGCCTCTGGCAAAGGAGCGTACTGCGAAAGAGCCAGCGAGGAGCTCTAGACAGTTTATATGCATCTCGAGTTTCTGAGGCGACCATGCTCCTCCTGTGGCCACCGGGCCGCATCTCGCTCCCCACCCGGAGTGCTGGCATCTGATTTTATCACTATATCTGGAGCAGATCCGAAGATTGCTCTGCCGTTCCAGACTTCCATGTGTGTGAGCCACTTCCTTACTTCTGGCGATTCGTTAGTCGTTGGGAGTAAGAGTGACTGTGTCTTAAGTGCTGGCCCTTTAGTCTCTGCAATTCCCGGTAGTGAAGAGGCCCAGGAAATATATCTCGGATAGAAGACGAAAGAAGTCCTATTACCCTCGCTAGCTCTCGAAGAGATATGCAATCCTTTTGTAGAAGTCTGCGAATCTCTCGTCTGGTGGAGTGAATTTTGGTTGTCGGGAGACAGAGCTGAGCAGCTTCGGTGTCTACTACAAATCCGAGTAACTGTAGGTTCCTGGATGAGTGAAGGATGGATTTCTCCCAATTTATGAGGAATCCGAGACTGTGTAGCAGGTCTGTGGCCAGCCTGGTGTGTTGTTCTACCAGAGCTTGAGATTGTGCCATGAAAAAAATATTGTCCAGGTATACTATCAGCCGGACGCCTTGTTCCCTTAAATGCGCTACTACTGGTCACAGGAGCTTGGTGAAAGCCCAAGGTGCTTAGGAGAATCCAAATGGCAAACTCGTGAACTCCCAGTCTCGGCCTCTCCAAGAGAACCTCAGATAGCTTGCGTGGTCCTGATGTATGGGCACCGGGAGTTACGCATCCTTCAGATCCAGACGCATAAACCAGTCGTTCGGTCTCAGGATATGCCTGAGCAGGTGAATCCCTTCTATTGGAAATGGCAGTAAATGGCGGTAAATGATGAAGTCGTTGATAGCCCTTAGGTTTATCACTGGACACACTTTCTGCTTTCTGCGTACCAGAAATATGGGGCTGAAGAAACCGCCTTGGTTTGGGCAGGGGCGAATCGCTTGTTTCGAAGCTAAGCTGTGTATTTCCTTGCCCAGCGCTTAGTCGTCTGCTTTGGACATCGTAATTAGGGCGGGGCGACCTACTTGCAAGGGTTGTGCGAAGAATTCTAGGCGCATACCGCAAGCTGTGTCTCTGACATCACCTGATAAAGGAATCCCATGCATGCGCAAAAAGAGCTCCCCCGTATAGGTGTTTCTGACGCTGGCGCTGCTATAAGCAGACTGACCTGTGCTTTGTTGCTGGGCTGGGTATCGTGCAGCTCTCCTCCAACTGTGACTTCTTCCTCGCCCTCTTGAAGGCGTTGTGTTGATCCCTGGATTGTTGAGGTCTTCGATCAAAAAGTATCGGCCGGAAGATCGACCTCTACCTCGTAGAGGCCCTGGAGAAAATTTTAGAAGGGAAAACTCTTTTGATGGAGGCTTCAGATTTGTCTAGAGCTGTGAAGGTGCCAACAAATGTGGACATTTCTTTCATGAAGGTATCGCCAAAGAGCAGACCCTGAGCTGTGGCCCCGGATTCGGTGTCTGCTAGTTCACTTAGTTTGGCGTCAATGTTGTAAAGGATACCTTTGCGATGCTTTGCTGATATGGCACAGCTGGCGTTACCCAGCAAACAGATGGCTCTTTGGGCCCAACCTGAGAGGATTACTGGATCGAGGGTTGCCTGTAGGCTGTAGCTATGGCTGCTTCGGCTAGGTCCATCATCTTCGCTAGAGGACCAATGACGTCCAATACCCTCACCTGACAGGACCTCCAGGCACGATCTATGCCCTTTCATGGGTCTTTCACATTCCGGCGTCAAGGCCACTTTGCCTGGAATTTCCGGGCGTGGGCATTCTGCCTTGAGTCTCACTCTAACCTCCTTGTCCAGAGACTTGCGTAACCTGGCTTTGATTTACCCAATTTTTCTCGGAGACGGTTCCCAGTCGGTAGATCTGGGATGTACTAAGTCTTCCAGAGAAAACATCCCCTTAGAAGGAGAATGTTCCTCGGTTGGTTTCCTAGGAATGGGGGCTGTCGGAATCCCTGAAGTTGAAGGTTGTGACCCTGTTGTATGCACATCCTCATCTGAGGAGGTGGGAGATTGATTGCCAAAATCATATCCCTCTTGATCAGTGCCCTGCTGGTATCCCTCCGGTCTTGAAGGTCTAGTACTTCCTCAGGGTAAAAGGGTCCATCAGTAGAAGGGGTTTCCTTCCTATTCAAAAGGCCTTTTTCAGCCTGGAGAAAGCGTCTGAAAGGGCAGCAGTGGCTGGCTCTGGCTGGCTCAGGGGAGTCGGAGAGTTTTTACTCAAGCCAGCCGGAATACATCCCCCATCTGAAAGGTGCTTTCTCTTTTGTGTCTTTTTTCTTGGTAGGGAGTTCTCTTGTAGGTGCTCCTCCATGTCGTCCAGGAGCTGCTGGATAGGCAGTAG
Organism: Ambystoma mexicanum; assembly: GCF_040938575.1. Lineage (NCBI taxonomy): Eukaryota > Metazoa > Chordata > Amphibia > Caudata > Ambystomatidae > Ambystoma > Ambystoma mexicanum. The sequence goes on along the minus strand of NC_090922.1, from coordinate 852,907,391 downwards.
CATTTCCAATACAGCTATTTTGATACTGGTTTCCACTGAACAACCCAGCACTTTTTCCAGGTTGTTTGCCATTGCCACTTCATCTATTAGGTAAGTATCCTCCTTATATTCAGACCAATCCTGGCCTTCATGAAAGGAGAACTGGGCTGCCATTCTTACAATTATCCTGGACCTTTCTTACCTGCCTTTTTTAAAACAATGTTATTTTTATATATTATTTTTTGTCTGTGAGCACAGAACGCCTTCTCTCAAGCCCACTGAGCAGATATAGTGAGCTTCAATGTATGGCTCAATGCTGTATCTGTCTTCTTTTTCTTCTCACTCCTTTTTTTTTTTTTTTTTTTTAAATATCTGCAAAATGTAATTGAGTATAAGTCATTTCAGCTTCTGACGCTCGCGATGCCAAATCCATTTTGAAAACATAACGGATACAAGTGCTCACGAGTGTCAGAATACTGAGTAAGGGACCTGGAATGCGGGAGCTCCCTCAGCGGACCGCGGGCGGCGCCGCGGTCGCACGGGAGTCAGAGCTGCTTCCCCGGCTTCCAGAGACTTGCGCTGGATCAGCGAATCGAACGTCTGTAGTACGCGAGGGTTTGCAGAAGCAGACCCTTGCGTAGAACGCCTACGCGGCGGAGGAGCCGTAAAAAATGACAATCTGAGCACGCACAGCCCTCCGACACCAACAGGAAGCAGCTGGTGTCGGAGAGATAAAGACAGAGGCCACGGAAGCCGAAAGGACGCGTAATGCGTTTCTCAAATAAACCTTTCAACAAGTAATCAACAGATCCGAAAGCGCGTGGCTGTTAACCTTGAAAGTAATGAAGAAAGTAAATAACGTGAAAGAATAAAACACACAAACAGATTATAAATTCAGTTCTGGAACATGATGCACTTATCTCTTGCTGTGAGCAGCAAAGAAAGAGGAAGTTGCATCATGTTGAAGACTGTTTATGAGGGGACTCACACAACCATTGGAGGACACAGGTCACATGTTGGTGGCCTCGAGATGAACTGTCACCAAGCCTTCTGGGAAATGGAGTTTATTTAGGACTTATGGACATATTATCAGATGTTACTATTTGTTGTGTATATCTGTTATATTTTCTAGTGCACCTTTTCTCTATGCATATGCTCTATGGCACTCAGGTGCACTGCAAAAATATCTTGCTGCTGAGCTTTCTTTACATGTTTAAAGAAAGAGAAGCATAATGTGAGCCTCGGTCTTGACATAGAATTCAGAGCTGCAGACCATTTGCTCCTAGCTCTTACAGGAAAAAAACACAGATTTCATTGTACATAATTTTTTTGGCATTTTCTGAAAAAACACAACGTTTGGTCACTTTGTATGTCACTTTCTCACACCCCCTACAGCAAACGACTAATCCTTGGTGTCATTATGACCGGCTACATGTGGGAATAAAAGGGTGCACATTTGGCCAGGATACCACTTGTAACAAAAAAGTTACAAGGGATTGAATGCGACATACCAAAATGTCCAAAAAAGGGCTCAGCTCTGGGAGCGAAAACCCTCAGCAGTTAAGGGGTTAAACATGTTCATATTTTGCTATGCAAATCCACACAATCCTGACTATATATATCACTCTCCAGCATTGGTGTGATTGTTAATTCCTGCACCTATTCAAATGGTAAATCGCCTCATTATCCAGCAGTCAACAGTAAAGGTTTCCCAGCCAGCATTTTAGTTTAATGGGACAGGATGCAGATATATGAATTCGGTCTTCATATCAATGCCTACATCTGGGACATTGACATTTTTGGGGGATACTTTACATTTAGACTGCATTGGGTGTGATACACTTGAAATCAATGTAAACATTGATGGAGTCAATGCTTCATAGACAAAGACTTACAAGATATCCTTAAACATTGAGTTATCTTTGCCGATGCATTGAGCTGCATGTAGATTCGCTCACCCCTGAGAAAGGTAGAGTTCCTCACTAGTCACATCCTTCAGTTAAACAGTTTATAGTTGTTAAAACCCAAGCCTTTTCTTAGGATGTCTTGCTAGTGCATGATGAACAAAATATTTGTTTTTTCCTGACACCTCCAATTTGCTTAAATAGTCTATAATTTGCAAATATTTATGGAAGAGATTGGACAGCTCCTCATAGGTCCCACACATCCACCAAAATCATAGGGCTGAAAACCAATAAATACATGGAAGATATTCAATGTTCCAAAGGTAAATATGTTTGTGCAGTACACATTTGTGCTGCACCATCCCCCTGCCACTGCTGGAGCAGTGCCCCCCTCACCTCAGGTGAGGCCAGGGATGTATTCCCTCATCTTCCAGGCACCGCACCCACCTACAACGCTTTCCAGCACAGGCAGTTTTGAGTACTGCTGAGTGCCGTTTTTACGAAATTTGATGCTATACTTAAACGTTTTGCAAAGTTCTCAGGGTATGCTGAGAAATCAGTTTTTACCTTATAGCCTCCATTAGACTCCACGAGGCCGTTGCAACTTAAACATGGCCGACCAAAATATTTTGAATGCAGCCACTGCCCCCATTAGGCTGAGACTGCCGTGATTGGAGGTGCGATTCTACTTGAACCAATCCCCTCGCCGGCAGGTGAACGCCGGCCCACCCACTAAGGCCACTCAACAAGACAGCTTCCTCTCCTGAGCCTGTCCAGAGACGACAGAGGCCAGGGCCAAGAACTCTGCCCATCCACGCTGAGTTAAACTGGCTCTGCAACCCTCCTGCCTGAACTCTAATTTGCTTGGTAAGCACATTACTACATCACTAATGACTTTGGCCCTCATTACGACCCTGGCGGAGAGGGGTTTACGCCAGCGTAATGCATGGCGTACGTCTCCGCCAGATTACGACTTCCCGTAGCGCCATGGTGATTTTTACGCCTGCTTTTTGCAGGCGGAAAAATCCATGGCGCTACGGGACTTGTTGTTAATTACGCCACCGTAATTTACGGTGGCGTAATTAACGCCTTCCCCACTCCCATTATACCCTATGGGGCAAAAATGGGAATGGGGAAGGGTAAATGGGGATTGGGGACTTACCGCCCCGCCAAGGTCGGAATGGGGCGGTAAGTCCGCCAACCCCCATGGCGGAGTTGGCAGCTCTGCGCCATGGTCCATGGTGCAAATTGCACCATGGATCTCCGCCAGGGTCGTAATGAGGGCCTTTGACTTGTACTATAGTTACTCCCATGCTCGTAACTGCGCGCCTGATTGTAACCGATTATTTCCCAAAACCACCTTTTATTGATGGCTTTGTACGGTTTAAACTTTTTTTCCATCTATAGCTTTGGCGTCGTTCCCCTACCGAGCCCCATTACTGTATCATGCTTTGCTTTAGTTATAACCCTATTCTGCCTATAACACAGCGTAGGCTTGCCCACTATATCGAATAACATCTCATTACTTTGTGTGCTTATTCAAGTTCATACTGCTAACTGCTTCGGCTCAACCAGCCGCATAGCCTTTCTTCCATATGATTGTTGAACATTTTTTACTATGCCCCCTTGCCCTTGCTTTCACTTATAAGTAGCAGATGAAGCATTTCGTCCCTCTCCCTCTCTGTGACGCCTCCGTGGCACAACTCCATTTCCTACATAGGAGTGCCCCCGCCTCTGCGAGCTTGCGAGCTCTAAGCGTTTACTCAGTGAATTTCCTGCGCCATCTGACCCCACAGATACCACTGCACTCTGTAATTTAACTACTGCCTCTGCATTACTGTATTGCTAAGATCGCACGTTACTTCCTCCTGCCAATTTGTCTATACGAGCATTTGTGCCACTGCACACTGATACCACTATATCAATCTGTAACCCACGCCTATGGCACCTCTACATTAATATGGTTTATAACATGTTTAATGGAATGTCTTCTACCTCACATTTGCATCTGCTTTAATATATATATAGTCCTAGTCACTGCCACATATGTGCTCTTACAGCCCAGTTTGGTGACATCCCTAACCGTCCACCACAGCTGCTGTGATGGCTCATCTAGTGATCTCAGTTGCCCTTAGCTGAATGTGCCTAACTGATTTTGCTCGTTTCCACCTGTTCTGCACCAACAGTAATTTTAGATTCTATTACCTGGCTGTGCCTAACTGTTTCTTGGTCGTTTGGACCTGTTTGCGCCATTAGCAATTCGAGATGCTACTACATGAATTTGCATGCCTAGTTGCATACTTGACTGCTCCTTCAGTTAGCCCAGCTGCCTCGTCATAAATGTGACCAATTATACACACCTGCCTTATGAGTGTACCAACAGCGATCCTAGATGCCCTATCCTGAATGTGCCTAACTACTATTTAGTCAATTATACTGCTAGTTAACTGACCCCTCTAACAGTGTTCTTAGTTGTGTCCACACATGTGCCACTTCAACTGTTGAACATGCTTTTGGGTAATTTAGTGCATCCCTTTCAAATGTTACTCCTTTTCCTAATCATCGCATCTTGGGCATTTAGCCTCACTGCCCAACCACAGTTCGCCAACCCACTTTCATCTAACACCCCCTTTGTCATGATGAAAGATCCAATTTACAGTGCTACCGTAAGCCAACCACCTCAACAGATATTACAACCATATAGCCACACTACGGGACAGCCCCTGCTATGTGATAATCTGTTTAATTACAACAACGTATCTACCAACCGGTATCTTAATGCCCCTGCCTTATGGTTGGAACACTTCGTAAAAAAACCTACACGTAACCAACATTGTGCACTACATCTTAGAAACAAGAGACTAGGATCTAGATTCTCTCGCACTTCTGGTCATACTGAGAATGTTCGCACCTCGGCTAAGTTTACATCTCCTAGCCTCAGCCACCAGGTGCCTTCAACATCAACTTCTAAGACTAATCTTAACATCCAAGCACCCTTATGTAAAGATACTCAGATCAGGGGTGCCCTTGTCTACGCCAGATCCCTCACTGCTCATGCATTAGACATTGCCGAACTCATCAAGACCCAAGAGCTCGACTTTATTGTGATATCTGAGACATGGCTACATGCAGTTCCGGACCTTTACTTTCTGTTGCCGTACCTAATAATTATTCCATCACTAGATGTGACCGCAACACCTCACAATCCAGAGGGGGTGGAGTTGCCTTCCTCCACAAAAACTCTTTGTTTAAGAGTTATACCCAATCTAAACATCAAGTCAGTCTCGGTTAAGCTACCATTATCGGCCAAACAAACGGCCACTTTACACCTTATTTACAGACCACCTGGCTCTGCGACATCTTTTGTGAATGAGATTACATCCTTAGTATTAGACAAATCTAAAACTAAATTGCAAATCATCCTCCTAGGGGACTTCAACTTGGGCCACCAAGATCCTTATGACCTTGAACATTGAAGATGTCCACCGTCCCACACCAACGATCGCACCTGACATGCCCACTAGAAACAAAAAGGACATAACAAGAGAAAATTACTCCCTCTTATTCTTCCCACCCTTAATAAAGTTACAGATCCTTGCTCTGATCCATCAATCTTAGCAGATACTTATAATCACACCATGCTCACAGCTTTAAATTCAATCGTGCCTATTAAAGTCAGGAAACCGAAGCCACACGCACATCTCAACTCGTGGTCCAAACCCCAACTAAAAGTGCTCTATAAAGCTAAACATAGTGCTAAATCCCAGTGGAAAAGCCACCCTTCTGATGCCCACAAAGATGGTCTCATCTTGGCCTCTCTCAACTACAAAGAAGCTATCTTCCAGGCTAAAAAGATTTTTAACAATCACATTTTGCAAGCAAACTCAAACACTAAAGAATTATTTAAGATTCTAAAGGAACTTGAATCACCTGCTATGCCTCCTGATACTTGCATCAAAGATAGCAAATGGTGTGCAAACATACAGACAGCACTCCTGGACAAAATTGCGTCCTTCCAAATAAAAATGAAAAACAAGCAAAATTGTCTACAGACGGAGAAGCCTCGCACTACTCCCCCGTATGCCACCCCCTTGGCCCTTCCTAACTGTAAACCTTTTCAGGCCGACTCATGGAATTAATGTGAGCTGAAAATTTCTGCGCAAGTGTGCGAAAGCGTGCGAATCGCAGCGCAAGTGCGAAAATCGCAGCGAAACCCGCGCACAACGATTCATGGAAGTCTGTGCGCGTGTAAATCCATGAATGTGCACTAAAATCCGCTGGCGCACACGTCTCCAAACAGCGTGCGCTACGCACACAGCGAAAGTGCACATAGCGCAGCGTACACAACAAAAGTAGGCGTAACACGGGGCATAACACGCGGAATGGGGAACAACGCATGAAAATGTGGGCGTCACGGGGGAAGTACAGGAGGCAAATGTGCGGAACGCCCACACGCGCGCCTACAACACGTATTTATGGAATCGAAAGGGGCTAACGCGTGCGCCAATAAAGACGCACTAATCCGTAAACGCGTACACCAGCAGGAAGCAGGCGTACGTGGACCTGCGCAGCATAATAGTGCGCGCAAACAACAAACAAGCTCAGACGCTAAGATGAATATACCGTTCCTTGCAGCAGTGGTCGTGGGATACTGCAGGAGGAGGAGGATAGTCAGGCCCAGAATTTTTACACCCAGAACCAGCCTTTTTGGGATGCCTGACGACCAGGTGTATGGGAGGAACAGGTTTCCACCTCACATAATACTCCACCTGGTGAGTGAGTGGGAGGATGACCTCACATCACCCACCCTGTGCTCCCAAGCACTGAGCCCCTTGGAAAAGGTACTCAATGTACTGCACTTCTTGGCCACTGGTTCATTTCAGCGGACAAGTGCCATAGAGGGGGGGGGGGTCACAGGCCACGCAGTCACGCTGCCTGCACCAGGTATTGGACATCATGACTGCACGCCCATCAGTCCGCAGGCACGTATACCTGCCCATGCAACAAGGATGTTCAATTCCGGCCCGACCTTTATCGAACAACAAGTTGAGTGTTTGTAGCATCCACGGTTCTGGGAAATAAACACGCAGTGTCATTAGACTGAAAGACCATAGCGCCGCTGAGAACATCATCCGGAGTGCATATTAATCGGCTGCCTACACCTCCCATTTGGAAGAAAGCCGTTGTGACCGCTGTCCTTTATTGGACCACGGGTGTTACTGACAGCCTGACACTCCTAAAAAAAGCTACACTGGCTACACACCGGTATAGAGACTTGCCCTGATGAAGGAGTTTGTATACTCCGAAATGCATTGGCATATTAAGTCCATACCTAACATGTGATGTGTAGCTGCAGCCTCACTAAGATTCCATTAGTGTTGTGCTCTTATCAATGATCTTTTGATAAATTATTATTGAATTTATTTCTGACTTGGATTCTTTTTGACTATCATTTTTGAAATTGGATACAAGCACGTTTACCTATATACAGGAATATTTTGAAGGAAGTCTTTTTAACTTCATAACCCGTTGTTTTGGGTATAACGGAGAGCGGCTGTGTGACTAAGTTGGCCATACTTTTCCTTCACAAATACCTGCCCAGAACACCTGCAGAAGGCAGGCTGTCGTCCAGGATTTTTATGGGGTGGCACACTTCCCCAAAGTGCTAGGTGCCATTGACTGCACCCATGTGGCTCTAGGTCCTCCCAGGGCAACTGAGCACATCCACAGAAACCGCAAGCACTGGCATTACATCAACGTGCAGGTAGTATGTGATGCCAAGGGAATTATCACCTCATTATATGCCAACTATCCAGGGTCCACTCATGACCGTTTCATTTACAGAATGTCAACCCTAAACCGTGACCTAGAAGCTGGGCGGCATGGCGATACATGGCTGCTTGGTGAGTATAAATGCCCCTGCACATGCATGCATGTCAGATACTGAGTAATGTCACAACCCAACTAATGATACCCATCATCACCTCCCCAGGGGACAGTGCCTACCCTCTGAGCACCCACCTGATGACGCCAATTCGGAACCCCACCACACCACCCGAGGTAAGATACAACACAGCCCATATTGCAACCCGGGGCCTAGTGGAGCGCACATTCGAAGTGCTCAAGTCACGCTTTGGCTCCCTTGACCGCTCTGGTGGGCAGCTGCTATATGCGCCCCCAGTAGTGTGCAGGATCATAGTGGCAGCATGTGTCCTGCACAATGTTGTAACACGCCAGGGCCTGCCGGTGGACATGGTGGTGCCCCCACATTCCCAACCACAAGCCCGGCTGCTGCGCATGGGAGGGGAAAGGGCACGTGGTGAGGCAGCCCGTACGCAGCTGTTGGCTAATTACTTCACCTAAAATCACACCCCTGTGGAGTGCACACAGCCCTGGCACATACCAGCTGACCATCAATGATGATGACATAAGGGACAGTCAACTGTCACAACCATACCAGCCTGAGATTGGTCACCTGGAAGTGTTACATTGTGTGCATCCCTACCTACCGAAAGACAACCAATGCTGTGTCACAAAAATAGACACACATTCATGGTGCATGAATGACTACCCCCTTGCAAAATACAACATGAAAATAGCGCCATGTCACCCAACCCCTCCCCATCTCCGCCACCCAACACACCATGGCATGTCCTGCAATGTGAAAGCAAACAAAGGAATGCACAACACATGACTCAATTGTCACAAAGTACACTGTCCCAAATGGAAAGAGGCCACAGACAATATGCTCCCAGTAATCAATAAAAAAACAGCACACATGACCAAATACTTACCAGCAACACAATAAAGCAACACAGCATGAAACATTGCCAAAATATGACAGTACAAACTCAAAGTAATGTAAGTCATTCAACCTCAATAAGCCAGCACATCGACCCCTTCCGACTCCAGAGTGTTGCTGTCAGGAAAATGTGTCAGTGTTCTGCATACAACATGAACTGCATCTGCAAAGGAGACGGCCTTGTGAAGACATGAAGAAGGTACCTGCGAATAAGGAGGAAGACATGGATGCACAAGCACATATCAATACACCATGCATTGTTCAATACAAAAACAAACCCCACTAGGGATGTCCACACAGTTATGACTACAGACTGCCCACACAGGTCATGGGAGCCCAATGTCACTGTGTAAGTCACTGTCACTTGGTCACACCTTTTGCGAGCCCATGGAAACGGGAAGCAGGAGGGGAGCGTGTCAGGAACCCAAGCATCTAACCCAAACAGAGGACAAGCCTGCATGTGCCCAGCCATAATACACAGTGGATGCCCACGGAAGCCACACAAGGCAACACACTGTAAAAAATAAAAAATGGCCATGTGGGGGTTCGGGGGGAGGCCACCCAGGAGGTCCGAGGACAGGGTGCACACCAACACCCACCTGTGTGGATGCTGCGAAAAAAAACACCTCCATGGGCTCATGGCCTGCACGGCTACGCTACTGTGGGAGAAGTGCTGCTGTCGCTCTCATCACCCTCTGCTGCTGCATCAGGAGGTGGTGGTGCTATGGGAGGCAGCCCACGCAAAGCCCTGGTATGGTCCTCCATGGCAGCAAGCATGCGGGTGTGGAAGGTCTCGTTCTAGAGGATGATAGTACGGAGATCCCCATGCAGCACCTGACGGGTATTTCTGCACGCATGGCCTCCCGCGATGCCCGGATCTTCTCCCAAGTTGCCTGCAGCTCAGCTGAGAGCAAACGTGTGAGCCGCTCCAGCTGCTGTTCTGTCCTCAAATTTGTGGAAGCCTCAAGTTCAACAAGAGTCTCCCTGAGGTTATGGAGTTCTACCCTCAAGGCTTCCCTGTGGCCCTGTGACTCTATAGAAATGGCTTCCCGCAGAGTCTCCAGTGCCACCCGTCGGTCCCTGTTGGACGCCAATTTGTCTTCCCTGTGTGATTGGCAAATGGAGTCTGTTGCCTGCTGTTGTTGCTCCATCTGCCTTTCAGGGGGGATAATGGAAGTGGCCACTCTCTCCATTGCCTGAGCCATCATTTCAACTGATGCTGCCTGTTGGGTTGCCATACCGTACATGGAGTTCTCCCATACAGTATTGCCTGGTGGCGTACGGCCACCGCGTCGGCGGGCACCACACCTGTTTGGGGCAAGGTGATCTGCACCTTGCTGTGCTGGCACTGCCTGAGGCTGCAGGACTGCATTCCCCCTCTGATCTGCTGGCCCAGGAACAGGATCAGATGTTGTGGAGTGTGACCCTGCATCCGTAACCGCCAAAGGCGGAGTAACAAACACTGACATGCCCATAGAGGGTTCTACCCCTGGTGCAGTTGGGTTGGACAGAACAGAATCCCTGCCAGAAACACTCACCTGCGACAACACAAGTCTCATCATCCGATTCAGCACCTGAAAGAGGTCTGGGGAGGTGCACCCAGAGACACCCCTGGACAGTATGGTCTGCAGTAACAAAGGGTTTTCACCCACCACCATACCACGTCCCCCACTGGTGCCCGGTCGTGCCTGAGATTCCTCCTGGGTCTGCACCATCTCCTCCACCTCAACAGCATCAAGTGCGTCATCACCTGCAAAACCATGAAACACAACAAATGGAAACAGGCATGAGCACCATAGCACACACATAGGCCTGACAAGGCAGAGATCCAGTACATGAATTACACATGTCCCACATGACTATAACCCTGGCATGCATGCACTGTCAATGAGTTGGAAGGGGAGGCAAAAAGCACACATTAGCCTGTGAGTGGCATGTCCAATACACATACATGACACATGCCATCACACAGATGGCATGTAGCATAGCCATGGTACATTCCACAAGTACAGCCATATGTCAGTAAATGAGATGGACATGATGAGATGAAAGATGCCACATAGTGTGACTAAATACGCATGTGGCACTCACTGCAACACATCCAGTGTACAAGAATACAGTGATTGCAGGCAGATGTACACATCAATGGTTGGTCACTTAAACTTGACAGGAAACAACTATCATGTACCACATACAAACAGGCACCAAAAATCAATGTGTGCAGGCCAATACTCAATCTGCCTGAATGGTGTAATCATTCACATAACAAGGTAACAAATTTGGGTCAATGTTGGGTGTAATCAATGACAGAAGCATGTCACATATGTGACAATAGGGCTGAAAAATGTGTTGCAAAAGTGGGAGAATTGAAACAATCAGCCTGAATGAACACTGAAAAATCCTGAACTATGTTGTTGCAAGATGACAGTTCAAGGGCAACTGCAGTAATATGGCGCTAAATGGCTACTGTGGGCAGAAGGGATACTGCCATACCCAAATCCAAGGCCAGTGAATGTTTTGGAGGAAGCACATGGGTGACCCATACGACTCAGGCACACAAACCCTCACCTGGCACTCAATCAGAACCCGTCACCCACACAACCTACACATGGATTACACACACATGCATGGGCACTCACCGGACAATGCGTCGTAATCTGGTAAGTCTCCCATGCCTTGGATCTGTTCCTCTGTGATGAAGGTTCCAGCAACTGACTCATGTTCAGTGAGTTGGTTGTCCTCTTGTGGAGACCCACCGCCATTCACCAGAGTAGAAGCATGATTTGAGGCCAGCTTGTTCTTTGCTCTGCGTTTCAAGTCATTCCACCGCTTGTAGCAATCATCAGCTGTGCGCCTCACAAATCCAAGGGCATTAATGATGTCCGCGATGGTCTGCCAGTGTGCCTTACGTTGACCAGGTGTGGTCTTGCACCCTGCAGTCACCACCATTTTGCGGCTATGTGCTGACACATAGGCCACTAGTGCATCAAGTTCAGCGTCATTAAAGCTAGGCTTCCTTGACGTGCTGGAGTGTGTAGCCGTGTCTGGGGTCTCAGCCTGTAGTTCCAGAGCACCCTTCTTCCTCTTTTTCAAAGGTGGTGCAGAACCTGAGTGGCTTACGCCGCTCTGGTCAGTAGGGGCAGAAGCGCTGGTGGACTGGGTACTAGGAGTGTGCGAATGCACAATGACCATAGGCCTTGGTGCAGACATTGGCTGCTGGGTGATGTTGGCAGGGGCAACGTCGGTTTGATGGACCGGGACCAACACTGTCCCGGCTGGGAGACTCAGAGCTGGGGTGGATAGAGCTGCAGCTGCCCCTGCAGCCTCCCCACCCTGCCTACTTGGGGCAGCAGATGACATAGCTGCCCCAGATACACGTGGCCTGGTGACACTAACTTGCACCGCCACACGTGGCTTAGACTTGCTGACCTGGAAGTCAGCCTGGGAGTCATCCTGTGCCAGTTCAGGTGCCACAATGGGCTGGTCCAACAAGTGCTGAGCGGGGATGGTGTCAGCTACGTTTCCCACAACCAACAACCATGGGGGGGGGTTCATGGGTGTCCCTGATTGCTCCTCCACACATGGGGGTCTAGGGGCACCCTGCAAATCCTGGCCACGACCCCTACCGTTCCCACCACTCCCACCTTTTGGAGGTCGGCCACCTTTGCCTCCCTTACCGCTTGGTGGCCTCCCAACCATGGCACTGATGTTGTTGTGCGTATGGGAGTAGCAGTAAACAATTGTCCTGGGCAATTGGGGGCGAAAGGGGTAGGGTACTAGATGGAATTTGTACCCTAGTGCTCTAGCAAGGCTGTCTGTGACCCCTGGGGGAAGATGGCGGGTCACACAACGCACAGGCACCCCGAAAACAAAAAATAACATGCACGCAATCCCCCGTAGAACACGTGCATGGAAAAAATAACCCGCACTACGCTGTGGTACCCAGAAACACAAAATTAAGCGTACGCGTAATACACGCAGCCTACAATGACCTCTGAAGGGGTACGCGACACACGGGGCAAGCACAGTTGGTAAATACGTGCGCGACTCACCGTCTACCTGGAAAAAGAACGTGAAAAAGACACGCGTGTGCGCGTTGGCAACACCCCCGCCAAAAGAAGATTTGTACGCTGTCTGAGGAGACAGGACAAAAGACGGAGTGAACCCTGTTTGAGGAAACGGGCCCAACAAAAAAATTGAATGCTGTCAGAGGTAACAGGGAGTACGAACTTGAAACGCTGTGAAGTAATCGCATGTGAACCGACAAGAAGTACAGAATTCACCCACTTGCTCTCCACAAAAAGCATGTACAATGAAATGGAGTCCTACACGTACCTTTTAAACCGGCCCACACGTACGTCGTTACTTATGCATGTACATGCTAAGGCTCTTTCCTCCAATTACACGAGCTGACACTCAGACGTGCAGTTTTTGCACGTGTACGATGAACATGCACCCGTGTTGAGGGAAACGCATTTGTGCATCACGTCAGACGCGTAGGCCCTTTCCTCGGATTACACGCATTCACACACAGACGTGCAGTTTTTTCACAGGCCCTGAACCACTATGCCCACATCACAAGGGAAACGCCCGCGTGCGTAACATTAGACGCACTTACGCGCTAAGGGCCTTTCCTCAAATTACACGGAGATGTGCAAGATTTTCATGTGCCAAATCACTCCGTATCAAGCTGGCCACGCAACAACACACGGAGACCACGCTCCTGCCCAGAAGGCCAAATTACTGCTCCCCAGATCCCCGAGCATGCTCCCACCTGCCATCTGCAGCTGCCTGCCTGCTGCCCATGTGCCCTGCTATTTGGTGCCTGCATGTCAGCCAGGGTTCCAGTTGCTGTGTCCACCCCTGCTGGAACAGAAGACTCCCGACTGGGATACCATTGCTACACACCCCAGCCCCAGGACCCAGTTGCCCACCCACGCCTGCCTCAGGGGTCGCCATGTCAGGTCAAACACCATCTGAGACCACTGGCGAACCCCAGCCAGAGAGGCAGAGGGTCACCAGCTTCAGTGTGAAGGTGTGAAGGAAGTTGGTGTCCTGGTGGAGCATGTCCTGGGATATTTTGATGCCCTCTTCAGAACATCCCGCGCCAACAAGGAAGGACGGGAGAGGATCTGGGACGACGTAGTGGTTGCCATCAACGCAGAGGGGGTGGCAACCTGCGAAATCAAGCACGTCAAGAAGCGCTGGGAGGACTTCAGGTCCAGGACCCTCTACAAGGCCCGGCGCCTTGCGGAGGGGGGCCGGGTAAGCATGAGTGACATTCAGATGAGGGTCCTGGAACGTGTATGCCCAGCGCTCCACGCCCAGATCCTTCAGAGGAAGACCCGTCTGGAGTTGAGCGGTAAGTAGCCAAGCATTGGTGTGTGAGACAGGGCATGTTGCAGTGTACTGGTAGTCTGATACTTGCCTGTATGTGTGACATAGGCCATGTATGGATGTGTGTGTGCAGGAACATTATGGTCATGCATGTGAGACCAGTAATGTGTGGACCACATGGTTGGTGCATGTGTTACAATGCAACATGGGGAGCTGTATGCCAAATGCACACATGAAAGCATGCCAGTCTCTGTTCTTGGACTTGGAGGGGGTGTGAGGGATGGGTGCTGCTGTCATGTACATGTATGGTGCACATGTGTGTGTCTGAGAAGTGTGTGTGTGACTTTGAAACGCCATGGATGCATGACACATGTCCGTGATGATGTGTACATTCACTAATGCAGTGCGGTCACCGTTGTATGCACTGTGTCTATCCACTGTGTTTGTGGTGTACAAGCCATGATGCATGACCCTCTGGTGATGTGTGTGCATGGGATCAGTGTGAGCCATGATGCATGTGAGTTTGAAGGCAACATTTTGGTTAAAAGAGGCCCTTGTACATGGATGCTGATGTTGATTGCAGGCACCGTGCCTGTTTATGCATGTGTGTTGCGTGCATTCACCCATGTGTTGTGGAGGGACAGGATGGAAGTGACGTTTGACACTGACACTCATGTGTTATTGCTTCCTGTCTAGGGGAATTATGTACTGTACCCTAATGCTTGTGTTCTATGTCTCCCTCTACGCAGCGTCAAGTGAAGAAGAGGGCGGAGACGGTGCTGTGGAGCCAAGCGGCAGGGAGGCCTCCACCTGGTGGCGACGCAAGGCCCAGCCACCCTCCCAGGACTTGCCATCATCCGGGAGCGAGGGGGCTGGTGCCGTGTCTGCCACTACGGCTGTGGCGGAAGGGCCGGGTGAGCCCTCACAGGGGCTTGCAATGGCGGAAGACATTAAGGAGATATCCAGGTTGGTGGTCTCCACAGAGGAGGAGGAGCCTGTTACTGAGCCGCACATGGGGCCTGGTGGGGGTAGTACCACTGGTGCAAGTGGTGCAGTCCAGGGCCAGGAGGCAGCACAGGTCACCGCAGAGGGGCCTGTGCATGTCACTGTCCTTGACCCTGTGACTGCACCACCATGCACCAGCAGGGATGCCCTGTCCCAGGCCCATTCGCAGGTAGGGGAGAGTGCCATGTCATCTGCTTTTCCACTACCTGCGGACGAGGGGTCCCATGAACGTATGGGCTCCGTCCTGATTGGTGTCGCGTTGCGCACGCGTGACATTCATGATGACGTGCGTTCTTCCTGGGCAGAGAAAGCACGCCATCACGGACAGCAGCGTCGCGACGTGGAACTTTTCGGAGGGGCCCTGGTCGGTGGGTTCCTACATGTGACGCCCACTCTGGCGGACCTCTCCTCCTCTGTGGTGACTATGCGCCAGTCGTTCTCCCTGCCGTCTTCTGGCCCAGATTCCACCAGGGCCCCCTGTGGACCTGGCCTGACCAACACAGCCAGCTTGGTTGAGATCCCATCGCTGCCACAGTCGGGAGTCCGCGGTCCAGCAGGGGTGGACACCACAACTGGAGACCAGCTGATGGGGGATGTGCAGGCATCATCGGACAGGGCACATGGACAGCAGCAGCAGGAGCAGGCTCTAGGTGGGAGCAATGATGGCTCGGGGCCATCGACATCAGGGGGGCAGATATCGGCCAGAGGGCAGGAGGACCCTGGAATGGGTGTGCCTTCCGTGTGGCTGCGGTTGGGCCAGCATAAAGGTGCGGAGCGCCGGCGGGCGGAAGAGGCGTGGCTCACCATGGTCAGGGCGGAGTTCTCCATGCGTTGGGCGTTGAGGCGGGCAGAGTGCCTCGAGGCGACTCGCAGGGAGTTGGAACAGGCCATGAGTGCCTCCCTGCGAAACCTCGGGGCCAGGACAGAGGCCCACCTCCAGCAAATAGACATGGAGTTCGATGATGCCTTGGTCGAAAACATCACTGAGTGAGCCGCAGGACTTGCCCGCCGCCTTTGTAAATAGATTATAGTGTTAGGTTTCCATTTCTTTTTTTTATTTTGGGGCTTTTGGACTATAGTTTTTTTGTTAGGTAGGTTATTAGGGCATTTGTTTCATTGGGCTCATGGACCCTTGAAAATTGGATTGTACATAGTTGGACGTTGGATTTATTTGGACATTTTAATTTCATTTCACCATGGATCAATGGATTTACCTTTTTGCGTTTCATTTGGATTTGGTTTGGTGGACAGAGTTTTGGCCATTTTTCTTTTGGATTACTTGTTTTTTTTGAGGAATTTTTTATTTTTATTTGGACATGCATTTCATTTCATGTTTGCCATTATTTTATGCTTTAATTACTTCAAAATGATTTTCATGTTAATAAATTTACATGTTTTATTTCAATGTGTGGGATTCACTCATTGGGTTCATGCATGTCGACATGTGCATTTACTTAATCAATGGCAACCTGTGCGTGTGTGTGTGTGTGTGTGTGACGGACATGTGTTGATGTACATAGTTGACTTTTGGTTTGTGTCATGAGATGGGCATGTCACTGCTCGGTGGGTGGGGGGACATGAGTGGGACATGAGTGGGGGCCTGCTGGCAGCTGCCCCTCACTGCTGGGGGGTGGGGGTGCAGGGGGACATGAGTGGGGGTCTGCTGGCAGGTGCCCATCACTGCTGGGGTGTGGGGGTGCTGGGGGACATGAGTTGGTGATCACTAGAGCAAGGTGACATGTGGCCTGGCTGGGGGCATGCCCATGGTGGATGGACTGCCTGCGGGACATGACCAGGGGTGCTGGGTAGTCCCCTGTGGTGTGGGTTGCCTGCAGGGTCCATGGATCCACACTGCCAATTGACGTGCGGGACTCCCCGTGCACCCCCCTGGATACACGTACCCCGCTCTGACAGCGAAAGCATGTGTGGAACTTCCCCCGTACCATGTTATACACGTACCCCACTCGCACAGGCCCAATCGCGTTTGAAACTTACCGCGCACCCCAGTGTTAGGCAGAAACCTGTGCAGTTCCCTCTGGGACCACTGCAAAAGATTTAAGACTACAGGTGTTTGGCAGTAAACCCACTTGGTAGCAGTCTGTACCACCCAGATTTACCTGGTAGCTCTGGCTGGCTGAGCAGTCAGACTTCCCTCAAGAAGAGTTAGGCAGTATACAGAGCATACATAATAGGTACAGGGGCACAGTAGTACAAGCAAACACTGACCAGAGCTAGGTGTAAACGTATATAATTATTTATTTAAAAGACACACTCATAAATTACACTAGCACAGAAAAGGTAAGTAAGTCAAAACACAGTCACTATTACTTATATGTACATCCCTAGTTATTTGTTGGACAAGTCTAAGTTAACACCACTTATTTCCAAACAGAGGTGAGCGCTTAACGTTAGATGGCACTCCAACAAGTTAGTTAAAAAGGGAGGGAAAAGGTAAAAGTAATGAAAACAGCAAGGCAAAACACTTTTCAGAGATTCACAGTGAGTTTAGAAAGGCAGTCTATTGAGGAGCAAGGAAGTTCGGTTGCCAGGCCCACTCTAGGGAAAGCCAGGCGAAAAGATGCCCAAGATCACACAATGTCACAAGTCTTTACAGGTGAGTAGAAAAGGTTTTACCAAGGTTAGAAAAGTTTAGTTAGGGTGTCCCAGGCTTACCCAGGTTCGAGAGCCGAGGGCTAAATCTACCCCTTACAATCGGTGGCAAGGGAAGCCGGGCGGAACACGGTACCTTTAAAATGGAAAGGATCCTCCAGCGGTGGCAGTTGTTCCTGGTAGTGGGTGCAAGTCGCGGCGGCGTCCAGAAGAAGAGGAGATCTCGTCGTGGAGGAAAGCCGAAGGTCGTTGCACTACCAGGGAAGAAACCAGCCGTGGAGTTTTTCCGGTTAAAAGGATGTTGCCCCTCTTTCGCGGTTGAGGTAAAAAGTGGTATCCCGGTTGCCGGGGTGCTTGGCACAGGCAAGGCGGCCACGAGATGCTTCAGGGCAGCGAAAAGAAGGCAGAAACTGGTTGTCCCCACCAGTCAAGGGAAGAAGACTCTCCAGGCGGGAGATCTCCTCTGTCGTTGGGAAAAGTGGTGAGACGGTTCTGCAGGGCTCCACCGGTGGTGTCGTCTTGGCAGGTCGGCTCGTCTTCTCCCTCTTCGGCTTCTTAGGTCCTGTGGCGACTTCTGAAGAACCAGTCCCAAAAACCCTGCTTTTATGCAGCAAACCCCCATTCAAACAGCCTAGCTGTCACTCAAACATGCTAAGTGGTGAGCGGGGCGGCTCACCACTTGGGCCAATCACACCAGAGTGCGACATGAGTTGGCAAGGCAACTCAGTCCAGGGTGCCTAAACCCCCTCCCACACCCCCTGTGGTACCCAGACAGAATGGCACCACTTTGGAGGGCTTCTGAGCAGAAGCCCGCCAAAAGTGGAACAAAGGCTCGACTCGGGTTCAGGGTTACTGAAGTGAACCTAGACGCCATTTTGGCGGCGAGTTCTGGCAAAAAATCCCAACCGGTGAATTTATATTAAATAAATAAACCGGCGGTATCTTTAACATTGCACCAAAAAGTGGTGCATTAAAATCAATGGGAAATCCCATTGGGAAATATTCCGGTCGAATATTTCCGTGGAATCCACTGCCACCAGCCAGAAACTTGGCGAGGGGGGACGGGACAGTACCCCCTCGACAACAGACCCAGGGGCAATCTAAATGCCCCTACCAGTACTTCCACAGTATGATGGTTTGTACTGGTTAAGTTCCTAAGTTAAGACTAGTAAAGTCAATGGTGACTTTACAGACCCAGGGAGACAGTAGTCAGTCCCAGGGTGTGGAGTCTATGTTTGGGGGTCTCTATGACACCCCTGTTACTGCACTGAGGGTGCTGTGTAACACACATTCAAAAACCAATGATAGCCTATGGGGAAAAAATACCCCATAGCCCATAAGCACATAGCAAGTCACAGAAACACTCAAGTCATGCCCAAGAGTGAGGGTAAAAGAGTCTCACTCTTGGCAGGAGAAAAAAATAAACCCCAAAAATCCAGCAAAGCTGCTGGGGGACTCACTAGGTTAGGAAATTCAGCCTAAACGGAGAATTCTCCCTAACACTCGCCCCCCCCCAGACTAAGGGACAGGAGGATTTAATCCACTCCTGGATGAACCTCATACCTCTAGTCGATGACATACATCCTAGAGAGTCCATCAGCATTTTGATGGTGACACCCTGACCTGTGCTCAATGGTGAAATCAAACCCCTGGAGGCAGATTGACCATCTCAATAGTTTTGGATTTTCCCCTTTCATTTGCATTAACCATCTCAAGGGTTGGTGGTCAGTCTGAATGACAAAAGTAGAACCATACAAGTATGGCCTAAACTTCTTCAGTGCCCACACAATAGCAAAGCATTCTCTTTCTATTTTTGCCCACCTTGTTTCAGGATCCTTCAGTTTTCTACTGATGAAGCAAATGGGGTGTTCCCTACCCTTCTCATCCAGTTGGCTAAGAACTGCACCTATACCTACATTAGAAGCATCAGTTTGTACAATGAAAGTTTGGTGGTAGTCAGGAGCTCGGAGTACTGGAGCTTGGCAAAGAGCTTTCTTCAGGTTTTCAAAGGCCTGATTGCATTCCTCATTCCATTTGACCTTCTTAGGGAATTTTGGAGAGGATATCACATTCAGAGGAGAAGCTATGGTCCCATAGTTCTCAATGAAATTCCTGTAATACCCAGTGAGGCCTAAGAAGGCTCTCACCGGGGTCTGAGTAGTAGGTGTTGTCCAATTTTGCACAGCTTCAATCTTGCTGAGCAAAGGCCTTATCTCTCCACCTCCTACCTCATGTCCAAGGTAGACCACTTTACTCTGTCCAATTTGGTATTTGCTTGCCTTTATGGTCAGATTGGCCTGCTCAAGAGCCTGCAAAACATGTCCTAAGTGGTTCACATGGTCCTCCCAGGAGTGGCTGAAGACTGCAATGTCATCCAAGTATGCCATGCAAAAGTCCTCCATCCCAGCTAGAACTTGGTTCACCATCCTTTGGAATGTTGCAGGTGCATTTTTTAGTCCAAAAGGCATAACCTTGAATTGGTATAGGCCAACTGGGGTAGAAAATGCAGTTTTCTCCTTGGCATGGTCTGTCAGGGCTATTTGCCAATAGCCTGACGTAAGGTCCAGTGTGCTGAGGTACTTGGCTGCACCAAGTTTATCCACCAACTCATCTGTCCTTGGCAAAGGGTGGGCATCAGTCTTGGTGACTGCAGTAAGAGTTCTATAGTCCACACAGAATCTCAACTCTTTGAATCCTGACTTTGGTACTAACACCACTGGGCTAGACCATGGACTAGTAGAGGGCTCTATTACCCCGAGATCAAGCATCTTCTTGACCTCACCTTTGATGTGGGTTCTGACATGTTCTGACATTCTGTATCCTCTGCTTTTGACTGGCAGACAGTCACCAGTGAGTATATCATGCTGTCCCCAAGGGGTCAAGCCTGGTGAAAGTGAGAACAGGGGGGCAAACTGATTTAACATAGCTTTGCACTCCTCCTGTTGCTCAGGGGTCAGATCTGAAGAGAGATTAACTCCTTCAACCTTTTCGTCCAAAGGTAAGCATCTCAGGAGGTCAGGTAGAGCTTCACTCTCCTCCTCCTCTTCTGATGAAGCTAGAAGCAAGGCTCCTACTTCTGGTCTAGAGACATAGGCTTTGAGGCGGTTGGTGTGGAAGACTCTGGGAGCTTCCCTGGGTTTGCCCAGATCCACCAGATAGTTGACCTCTCCAAGTTTTCCCACAACCTTGAAGGGTCCCATCCATTTGTCTTGCAAGGCCCTCTGCCTTGTTGGAAGCATAACTAGAACTAGCTGGTCTTGAGTAAACTCAGCCATATTAGCCTTCTGATCATGCCAATGTTTGATCAGAGCTTGTCCAGCTTTCAAGTTGTCACTTGCTTCTGCCATCATGTGTGACATTCTCCTTCGGAGACCTATCACATAGTCAGTCACTCTGACTGGCTTGGGGGAAGGAGCACTCTCCAACCCCTCCTTAATCAGGGCCAAGGGGCCTCTGACTGGATGGCCATAGAGAAGTTCAAAGGGAGAGTAACCTACTCCCTCCTGAGGGACTTCTCTATAAGCAAAGAGAAGGCATGGCAGTGGAAGGTCCCACTTCTTTTTAAGGGGTTCTTCTAAAGCACCTATCATGCTCTTCATGGTTCTGTTAAACCTTTCTACCGACCCGTTTGTCTGAGGGTGGTATGCGGTTGAAAACTTGTAGGTAACTCCGCAGGTTTTCCACATGGCTTTCATGTAGTGGGACATAAAATTTGACCCCCTGTCAGAGATCACCTCCTTAGGAAACCCAACCCTGGTAAAAATACCAAGGAGGGCCTTAACTACAGCCGGAGCTGTAACAGTCCTCATAGGAATTGCCTCAGGGTACCTAGTAGCATGGTCTACTACAACAAGGATAATCCTGTTGCCTGAGGAGGTTGGGGGATCAAGGGGACCAACAATGTCAATCCCTACCCTCTCAAATGGGACTCTCACAACTGGGAGAGGCAGTAAAGGTGCCACATTCTTGGAACCAACCTTACCAGACATCTGGCAGGCATGGCAGCTCCTGCAATATCTATCTACTTCAGCCCCCATCTTTGGCCAATAAAAGTAGAGCGAGAGCCTTTCCTTGGTCTTATTGAAACTCAAGTGACCAGCCAAAGGAATCTCGTGGGCTAGTTGCAAGAACTGTTGCCTGTTCTCTTGGGGTACTACCAGGCGTTGGTAGGCTCCAGGTTCAGATCCAGTTGGTTCACTGTAGAAGAGGCCATCTTCCCAGTGTAACCTATACTTCCCAGGCTCTTGACCATCAGCCTGAGAAGCTGCCTGTTGGCGAAGGCCCTCCAGAGTTGGACATTCTCTTTGTCCCTTACGAAAAGCTGACCTGCTGGGTCCACCTTCTGCCAGTAAAGACTGCAGCTCAGGATGGTCAGCCGGGTCCAGGTCTCCAATAAGTTCTGGGCCTCCTACTAGCTCTTCTTCAGAGTCTAGTTCAACCAGACAGGGTTGTACCTCCCTCTCAGCCTCAGCTGGAGGTGGAGTTACAGGTGTAACTTTGGACAACCTCGGGGAAGTCCTTGTTGGAAGCACTGGAGTGCTTGCTGTAGGTTTTTTCCTAGGAGTCTTGGGTTGCCCCTTTGCTCCTGATCTGGTAGTTACTGCAGTAAGTTGCTCCAGTGGAAGAGGAGTGATTTCTGTCATCATCCCGTGAGATAAACCTCGCAGGGTTTTCTCTCTTGCAGGTTTGGTGAGCTCCTGTAACCTTTTACTAGGAGGTCTGGGGGTATGTGACACAACTCCAAGAGCTTTCAGGTCATTACCCAACAGAACCCTTCCTGGTACTTCACATTGTATACTGACAGGTATCTTCACAGTCATGTCATTACACTGTATGAGAACTGGTAACTGGGGACACATCTGCACAGGCCCTCCAGCTAACTTGGTGAGGCATTTGGGTGCCTTAGCAACATCCTCTGCCTTGAAAAATGATTCATCCACCACAGTTATGC
Source organism: Ambystoma mexicanum (assembly GCF_040938575.1). NCBI lineage: Eukaryota > Metazoa > Chordata > Amphibia > Caudata > Ambystomatidae > Ambystoma > Ambystoma mexicanum. Next base: position 852,884,803 of record NC_090922.1, on the reverse strand, counting down.
TGGCCCCAGTGTCCCTGATGGCAGGAGTCTCCTGGCCATTCACGTGGACACTGTCCTTATAATACTCTTTAGTATTATCTGGGATAGAGTTATAGACATCTAAATTCTGTTGTTCCCACAACCCCAGGGAGACTAAAGAAACACTGGCTGAGACTCCAGTGGGTTCATCAGCCAGTAGTAGAAAGTTTCCACTTGCCATAGGGACTTCCTCCTCTGGAGCGAAGGCTAAGGAGACAAGCTGGATCCCTGAAGGTTTACCCTTACATCTGGGATCTCATTTCACATGGTCAGTAGCCTTACAAACATAACAGGATCCAAAGGCCCTTTGGAATGGAGGCTTGTTCTGACCTCCTTCTGGTTTGGCACCAGAAGGTATAATACTCTGCTGTGGTTTCCCAGGTGGCTTACCCTTATGGTGTGGTTTGGGGCCCTCTTTGGAATTGGAATTATTAGAATTCTCTTTGGAGTCTTTCTTAGGCTGTCTCCCCTCATCCTTCTTCTGAGTTACCCCAGAATCCTTGTGAGTAGCCCTGTTGGCAACCCACAAGTCAGCAGCCTTAGCTAGCTTTCTAGGATCTAATTCCTGTGAATCAGCCAAGTGCTGTCTGAGCTCAGGAAAGCAGGCATCACAAATTGACTCCATCATTACAAGATTTCTCATTCCTTCATAAGTGTTCACTTTGTAACCCTTAATCCATCCCTCTAAGTTTTTCAACCCTTCACACACCCAGGTAGCCTTTTTGAGGCTTCTAAACCTCCTAAGATACTGGGAAGGGGTCTTCCCAAACCTAGCTATCAAAGCTAGTTTCGCACATTCATACTCTTTCCTATCCTCCTCCCCCAACTCCATTACTGCATCAGTCGCAACAGGGGGGAGCCTAGAGAACAACCAGGTGAGTAACTCATTACCTGTGATGTTCTGGAGCCCATGATTATACTCAAACATAGACAACCAATCCAACACATCCAACTTAGTCTCATACATACCAATCAGTTCTTTAGGCATCCGGGGTCTTTTAGGACTGGAACTTCTAGAGGAGCCAGAGAGAAGCATTCTCAACAGACAATTTCTTCATTTCTAGCTCGTACTTGAGCTCCATTTCTCTTAGCCTTAGTTCTTTGTCAGTTTGAGCATTACGTTTCTTGTACTCTAATTCAAGTTTCATTTTCTCCAGTTCATAGTACTGAGGACCAAATGTGGGACCTGGCAAAGGCCCAGTAGGTACAGCTGGTAGAGCAGACAGAGGCCTAGAGGGAACATCTACAATAGTTTCATCTTCCTCTTCTGGTTCTGACCCAAGATCACCAATACTTTGTTCAATATCAATATCATTGCTGTTCTCTACATTTGCTGGAGTGGTAGGTTCCTCTGAACCATCATCCAGACTTTGGTTTTCTAACAACCTTTCTATTAGCTCCATTTTCTTTCCTTTAGTCATGAGATTCTTATGCTTACAGAGAACTAAGTCAAAACACAGTCACTATTACTTATATGTACATCCCTAGTTATTTGTTGGACAAGTCTAAGTTAACACCACTTATTTCCAAACAGAGGTGAGCGCTTAACGTTAGATGGCACTCCAACAAGTTAGTTAAAAAGGGAGGTAAAAGGTAAAAGTAATGAAAACAGCAAGGCAAAACACTTTTCAGAGATTCACAGTGAGTTTAGAAAGGCAGTCTATTGAGGAGCAAGGAAGCTCGGTTGCCAGGCCCACTCTAGGGAAAGCCAGGCGAAAAGATGGCCAAGATCACACAATGTCACAAGTCTTTACAGGTGAGTAGAAAAGGTTTTACCAAGTTTAGAAAAGTTTAGTTAGGGTGTCCCAGGCTTACCCAGGTTCGAGAGCCGAGGGCTAAATCTACCCCGTACAATCGGTGGCAAGGGAAGCCGGGCGGAACACGGTACCTTTAAAATGGAAAGGATCCTCCAGCGGTGGCAGTTGTTCCTGGTAGTGGGTGCAAGTCGCAGCGGCGTCCAGAGGAAGAGAAGATCTCGTCGTGGAGGAAAGCTGAAGGTCGTTGCACTACCAGGGAAGAAACCAGCCGTGGAGTTTTTCCGGTTAAAATGATGTTACCCCTCTTTCGCGGTTGAGGTAAAAAGTGGTATCCCGGTTGCCGGGGTGCTTGGCACAGGCAAGGCGGCCACAAGATGCTTCAGGGCAGCGAAAAGAAGGCAGAACCTGGTTGTCCCCACCAGTCAAGGGAAGAAGACTCTCCAGGCGGGAGATCTCCTCTGTCGTTGGGAAAAGTGGTGAGACGGTTCTGCAGGGCTCCACCGGTGGTGTCGTCTTGGCAGGTCGGCTCGGCTTCTCCCTCTTCGGCTTCTTAGGTCCTGTGGCGACTTCTGAAGAACCAGTCCCAAAAATCCTGCTTTTATGCAGCAAACCCCCATTCATACAGCCTAGCTGTCACTCAAACATGCTAAGTGGTGAGCGGGGCGGCTCACCACTTGGGCCAATCACACCAGAGTGCGACATGAGTTGGCAAGGCAACTCAGTCCAGGGTGCCTAAACCCCCTCCCATACCCCCTGTGGTACCCAGACAGAATGGCACCACTTTGGAGGGCTTCTGTGCAGAAGCCCGCCAAAAGTGGAACAAAGGCTCGACTCGGGTTCAGGGTTACTGAAGTGAACCTAGACGCCATTTTGGCGGCGAGTTCTGGCAAAAAATCCCAACCGGTGAATTTATATTAAATAAATAAACCGGCGGTATCTTTAACATTGCACCAAAAAGTGGTGCATTAAAATCAATGGGAAATCCCATTGGGAAATATTCTGATGGAATATTTCCGTGGTATCCACTGCCATCAGCCAGAAACTCGGCGAGGGGGGACGAGACAGTACCCTCTCCACAACAGACCCAGGGGCAATCTAATTGCCCCTACCAGTACTTCCACAGTATGATGGTTTGTACTGGTTAAGTTCCTAAATTAAGACTAGTAAAGTCAATGGTGACTTTACAGACCCAGGGAGACAGTAGTCAGTCCCAGGGTGTGGAGTCTATGTTTGGGGGTCTCTATGACACCCCTGTGTTACTGCACTGAGGGTGCTGTGTAACACACATTCAAAAACCAATGATAGCCTATGGGGAAAAAATACCCCATAGCCCATAAGCACATAGCAAGTCACAGAAACACTCTCAAGTCATGCCCAAGAGTGAGGGTAAACGAGTCTCACTCTTGGCAGGAGAAAAAAATAAACCCCAAAAATCCAGCAAAGCTGCTGGGGGACTCACTAGGTTAGGAAATTCAGCCTAAACAGAGAATTCTCCCTAACACCCAGTAATCCACGTAGCCCGCACACACAGGCCCAATCATGTGTGAAACTTCCCGCGCACCCCAGTAATCCACGTAGCCCACACGCACAGGGCCTGCCGCGTGTGAAACTTCCCGCGCACCCCCCAAATCCACGTACCCACATGCACAGGGCCAATTGCGTGTGAAACTTCCCACACACCCCCCATATCCACGTACCCCGCACGCACTGTGCCAATCGCGTGTGAAATTTCCCGCGCACCCCAGTAATCCACGTATCCCGCTCGCACAGGCCCAATCGCGTGTGAAACTTCCCGTGCACCCCAATAATCCACGTAGCCCGCACGCACAGGCCCAATCATGTGTGAAACTTCCCACGCACCCCAGTAATCCACGTAGCCCACACGCACAGGGCCTGCTGCGTGTGGAACATCCCCCGTACCATGTTATACACGTACCCCACTCGTACAGGCCCAATCGCGTGTTAAACTTCCTGTGCACCCCAATAATCCACATACCTCACTCGCACAGGCCCAATCGCATGTGAAACTTCCCAGGTACCCCAGTAATCCACGTAGCCCGCACGCACAGGGCCTGCAGCATGTGAAACTTCCTGCGCACCCAGTTATCCACGTAGCCCGCAAGCACAGGGCCTGCCACGTGTGAAACTTCCCGTGCACCCCAGTAATCCACGTACCCCGCTCGCACAGGGCCAATCACGTGTGAAACTTCCCGTGCACCCCAGTAATCCACATACCCCACTTGCACAGGCCCAATCGCGTGTGAAACTTCCCGTGCACCCCAGTAATCCATGTACCCTGCTCACAGAGGCTCAATCGCGTGTGAGAATACCCGCGCAGCGGGGTACGTGTATTCGGAGTGGTGCGCGGGGAGTTTTACAGGCGTTTTCGTGGTTGTGAGCCTGTTCACCATGTACAGGATTTGTGCGCTGTACATGGCGCACGGGGAGGGGTTGGGGGCATAACTGGCGCCGCTGCAGGGTCTCTGCGCCACTCTGCACCACAGCTGGTTTTGGATGTTCAAATCCATGAATACTCTGTGCGTGGAAATGGATTTTAGCGTGCACGGCTGGTGCAGAAAGTCGCACGCGCACACTGTGCGCCAGCCGCGTGCGCCACTTGTGCGCAGAATTCTATGAACTACCCTGTTTACCTTCTCTCCCCTCACTATTGCTGAAGTCAAAGGTATCATCAACAAAATCAAACCATCCAACTGTCAATGTGATTCGTGTCCTGCTCCTATTATCATGGAAGCCTCTCATGATCTAGCCCCTTTGATCACTGCCTTCATAAATTCATCCTTCAAAACAGGTATTGTCCTGGACAATCTAAAGGACACTTGGGTCATCCCCCTCCTCAAAAAACCGTCCTTAGACCCCAGTATACCAACCAACTACAGACCTATCTCTACTGTCCCTTTCATGCATAAAATACTATACCGAGCAGCCTACCTTCAGATCCAGGACTATCTCAAAGTCAACAATCTTCTTGGACTGAGACAATCTGGCTTCCGCTCTAAGCATGGGACTGAAACGGCTTTGATTGACCTCAAAACACAAATCGAGGTTTTGAAAGACAATGGGAAATTTGCCATGCTTTTACTACTTGATCTCTCAGGGGCTTTTGATTTGGTCAATCACCAAATCCTTTGCCAGCACCTCACATGCGCCGCCCGCTTTTCTGACTCTGCCACGTCCCTCAGGGTTGCCAAGAAGCAAATTGAGTCTTGAAGTCCAGTCACTCCACAGAAAATCCGAACAAAGCTGCTAGCATGGACAGCTCTGATGCTCTCCAATCTTGAGATCCGGGCCACGATAAGGCAGTGCTGAGCCTAGGACCATGTTGTTCCAAGTCTTGGCTAAAGCAATAAGTGGTGCAATCTAGCCCTGCGTCCTGTCCATACATCTCACACATGCTAGGGTGGATTGAGCAGCTACAACCCCACACTAGCCTGCGAGACGCATTGGCTAGGGTGCAGAGAAAATATATTTCATATACAAGGGGCACAACGAGTGAACAACCTACAGAGTGTAATTTCGTAATGTAAGAAAAATGTATTGAGCCCACCTGAAAATTGGAACTGCATGTATCTGGGGAAGTACTCAACAGAGCACCCTGCTCAACCCTACTCACGCACAATTAACACATTTCATCAAACATGGTGCTCTGCCCTGTATCTGAATAGTGGCTGGATGACTAGGGCTGGCCCGCAGGGCACCTGCAGTGCTGCCTCCTTCACCTCCTTTACAACGCCTGCTCCTATGGGAGTGACAAACTTACTTTGTCATCCCTGCCTCCTCCTCAAATTCTCAGCTGTCCCTAATTGAGCCTCTCACCTTAGTCAATACCAGCTTTCCATGTGGGTGTCTGGAACCCATGTCACCAAGCACACAATACATTTAATCCACACCCCAAGGCCTGTCAATGAATCTCCTCCTCCTTGGAGAAGTGAAACTTCTCTTCCTCCTCCTCTACCTCTCACTCCAAATAAACCCCATTTCCCTCTTTATCTGTGATTCCTGTGAGGGAGCTTGGGCACATGAAAAATAGGAAGGCAGGCAAATATAAATTGGATGAATGGTTTTCACACGCTCAAGCGTTAATACAAAAGACACATTTTTAAACTGGAGGTAGTGGAGGCCTACCCTTATTTGGGGATGCCTATTCTGAGCAATCCCTGCATACATTTTTTCGAAGAGGTGGTGAGTACTAAAATAGTAAAGAAATGGAAAGTTATAAGAAAATATATCACCAGTAAAGGAGGTCACTCTGTCGAAGGTCTACTCGAGATATATAAAAGTTGTATTATTCCTGGAATTTTGTATGCACTGGAAACTGTAGAAAGCAAATATCTGAGTAAACTACATCTACTTGAAGGGAAGATTTGGAGACCAGCTTTAGGACTCCCAAATTCGGTACCAATACAAGCGATAAGATGCGGATTGGGGCTAATATCCCTCTCGACCCTATGGAAAATAGAATGTTGCAAACTTTATTTAAGAATAATTTTGGGGTATGGGGATGAAGGTAACCTGCTCAACCTTATAGGTAAAAATAAAAGTGAAGGCAGATTTAAGAATCCCTATTTGTTAAATTTACAAAAAATAGTATTAACATTTCTAGAAGCCCTAGGATATAATGTACACATGGGAAAAGATATCATTATGTACATCAAGAAAAGCCTTAAAGATAAGGCTTTTATCTGGGATTTATGCGAAAATCAGTCCTATTTATACAAAAAGTCTAGATATTCCTCTTATGCTCTCCAAGGCCTCAAGCCTGCTACACCAAGACAGTATCTGCTTAACACGGGAAATAAAGCTATGAGAAGATTCATACTACAATTACGGTTGAACATTCTCCCGTGTAATGAAATTATCGGGGCAAGAACAAAAACTCCTCGAGCAGAAAGACTGTGTAGATACTGTAATATCGAGGTGGAGACAGTAAGACATATTCTAACTCTCTGCCCAAACTTAAAAGAATACTACACTAAAGGGTACTCAAATTTAGTAGGGGACATGCAAAGAATTGAATCAGACCAATTTTGGTCAGTCATTTATGACGGAGAAATTAAGGTTTTTATTGGGTTAGCCTTTTATATTTGGAAGCGTGTAATGGGAGGCATTTTGTAAATAGTCTGTAAACAAGAATTAATTATAAAAATGTGTTGACTAATGATTTTCTATGTGCAATATGTAACTATGTATGGTTAATGTTAAAATTCTGTAGTGTATAAGGTTTTAATTAACCAAAAGCACTTTAATAAAAAAAATAAAAAAAAAAAGTAAGACTAACAAAGCCGATTAGGAATACAAATAAAAAGAGGCCTCTTTTTTCAAAAGTGAAAAGCAGCACAGGAAAACGAGCAAATTCTTCCTTTTGTGTTTCTTCAAAACATTTCATGAGGGTAATGTGAGGAGCCAAGAATGCGACTCGGACACAAGGAAGTCATGGTTTTGGTCAAAGACTTTTATTAAAATAAAAGGGGATGGGGAAATGCCTCTCTGTGACCTTGCTCTAAGAGGCGTTTCCCTACCTAAAACCAAAACCAGGCTCTGTCAATGTCAGAATGTCCAAAGGAAAACCGTCCCATGTCCAAAGTACTATTTTCTATTTTGGCTCTCACATTCTAACAAAATTAGCTCTAAGGTAAAAAAGGATAATGTCTTTCGCATTGAGTAGTGCATAGATGTTCAAAAAGAAAATATGTGCACTCAAAAGTTCTAGAATGGTACAGTTCCTTATTCTAGGGGGTAGTTCCCTTTCCATGGATTTCTCTAACACTCTACTTCTTATTCAAGAATATACGTTTGTTAGGGTTCTCTTGATTCACAACACAGCTGGTATACAAAACAACTTGGCTGATTGTGTTTTTTGTTAGAATAACTGGTGTACTCTCCTGCCAGGTTTTCTCTCCTCTTTAATGTGTTTACACAGCCTTTTCCTAGTCCTGATGTGCTCATATCAGGACTTCTTGGTGTATATATTTTACACACTGTTCAACTTGATCATGCCCGGTATACTTTCTGCCAGGGCTTTCTCACTTTAACATGCTCATAACTTGCATCTGCCTGATCTACTCTCCTGCTAGGCCTTTTCATATAAGATCACCCTTTCCACTTGCATCTGCCTACTTGCATCTGCCTGGTATACTCTTCTGCCAGGGATTTTCTTATATGGGTATTTTCCTTGCACCTTTAGTTTGCCTGGTATACACTCCTGCCAAGGCTTTTCTCATGTGAGTTCCGCACACACTTCCAAACTTGATAGTCTGTTATATTTGCTTGATCTTGTTTTGTAGTTGACTGGTATACTATCCTTCCAGGGCTTCTCTTGTATGTGTATTGTATACATTCACAAACTTGGAAGACTCTGATACGGGTTCCATTCTCCTGTTTAAAGCAATGCTCACTTGCTCGTTCTTTCATGTGCTTCATTTATGATCATTCGTGTTTGGCATGCCTGCCAATACTCCCGGTGCCCCTGCTTCCCCTGAGTGTACTCACCGGCTCTTGTTGCCATATTCTGTTTCTACCACGGCAATCCAGATGTGGTCGTTCAGCGGTTCCTTCCTTCTCGCTGCATCTGCTTCTCTGCTTCTCACCATTCCTGCTTGGCTCTTCTGCATCGTTTCCGGCTAAGGTGGCGAGTGCCTTCCAACACCTGCAAACGCCCAGAAGCCTTCCATTTGCTTCTGGCATTTCCACAGCATATTCTTGCTTGCGGTCAGCTTCCCTTCTCCTTGTGGATGAGCTGGTTGGCTTCACGGAACACTTTCCAGCCCCACAGTCCCTCTGGCAATTCTGAGAGGAGCAGCGTTCTCCCCAAACAGCACACTTCTGTCAGCTGCTTTGTTTGCCTAAATTTCCGCGCTGCAGGTATGCGCTTGCAACATCTAGAGCGTATCTTCTGCTCTCGGCCTCCATTGAGCTGCATTACATGGATCAACTTCCTTGTCACAGTATTCTAGTATTCATGGGAATGGAAGTCCATTCTTATCGACTTGCATTTAAAGTCTGGTTAAGTGTCTTTAAGAGCAGTTCTGGATGACTTGTAGGTAGAGTCTGAGAAGGTATTTTAATGAGTCTTAATAGGCTAGTCAGATTTTGACAGCTTGCCTACAGATCTTGTGAAAAGTTTTTTAATACCCTTCTTAGGTGGATGTGGGGAGGTATGACAATATGCCATCAAGGGATTGGGCATGGATGGGTATCCTCAAAAGAAAAAGGGGGATACCATGTCTTGCCCGATGATGCCATAATACACTCCCGGAAGCTGGCTCCCTCCATGTGATCCCCACTCATATAGCCAAACCCAGGATCAGTATCAGGTAAACGGCTATTGTCCCTGGCCCCATGGGGCGACATCACCGCCGGGAGAGAAGTGATGTCACCATCGGAGGCTAATAAATGATAGATGACAAAAGAGGCCTGGAAAGCAAACCATTAGCTTCAAATATGGATTAAGAAGTATTACAAATTAATACACTGGCAAGAAAAACCACTCTCATCCACCAAAATCCTCAGAATATCTCCGATAACACAATTTCAGAGTCTGCCCTGTACTCTCCTGCTCTTACAGCCTGACAAACCCCATAATAAGCAAAGGGAACTGGGCCTTCGATAGGGCCATCAAACATCCCAGAGACAGCTTAATCTCACTGAGTGTTGATTATTATGCCACTGTAAAACTCGTGAAGCCTGTGATTCTGAACATGCTTGTGGTTTTAGACACTGTTTTGAGCTGCCACTAATACCTCCAAGATCTTGCCGGCCCGAAGAATCACAGCCATGGGGAAACCAAGCCTTAGTTGTCACTTCCAGTGCTGTTATCATTTTGGAGCAATCACTTCACTGACACATTAAAAAGTTCAAATAGGGTTTTGCATTTTGCGTAAATAACCACATCATTTAAGGGGTTCAAATTAAAGAGTAGAGTGTCATGATAATAGAAAAGCTTGTTCTGCCTTTTTTTGGCCTGGGCCTCATCACGACTTTGGCAGTAATTCTGCAGTAAATCTGCCTAATGAGCACAATTGGTTACCAGTACTGCCACTCTGCCCTATTGAATTACCATGAGACTCTTAGGGCCTCATCAGGAGTTGGGGTGGTGCAGTAAAAATGCAGTGGTAATAGTGTTGCCGCCGCATTACCGCACTGCCTAATCACAAGTTTGGGGGAAAGTTGGAGGATTCAACCCCAGCTCTGAGCTGGAGGTGAATGCACTGACTTTCCGCTCATTTTTGGCCCAATTACCACCGCGCAATTACTGCCACTGTATTGTGCTGAAAAGGCCCAATTGAGTGCTATGGACAACAACAAAAAATGGGGACTTACACCGCTACTTGTGATTTGGCAACAACACTGCCTGACCAAGTGGCGGTAACATTAATTGCGTTGAGCGGCATTCCGGCAGGATACCGCTCAACTCCTGATGCGGTCCTTAGTGATGCTAGGCGTTGTAAGTCCCCATTTTTGTAGTCCATATGGCTCTATGGGGATTTACTGTAAGCATTTATTCTGCTGTGATAAATCTGGCAATTTTTGGCATTAAAGTGAAGGATTTACATGCTGGAAGAAAATCCTTCCCTTCCTGGCCAAACTCGTTTAGTGAATCAGTAAATTCAGCAGTAATTCATTACTGCCAATAAAAGTGTCAGTAATAGAATTACTGCAACATTTTGCTGACACCGCTGACCTTAAAACAGCGTCTGACTGGGGCATAAAAATGTCTCAGGCACCAATAAAAACTGGGCCCCCAGTTGCAAATGGCAATTCAGTCCTTTTGTGACGTACTGTTAGAATACTGCCCAGGTGAGTTTTTCAATAAAAATGTAATGCAAATTGTGCAATCTATTTATTCAGCAACAATGGTGAAAACTACTAGCTGCATAGTGAAGTAACTGATCAAAGTGGCCCACAACCAGAAAGAGTGGCCCACGCTAGCATTTTGCATTTTTGGTTTGGATATTGCCCTAGAGCTCTGTAGGCTAGTCTGAGTCTGACTTGAAATGATGCCAGGGCACCTTAAAATAAAGATTCATTATTGCATTAATTATCATTCCCAAAGTTTGTCATTTCCTTTTTTGTGATTTGTTGTCTGAGTCAATTGCTGAACTTGGTGCTTTCAGTTCCAGGTCTACTCTGGAAACATAATCCATGTCCTGTTCTGGTAATTGTTATTACATTACACATAGATGTATTGAAGAGCAGCGATGAACTATGGGTAGAAATGTCATTGAAAGGTTTTCCATAACGTGACTCTGAACCCCGAGATAGAATACCCCCTGTAGTGGAAAGCTGCCCATCTGTAGTTGTATGTTGTGTACTCCCCCTGCTTCTCTTTTCCACCCTTGCCCTGTCTGCATGGGCCAGATTTCCCAGGGGATTAGAGGGGGAGGTATGAAAGTACGATATACAACATGAAAAATACCCACCCCACAGCAAACCGAAAGGATAAAGAACATCCTGACAAGAGAACATATCCCCTGCTGTGATGGCTTTACAGTTGATTATGAATTCCGTAATCCTCTGCCATGACGTCACTGGGCGAGGGTATATAATCCAGTAAGCAAAATCATTGCTAATGGCTGGCTAGGAAAGACATAATCACAAAAATGATTACAATAATGTAAAATCTTTCCTTTCATTGTTATTTCAGCTAAGCACATATCTAGCATAACATGGTGTAATATTAAAAATTATGTACGTGCTTGCTCGGGATTTTCTTTTCGATTAAATCTTATTTCTTAAATGGAAAGTATTTTATTTATTTATTTATTTTTACATTTATAGAGCGCACTGCAGCCCATAGACATCGAGGCGCTATTACATGAAGGCGTAAGCAGCAAGATTGTGTAAACATAGGAAACATAAGGTACTTAGTTACAGAGAGAAGAGCGGAGCATAGTTACAAATGACGTTCGTAAGCCTGTAAATATAAAGGCAGGAAGGTTTAGACAAACAGCCTGGTTTTTAAGGCTTTGCGGAAGGCTAGGTCAGAGTCAATCCCCCTGAGGAGCGAAGGTAGGGCGTTCCAGTGTGAGGCTGCTAGGGCTGAGAAGCTCGAGCCGCCCGCACGTACTCTACAAGTCTTGGGAGTAGAAATCAGGTTGGTGTAGGCAGATCTAGTGGGCCTGGCCGAGGTGGGTCGTGAAATTCTCTGGGCAAGGTAGGGGGGAGCAAGGTCATGGAGGCATTTATGGGTGAGGGAGAGGATTTTAAAGATGATCCTCTGCCTAATGGGCAGCCAGTGGACCTGCCTCCTAAGGTCAGAAATCATCATTTTTGAAATGTTTATTCAATATTTTCAATTTATTTTACTGCTTAGAATAATTTGTTGCTCTGCACTTACTCATGGCAAATTAATGTGATTTCAACGAAGGTGTTCCTCATTTAAAGGGCTTCTGTTTTTTTGTTTTTGAATTTTTTGAAATCTTTAGGCAAAGCCTGTGATTTTCCAGATATTGAAAATGGCAGAGTAAGCGGCTGGGGCCATTACAACTTCCCAGGCCAGTATTTTCCAATGCAAAAAGGACGAGTGATTGCATTTTACTGCTATCAAGGTTTTGCAACATCTAATGGCGATGCAGATGGTTCCATTAGGTGTACTGAGAATGGTTGGATTCCATCACCAACATGTCTTCGTGAGTACTTGTAAAATGTTTTGATTTGACATTTTTTGGTAATGAATATTATTTTAAATATTTGTATTATTATTATTTTTAACTTTATGTGACATGTCATATGCTAATCCACGGCTCTCTCTTTTTTCTTTCTCTTGCTCCCTCTCTCTTGTTCACTCTATGTGCTCTATCTCATTCTCTCTCGCTTTCTGTCTCTCTGGTGCACTGTTTCAGCCTGCCTCTGTCGCTCTCTTCTTGGGTGGTAGTCACGTTTCCTGGTGCACGTTTGCTGGAGCCAACCCAGCCGTTGCTGAAAGCAGAACCCACAGAGATAAATCACTGATATCGTGACGGGGGGGGGGAGGGGTTGGTGCATGTGTTTTTCTGCAAAATAAGCTATAAACAATGAAAATATTTAATTGTATGAACATTGTAAAGGTAATCTTTTTACAATGTTCATTTTGAATGGTCACTTCCAGTATTTATTGTAATCATTCCATTATCGGCAGTCTGTTGCACTCCTATTCTACTCTTTCAAAATACCACTGCGAGAAAGGGAAAGGAGTTACATACCACCAATTAGGGTCTGTGGTGCTGTTTATGGAATCAAAGAACATTTTTTTTGAAAACATAATAAAAACCACACATCATTATTATATTGGACAAATGACTGTGAAAAAGGTTTGTATGCTTTAATCACTAAGTACATAATACACAGAATGTTGTTGCTTATTTTTTTCACAACACTCACACTACAATGTTGGATTATTGGTAGTAGTAGCTGTGAGTATGGTGTTAATAAGTGTAAATCAGGCTGGATTCAACATCTGAGTTTTGTACCAGTATGTGACAGTACTCTTCAGGCCTTTTCTACAATTGCTTTACGATGACAAACATGTTCTGCAACTCGAATATTTGGTTGTACAAAGGCGCATGTAGTTTTGGAAAATTCCGAAATTCAATTTTGTTTGTTAGTTGAGTTGGAGATTGTTCCATGAGGTAAAATCAGGTTGGGCTGTAAGGGGTCTGAGAAGAGTACAGGCTAATCCGAATGAAATAGCTGCTTTGTATCTCGGTCTGCCTGCCAGTGCACTGTCCAATGCTGATTAGTCCTAGCTTACAAAGGACAGTCGTGATTCCAATAATGGTACAGAGGAAAGTATTATGCAGAACTATTTTCTTTTAGTAAATGTGCAGCAAGAAAAACAAAGAACTACTGCTCCCATCCTGTTTTGCTTCTTTTCCTTCTTCTCTGCTTCCTCCACTCAGAGGGCTGCAAGTCCATAAGACTTCCTGCATCTCGCCTGATGGCCTCTTTTCTGCTGCAGGCCCCAAAGATAAGACTGCAACTGCTTCACTGCCCCAGAGGAGTCGGATCAGTCTGGTCAAAAAAAGTTCTTGCCTTCCCCATACCCTGCATCTAAAACATGAAAATCAGAAACATATTAAAAGGCAAAGAAAGGAACTGGGAGGAGCAATACTCACCTCCCTGACATTAATTGAATGGCAACTGTCCATCCTAAACTAGGACTAATCAGCATTCTAAGGCATGGCACAAGGTTCGTATTATGCACAATTCAAAGCTGTACCAGGACTCACATGGACGCATGCACAATAGGTTCACAATAAGACTGGTAAAAGGTACTAGCATTAGCCCAATCAGCTGATCTAAGAAATCCTCTAGGCATGCTCCAGCCAAAAAGGTTTTGGAAGCCTGACGGAATGTTCACCAAAACATTCAGTATGCAACCCAGCCTCCCTCCATAACATTCTTTACCCATCTGGCCAAGGTGAGGGAGAAAACTGGTTGGAATGGCTTAAGTATCACAAGGCACAAGGTACCCACACAGTTTTTGAGACTGATGGGGCAATTCCATATTGCTATAGACATTTCAATACACCCAATTGAGGATTATTTGTAAGTGTCAATCATCTTCGAACCTGTCTTAGTACGCCTATGCAAGTAAAAGGAAAACCCAGAATTAGTTGATACTAGACATATAAGCTCAGATGCTCGAATATCAGCCATTAGATGAAAGGTAGCTAAACACATTAACGTCACCAATTTAGCAGACAACTGTTGAAACGATGACTGGGCATTTATTTGCTGGCCACCTTTCAAAAAAGAGAAAACATTACATTGATGTCCCAGAGTCTACAATACCGCTCTGAAGGGGCAGCAGCCACTCCTACTTCTTTTTAGCAGGCGACAGACCGAAGGATGATGTTCCCCCACATAAAACCATCCAACATATAGTGGGAGTTAAAAATGACTGAATGATAGAGATTAACACTTTGGTATGAGACAGACTGACAGCTCTACCAACAAATTAACCACTGCTTCTACAGGGGCCTGATGGGGATCCCAGTCCCACTTATAACACCAGTAAACCCAGCAATCCCATGCCGCCTTGTATGGATCTAGCTGGGAGCAAAATGCCCTGGAGGGGCCCATTGATTCCCTAGATCTGCCATGCTATCAGCCGGAGGGAGCCTCCCTCGACGCAAGGGTGCCTCCTCCTGCCCGGTTCTTGTAGGCTACCGGAGACCACGGGAAGTACACATGCAACAGGTCAAGGACCAATGGCTACCTGGCTTGGGGACGCCAAAGAAGTGTGCCTAAGACCAGACAAGCCCTCTGTCTGTGGACTTGCAAGAGAACCCCTTGGTATAAGTGTAAATGGGGGATATGCATATATGACATAAGGGGCCAAAGTCTGTAGGAATGTGTCTGTTGCCAATTCATTGGGATCTGGCCTCGAGCTAAAAAGCAATGGGAGTTGTGCAGAGAGGCAGGGTGCAAAGAGATCGACTTGAGATGGCCCCAGATATCCTGAAGGGACTGGAAGAGCTTCGGGAGGAGGCAACATTCCCCAGGATCCCACCAGTGTGAGGAACTGCCACTACATTGGACACCCCAGGAACCCAGGAAAGGACCTGAACCTTCAATTGGTACGGCAGGCA